>NC_055994.1:91580004-91894588 GCF_018446385.1 Zingiber officinale | reverse complement strand
TTCCTTAGTGAGGTGAGAAATTCTAATTTCCGTGGATCCCTGCAAAGGATGCTTGGATTTATTACGGCTGTAGATTCTGGAACTTGGTCAATTGCGACTGCATTTGGGGTAAATAAGTGAATTTAGATATTATGAACTTTGATGTCATTGTCCAACTCTTTCTTGCTCCACAATTGTGCAAATGCTAATTATTAAATTTCCACTGATCCTGTTTGTGTTGATGAGTGCTTTTTGGTAATTTATATCTAATAATTGACCTACATGATTGATTTTTAAAATTAGCTATTTGTCAATATGCTCACCTTAGAATATTGTATATTTCCTTTGATCAGTAAGTGAAAAAAGGGCAGTGAGACATGTCTTCATCCATTGTTATTGAAACTAGATTTTTTTTTTTTTTATTAGGCTCACTTTTGACGTTGACTTTGTATCTCGATCATCACTATGGTTGAAGAGAGGAAGAGGGACAACAAATATAATGGCTACATGATGAGAGGAGTAGAAGACGACTTTGGCCTGATATATTTCTTTTTAGTCAATATTGCCTCCACCATCTAAATAGGCTTCAAGTCTTGTTTTGACTAGATTTGTTCTTCTTATTCACTACTGGGTTTCTACTTCAGTTTTGTTGTCATTGACACTGTCTTTGTACTGTGTTTTATTTTCTATATCATTGTCAATTCTGAGAAAGACATTCTTTCCCTCTTTTTGTAAGATGATTGCATTTAATTTTCAATTTGTTGGGTTTAATTTAATGAATTGCATTAATTTCAACAGGTTTGGATTAGGTTTTTGGACATCTTTCCTTCCCTTTTTTTTTCATATAAAATATGATTTGTATTGTATTGTACCAAATTGAATCATTATCAGTCTTTCAAATTTTGATTAATGTATATGAACATACCATTTCATCTGAATCTATCACTAATTGGGAAATTTATGATTCTAACAATTATGTACATAACTACTATTTCACTAATTGTGAAATGTCTCTTTTCCATTTTCCATCCTTCTATTTGATTTATCATTCTTACTGTTATGAATGTGAAGTATAAAATCAGCCTAGAACTAGACGAATGTATACAAGATATAGTAGTTTTTTTCTCATGCAGTAAGCTGAATAATTATGTAAGCGTCTGACAAACTTTGATGTCTTTCTTCAGTGTAAATCCATGTAATTGATATCATATACAGTCACATTGTTTCCTTTCATCCAAACCAACATCACTATGCTCTGGATCTTGCTGCATCTTGCTTGAGCCTAGTCTTACTTTCAACCATCTGACAAGCTGCAACCTCTAAGGCCAATCCGGTTTTTGGATGCACAGTCCACCTCTGTATCTGATGCAATCTATAAGACCAATCTGGTTTCTCTCAAAGTTTTGGTTTCACTTTTTATGCACTCGAATGCTCTATGCATAGTTTTGTATTCTGGCACAAGCTCTTGTTTTTCCTTTGCTGTTAGCAATCCTACTTATCTTGATGTTGCTGTGTAATGGTAGGAGATTATTGGTGCAATCGTCCCTTGGTCAAGATTGATCAGTTTAACTAAGCTCGAGTTGATTCGAGCTTGAGTTTCGATGTTTGGATAATATGTTTGGAAAATATCGGAAAGAGATCAAGTAGGTCAAGGTTGACCGAATACTTGAGATATGTGAGAGGAAAGTCAAGTAGGTCGTGGAGGACCGGATACTTGACTGACAAAGTATTAACTTGAGGGTTAGGCAAGGGTAAAGTTAGATTAGGTAAGGTAAAGTCCTTACTAGAGGTTAGACAAAGACAAAATCCTAACTCGAAGGTTAGGCAAGGGGAAGTTCTAACTCGATGGTTAGACAAAGGAAAGTCTAAGTGAGTCGAGGAGGACCGCACGCCGGAAAAGGGAAGTCCTAATTGCAGTTAGGCAAAAGAAAGTTCAAATGGGTCAAGGAGGATTGCACATTGGCAAAAAAAAATCCTAACTATGGTTAGGCAAAGGAAAGTCCAAGTGGGTCAAGGAGGACCGCACCTTGACAAAGGTAAAGTCCTAACTGCGGTTAGACAAAGAAAAGTCTAAGTGGGTCAAGGAGGACTGCACGTTGGCAAAGGAAAATCTTAACTGAGATTAGGCAAGAGGAATATCCAAGTGGGTCAAGAAGGACCGTACTTGGGGATTGGAAGTCCAACGAAAAGTTGGCAAAGAGAAAGTCAAGTGGGTTAAAGGTTGATCAGACACTTGGTAGTCGTAAGTCCAACAGGGAGTTGACATGAAACGAGGAAGTTCCAACGTAGCAAACTTCCGAAAGTTATAACTTTTGACTCGGATATTGGAATGAGGTGATCTCGGATGCGAAATGAAGATCGTTTAGAGATCTACATATTTTACTACTTACCAATCGATTGGGGGGGGGGGGGGGGGGGTCAATCGATCAAGTAATCGATTGGTTGACGAAACCTAGTGCAGAAAGTGTCTTGATCGAGTGAGAGAGTTTGTGAGCGAACATTAAGCTTCTGAATCGATTAGGTGATCAATTGAAGCTGCTAATCGATCGATTGAGAGTGTGCCTCGTCAGTACCGGATTAGATAGGAAGGTAGAAAATAATCTAGACAAAAATTCTAAGGACTTTAGATATAAGCCTAGAAATAAAAGTATCTAATGCAATCAAGAAAAATCCAAATCTAAGGATTTAAGAATGAAAAATCAAGTCTTGAAGTTAAAGCTTGATAAATTAGAAATGACCTTTGAAAGAATGGAAAATGTCTTTAAGGAGTTAAATCGACAAAATCTAGGAAGAGATAAGCAAGAGCCATTCAATGAACATAGAGGTTTGCCTAATGTGATTTTGTGTAAGATATATATCAAGATGCCAAGAAATTATGGAGCAAGTTAGCTAAGTTCCATGAAGATTCAACTTCAATGTAAAGCGAAGACAAATTCAAAAGGGAAACTCTTTGGATAAGAATAAGAGGATTTAGAAGTTGAGAGGTATACAACATTCGAGGAGGAAATTGAAGAAGTATTCACCTCAAGAATTAAGGGGGATAGGCCTTTGACACCAGACCGAGAGGATGCATTGACATCGGGAGCCAATAAGGAAGATTGTGCCACCTCGACAAGCATGGAGAGCTCAACTCATGATGGTATAGCAAATTTGTGTATTAAAAATAAAGATCATATATTGTGTTTTGAGTGTAGAGAAAGATGACACTATAAGGGCAAATGCCCCAAATTGATGAAGAAGAAGGCTCAAGTGACATCCAGGGTGAAGGAGAAGTCGAGAGATGTTAGCCCCATGATACGAAAGGGCAAGGAGCATATTGTGTGCTTTACCTGTAATCAAAAAGGATATTACCAAAATCAATGTCCAAGGGGAGGATCAAAGAAAAGAAAAAGGTGGAAGCTCAAGTTTAGAGGAGCTTAAGATAAGAGGAGTTTAGAGGAGCTTAAGATAAGATCCAAGGTACCATTAATTAATGCTATTTCTTTGATTTCAAGATAAAAAGTATGCTAAAAATATTTTTTATGTTCTTAGAGCTCATCATTATAAAAATAGGAAGCAAGATAATTCTAAGGATAATTATATATCATATCATGTTAGAACAACCTTACCTAAGGATAGAAAAGATCTAGACAAAAATCCTAAGGAAATTAGACACATGCATTTAAAAAGGAATATTCAAGGCAATAATGGGAAATCAAAATTTGAGAATCTGAGAATTGAAAATTAAGTATTGAGGTCAAGACTTAATAAGCTAGAGAAGACCCTTAGTAAGATGGAAAATATGTTTAAATGGTCAAAAAGATAAGATCTAGACTTAAATAGACAAGAGTCATCTAAGGGTAAAAAAGGTTTGGAATACAAACCTAAGTCTAAGGAAAGTATGACCTTATATCATACAGTTCCATATAACCGTAGATCTAAAAGTCAAGTTAAGGTTATAAGGGAGGTTATCCCTAGTGTTGACCTTGAGAAGACTAGCATGACTAAGGCATTAAAGAAGTGTAGGAAAGTCATTAGAAAAGTATCTAGAAAGGTTATCCTTAGTGAATACTTAGTCCACCCAAGGAGCTCAAATAACTATTGGGTTCCTAAGAACGTGATCTCTTCACACTAGGGAATATAGGGTGTGTCGACTCTAATTTGAGGATAGTGAACCCAACCATAGTGAAGTTGACATTTTAGAGCATTTTTAAAGTATTGTGACATTTTGAAAATGAGAAGTTGATTTTTATCCTTGAAGAGTTTATAGTGTGCAAATAAAAATTTGAGGTATTAAGATGAATGAAATTGGCAAAATAAGATTGAATTCAAGAGTGTGCCAAATTTAGGGTTTTGGCTAGTGATTAGTGGATAACACTTAGATGGAAAATTTAAGTATATTCTTTATGCCATAAATGTCATGCTTTGTATGCTATATCATATGCCATGACATCATGAAATTCACATATTACATTTTACCATGATATTTGATACCTGTCATGTCATACATGCATTATTAAGTTATGATAGTTTTTCTTTTGAAAGTATGCATTTGATGTATGTCATAATTATTTACCTGCATTATTTCAATTCCTTATAATTAAGGACAATGACATTAGTTGACATCTTAGATAGGGTGATCAAGTTTAAAATGTCTAGTTAGAGATACATACAGGGTTTAAAATCTCGACTCATATCGAGATTTCGGTCCTAGACTAGAACAATACAGTTTCATATCGTGCTGTGTTGATACGATTTTAATATTTTTTAAATATAAAATATATTAATTATGAATAAAAACTAATCTAAATATTTAAAATACAAAATAAAAACAAAATATTTTAAAATATATATATATAATTAATGAGATAATTTTATTTGGGTTTAATTAAACTGATTTAAAATATCTTTACTATAGTTAGAAGTTGATTGAAATTATTAAACTATTATTTAATCTTTACTATGTTTGAACTATTGCACCGGTTGCATGATGAGTCTGCCGCAGTTGTTGGGCTCGTGTGACGAGTCCACTGTGGCTTGGCTCACGCAATCGTAGCCGCGGGGCTTGCGCGACGAGTTCACCGCGGGGCTCGCGTGACGAGTTCGCCGCAGGGCTTGCGCGACGAGTTCGCCACGGGGCTCGCGCTACACCTTTGAGGCTTGCCGTGGGCCTCGGAACTTCCAGAGTGTCGTTGCCGGTTTCAATCTGCCAGCAGAATGGTAGGTGAAAGTTTCACCTTTTTCGCCCAACACGGAATGATATTTTAAATCTTAGATGCATGATCCCTTAGTTTAGGGGAAAACCAATTTATACATCTCATAAGAAATATAGAGTTAATTTGTATGTGTATTGAGATACATTAGATTTAAGTGAAATATTAAGAGGATGACCAAAGTTCAAGATGTTGATTTAGTACATCTATTTGACTTATAGTTTCATCAAAATAAATAAATTTTGTATTGGCCAATCATAGGGAAAGCTAATGTGCAAGTCATGTGCATTTAGCCCAAAGATCATCATTGAAAATTAGTTTTGAAAATAATTTTAAAATATTTTGGAAAACCTTGGTCAAGTCTATTTATTGATATGAATTATCATTGATTAGGTTGATACATGGGTTTCCATCTTTATACCATTGTTTGAAAATAAAATGTATTTTCATATATAACTATTTTTTCTTGATATGTTTGACATAAATAATGTCTGAATTAAATTTCATGATTTTTTAAAAAATGTAGAATTACTTATGTATTTTTGAAATTAAAATTGAAATTGTAGTTTTCAGTCAATCAATCGACTGATGTCTGTCATCGATCAATTGATGACTATGTTTTTAGCTTAAATATGTTATTTCAATCGTTTAAACTCAATCATAGACATCTTAACTATACCCAATCCTCTAATATGCTTGGATAAACATTCAAAGGTGATTTTCTTGGTGAAAATGAGAAAGAGAAGTTAAATGGAGAAGAATAAGGACTTGAGGGGAGGTTTAGATTCAAGGTTGAATTTTTAACCTCAGGACTTAGATTTTGGTACTTCCTAAAGGTCTAGGAATTTCAAATAATTATTGGTGCAATGATAGAAGTTAGAGCATGCTTTGAGAGGAGGTCCAACTTAAATGCATGAATTAGAAATAAATGGTAGATATTTGAAGGATTGAGAAGGAGGATAATGGGTGTATGATTAAGGTTGATCATTGAAGACAATGGAAGATAATGAACCTCCATTATAATGTTGGAAGTTTAAGAAATAAATTTTGAGAAAATATTTTTGATATGTCAAAAGGGGAGAATATATGATTTAATTTAGGAAACTCTAATTCATGCTTTGGCATGAGAATAAGGATGAAGAGGAAAGTTGGGCTAATGAGTTAGCTAAATTTAACATATTGTCAAATATAAAAAAGAGGAGATTGTTGGTACAATCAACCTTAGGTCAAGGTTGACCAAGCTCGAGTTGACTTGAATTTGGGTTTCGATGTTTGATCAATATGTTAGTAAGATGTCAATTTAGGTCAAAGTTGACTAGATACTTGATTGTAAAGAAGTCAAGTAGGTTAAGGTTGACTGGATACTTGATGATGTCAGAAGTCCAACGGGAAGCTGACAAGAGAAAAGTCTAAGTGGGTCAAGGTTGATTGAATATTTGGTAATCGGAAGTCTAACGAAAAGTTTACAAGAGGGAAGTCTAAGTGGGTCATAGAGGATCGAACATTTGGTGATCGGAAGTCCAATAGAAAAGTTGGTAAGATGAAAGTTCAAATGGGTCAAGGTTGACCGGACATTTGGTGATCGAAAGGCCAACAGAGAGTTAGCAAGAGGGAAGTCTAAGAGGGTCATGGGGAATCAGACACTTTGCATGAAATGAAAAGTCTAAGTGGGTCATGTGAAAGACCCTTGGCGGCCGGCTAGAGGGGGAGGGGGGTTGAATAGTCTTGCAAAGAAAAACGAATCTTCCTCGAACTTTATAACTTTATTAAACTAACACTTGCATAAAATAAGTTTAAGAAATAGACTAAGAGTAGAGGCATGAAGGAGTTACTTGGTTACAACCGGGGAGATTATTAATCTAAGGAAGTTGAAAGTTCAGTAAACAGACTCCTTCAGGCGGAGAAGTCTCTTATAGCATTGATGGCTCATAAACAAGTAGTAGAACAAACTAGAAGTGTTTTTAAGTGTTGTCTTGAACCATTAGGACTAGAGTTGTATTTATAGCCCTGGCCGGAGTGCCTGGAAGAGTTCTAGGTGCCTCAAAGAGAATAAAACTTTATCCTCGTTGCAACGGATCGTGTTTGATGTGATCCGGATAAAACTCTTGGTCCGGGCGCCTGGACTGAGTCGGGCGCTCGGACCAAAGTTAACCTTATGTTAACTTGTTTGGTTCGGGCTCTTGCTCCGGCTCCGCTCGCTTGGGTCCAGGTCTTCCGCTCCGGCTTCACTTGCTTGAGTGATCTCGGCTATCCAGAATAGGGCTCACCTGAACCCAACTTCCTACCTTCTAGCAATTTTCCGCTCTAGCTTCTCATCCCTTGAAAACGCCGCACACTTCCTTCTCGTACACTCGCGTACTCTTCCGCAGCATCTCGTCCCTCGGACGCATCGAGCCCGTCGGCTCTCTCCCGTGCCGTCCTTCTCTCTAGCTGCGTCTTTCGCTCGACTTCCTGCGCTCCTAAGTTTCTGCACACTTAGACACAGAGGTTAAAAACTAACAGGACCTAACTTGACTTGGTTGATTACATCAAAACTACCTTGGGGTACTAACAATCTTCCCCTTTTTGATGTGAGTAACCCAAGTTAAGTTAGGGTAAACAGACATAAAGAAATAATAATAAGGTAATAAATTTACAACTCAATAATTAAAAAAAAAATAAATTACCCTCCCCCTAGACTTAATCTTCCCTTCTCCTCCTTTGATCACATTAATAGGGAAAATCTAAAAAATTTAAAGTCTAAGGGAAAATAAAAAAAAAATATGAAAGGTTAGGCTTCAAAAACTCTGGTTTGAAAAAAATTGAAAAAGACTCCTTTAATTGTTGATAAATTTAGCAGGGGTTGAATAGAAAAAAAAACATTTTTACAAAAAGTTGAAGTAAAATTAAAAACAATTTGCACTATGATAACTAATTCATAGAAAATTTCCTAACAAAAAATTTTTAAAAAATTATTTAGATAAAATTTCATAGAAAAATAAGTTTGCTAAAATAACTCTAACAAATATGATTTTTATTAAATAAATTTTAATGATCACAGAAATTTTGAAAAACAATTTAAAGTATTAGTTAAGTGTTTGACAGTAAGTCAATTAAACATTTATTTCTATGGCGAGGTACTAGGCCTTCTTGGTTATTAGAACAACAACCACTTTCTAGACAAAGTCTTTTAAAGAAATTAAATATTTAACTTTCTTTCTAAAAGTACTAAGTCCCAAAAAAAACAGTCAATGTAAATATGATTTTGGAACCCAATATAGGTTTCTTCCTACTGGGTTAATTAAAAATTTCTAAGAAATATATTTTCTAGATAATTTTTTAATTCCCCCCTTGTAATATCTAAATTGTCAATTTAATCTTTTATAGTTCATGAAAATTGAAGCAGGCAAATTTAAACATGCAAAATTTTTTAAGTTTTCTATTTGATCCTTTAAATTTGCATTCTCAATTTTTAATTTTTAATTTTCAGTTTTAATCTTGTCGAGATCTTCTAATCGACAAGATATAGCTAAGGTTGATTTTAACTCTTTATTTTCTTTTTTTAATTTACAGTAATTTTTCGATAAGTGTTTTATAAACTGAAATGACTTGTTAGGAGGAAGAGACCGTACCTGACTTAACTTGTCGGTCTCGCAATCTGAAGCTCCCCCTGAAATGTTACTTTCTTCTAATGTCGCTCCCCCTTCATCGATGCTCATTTCGGACGAGCTTGCTTCGTCTTCGTTTTCTTGGTGACGTGCCACTATCGCAAGTCCAGCGAGCGCTTCGATCTCTGACTCGGACGACGTTTCATCCCATGTCACCTTTAGATTCTTGTGCCTTTTCTAGGTTGGTCTCTTGTCTGTACTTGTGTTCTTATTCTTGTCTTTGCTTTTTAGTTTAGGGAAGTTGTCTTTTACGTGCCCTTCTTCATTGCAGTGGTAGCATTTTACCTTTCTTTTTCTTCTCTTACTCTCCACTTGATTAAACTTATTGAATTTAAATAATTTTTTAAATCTCCTTACCATTAACAACGTTTTGTTATTGTCAAGTGATGTCTCGGAATCCGGTTCGTCCATTTTAGCTTTTAAGGCAATGTTTTGCCTTAATTCCTTCGTTAGACTTGCACATCTTGACTAATGAATTTTAAAAGTTAAAAAAAGTTCTTCTAAAATGCTTACCTCTAAATCCTTAGAGATGAAATACGCATCTACTAAGGTTGACCATTCCGGAGTCCTAGGAAATGCATTAAGTGCGTACCTTAGCGAATCTCAGTTAGTTACTGTAGGACCGACGTTGGCCGGTTAGAGAGAGGTGAATATCCCTGACAAATAAAAAGAGTCTTTCTCGAATTTACGGCTTAATTAATCTAACACTTGCATAAATAAAATAAATGACTGAAAGAAAAGAGGCACGAAAGGCTTACTTGGTTACAACCGAGGAGGTTGTTAATCCAAGGAAGTTGGAGCTCAGTAAATAATCTCCTTCAGGCAGAGAAACCTCTTACAGCAGTTGAAGTACTCAATTACATAACAAAATAAAACTAGAATGAATCACAAGTGTTGTTCTTAACCTCTTAGACCAGGACTGTATTTATAGCCTTGGTCGGGGCGCCTAGAAGAGTTCCAAGCGCCTGGAATGAGATAGAATTCTATCCTTGACGCAACGGTTAAAAACCACGTCGATTTGGGTAAAGTTTGGATTTCGAGCGCCCCGGACTAGTTCCGAGTGCCCCGACCAGGTTCGGGCGCCTCGACCTGGTCCGAGTGCCCAGACCAGGAAAGTCAACATAGCTGACATTTTTCCTTCGGGTCTTCCGCTCCGTTTCCGCTCGTCTCGGTCCGAGTCTTCCGCTCCGGCTCCGACTCCGCTCGCTTGAGTGGTTTCGGCCAGAAATAGAGCTCATCCGAACCCAACTTCCGGTCTTCTCGAGCAACTTTTCGCTTTGGCTTCTCGTCCCTCGGAAACGGCGCGCGTCTTCTTTTTGTTCGTTCGCTTACTCTCCCGCAGCAGCTCGCCCCTCAGATGCACCGAGCCCATCGACTCTCTCCCGTGCCGTCCTTTTTGCTAGCTGCGTCTTTTGCTCGACTTCCTGTGCTCCTAAGTTCCTGCACACTTAAACACAAGGTTAAACCCCACAGGATCTAACTTAACTTGTTTGATCACATCAAAACTACCTTAGGGTTCCAACAGTTACCTTTTCTCCGAGATTCGTGAGCCTTGATTCTTGAGTGACGGTATGCGACAGTTTCACCTTCTTCTAATCGGAGGTTGTTGATCTGGTTCCGGAGTAGGTCTCGTCTCGCTAGTTTTGCCTCAGAGATCCCTTCGTGTAGTTCCATGAATTTCTCCCAGCGTTCTTTAGCTGACTCGTAAGCTCCGATACGGTTGACTTTTTGAGGTGGAAAAACACTAAGCAGATAAAACTTTGCTTTGCTGTTTGCCACGAAGTCGACTTGCTCCTTCTTCGTCCACTGATATTCTTCTTTGTCTTTTGGGACTATAAAATCATATTTCATAATTATTTATTTTAAAATTTATTTTGAAAAATACCTCCATCTTTTTCTTCCAACTCGCGAATTCCTCCTCGAACTTCGGTGGGTCGATACTCAGTCCTGCCATCTCGTGTATTTCGTTTGACAGTTAGTCCTCTCGAAGCGAACCCGCTCTGATACCACTTGAAAGACCATTAGCGGCCGGTTAGAGGGGGGATGAATAACCCTGCAAAGAAAAACGAACTTTTCTCGAACTTTATAGCTTTATTAAACTAACACTCGCATAAAATAAGTTTAAGAAGTAAACTAAGAGTATAGGCACGAAGAGGTTACTTGGTTACAACCAGGGAGGTTGTTAATCCAAGGAAGTTGAAGGCTCAGTAAACAGTCTCCTTCAGGCGGAGAAGCCTCTTACAGTGTTGATGGCTCACAAACAAGTAGTAAAACAAACTAGAAGCGTTTTTAAGTGTTGTGTTGAATCATTGGGACTAGGGTTGTATTTATATCCCTGGTCAGGGCGTCTGGAAGGGTTTCAGGCGCCTCAAGGGGGATAAAACTTTATTCCCGTCGCAACGGATTGCGTTTGACGTGATCCGGATAAAACTCTTGGTCTGGGCGTTCGGACCAAAATTAACCTTATGTTAACTTGTTTGGTCCGGGCTCTTGCTCCGGCTCCGCTCGCTTGGGTCTAGGTCTTTTGTTTCGGCTTCAGCGCTTCTTGCTTGGGGTGATCTCGGCCATCCGGAATAGGGTCATCCGAACCCAACTTCCGGCCTTTGAGCAATCTTCCGCTCCGGTTTCTCGTCTCTCGGAAATGCTGTGCGCCTCCTTCTCGTCCACCCGCATACTCTTCTGCAGCATCTCGTCTCTCGAACGCACCGAACCCGTCAGCTCTCTCCCGTGCCGTTCTTTTTGCTATCTGCGTCTTTCGCTCGACTTCCTATGCTCCTAAGTTCTTGCACACTTAGACACAGGGGTTAAAAACCAACATGACCTAACCTGACTTGGTTGATCACATCAAAACTACTTTGAGGTACTAACATCATGAAAGATTGAACATTTGGACGGAAAGTCTAAATGAGTTAAGGGTGACCGAATACTTAGCGACGAAGCATGAAGTCCTAACAAGTCAAGGTTAATTGGATGCTAGACAACGATGAAGTTCCGATAGAGTAAGCTTCCGAAGGTCATAATTTTTTACTTGGATATCAGAATGAGACGATTTTTGTTGTTTAACGGAGCTCGTTCATTGATCTATGTTTGTAAAACTCAGGTATCAATCGACTGATGGGTTTGATTAATCGAGTGATGACTTTAGACTCAACTGATGGAATCAGTCAACTGATGAGTTGCATCGATCAACTAATAACGATCAAAACCGAACAGAAGCAAGTAGATTATGTTGTTAGACTCGACTAATGACATCAATCGACTGATGAGTTTCATCAATCGACAGATGGTGGTCAAAGAGGTCAATAAAGAGTCGTTCTGCAAGTTTAAACGGTCGGATCCGACATATCAATGCATAAGATCAGTCGACTGATAGGCAAAAATCAACTTGAACTTAAAGTTTATAAAAGAAGGTTCTTGAGGAGATTTTGGGCGCCGGTTCTTGGTGATTTTGAGATGAAGTGCTGGTACATTTCTGAGTCAAAATGAGACATTTCCAAGCAAAAAAAAAATTCATTGTAAAGTCATTTTCAATTTCGATTGTATTTGTGTTTGCTCTTCTTGTTGTGTTCTTGTATAATCAAGCTGGTAAGAGATTTCTCCGTCTCCGGAAAATTTATGAGAATGAGAGAGTTCATAGTGGAAGAAGATCGCTAGAAGTGGACCTTTGAATTAGTCGCCTCAAGGGCATGAATACCAAGTAAAATTAAGGTGTTATGCATATGCGTCAAAGTTGATTGAAGTTTCTACTGTACATTCAACAACGAGCACCAAGTGAAGACGCGAAGCAATTGGAGCTATTCACCATCCCCTTCTAGCTCACACGAGTCCTAACAATGTCTATCCATTTTGTGATATGAATTTCTGGTGTTCTCTGTCTGGAAAAGCTGGAAAGGTCGTGTATCTTCATTCAATTTATCTTTTAGAGGAATGTAAATAGGACATTGTTATCAAAGAATTACTTGCTAAAGTGAGATGAGCTAGCATAGCATGCACGCGTACAGACAGCATGTCAGGCAACTGGCATGACCAGGTTATGCTTCAAAAAAATTAGAAATGTGCTCCTTGTAACATCGACCAGATCTTACATTAGCATGTTACTTGTTTAGATTCATGAATTCAACTATTATGGCGCGTCTACTTCTTTTAAATCTTAATTAACTTGGACATTTCCTCGGGAAATTTGTTCTTGCATGTCTCTAAACAAATTTGTTCCATTTCGTCTTAGCAGATGCCAAAGCAATCCGAATCAGGTTCTTTGTTGTTGAAAGACCCAAGACATGCTCTGATTCTTATGACATTCTTCCACCAAAAAAGCATGCTGACTCGTTAGAGGATGATGCAAATAAAGTATGCCTACATGATTCAAGATCAGTCCCAGTTTCTGCTGAAACTGTGGCCCTACTAGCAGAATATGGGTGAGCAATCAGTTTAATCAGCTAATGGGTCAATTCTGGATTAGAATTAACTGAACAATCAATTTGACTCTAAATACAAGTTTTCCCTCATAAGTGAATCTATTATCCTCTAATTCATCACAACCAGTTGAGATATTAAACAGTTTAGCAATGTTTTCACAATGCAGGTTGACAGCCGTAGAGCCTCTTGGGACATAAAAAAAAAAAATCCAAATTGGTTTAGTTTCAGATTAGTAAATGATCCTCCCAATGGAAACATTAGTCTTACAACCCATTTATGAAAACCACAAGTTGTGTGCCAACTCTTATCAACAATTAAATTTCAGTCTAATTCATGCAGTTCCTTGAATTAGCAGACTCCTTAAAAGTCATCAGCAGTGGCACATGTAACTTGAGGTTTGGACCTCCCCATTCCCTACAAATGCACCGTTAATGAAGCATTGAATTGGGTTGGAGCTCTGGTCATTGGGAAAGCAGTGAGGGATTGAAGATAGTGTATTTGATTCATTCGTCTTCACTATCATCATCTAATCATTATTATATTATAATAGTCTCAACTACTCAGGGAGTTCCAATCCTCATAAAGTTGCTCGAAATAGCTTATGATCATCTAGAACGATGGTATCTTTACAGATACCTTTATTTTTAAGTGAAAAAAGAGGATGGAAGTTGACAGAAACTAATTTGGCTTGGATATTGTAAAGATTTACCTTGTAATACTAATACAAATGATTTATAACATTGTGTAGAAAACTCAATGAAAAACATTGTTGGTCACCAAATTCTAGGTAGATAATTTTTTTTTGGTTTCAAAATCTAGCTTTATATTCAAATTCACTATAAAAGATGAATCTTTAGCCACAACTAATTTGTTTAATATTAGTATCACAGTTATATCATTTAGTAACGAGAGTATAAAATAAATCTATTAATGTTAAAAATTATCACTAATGATATTTTTTTAACCACCAGATTTAGACCGATAAATCTAGTAACAAAATTAGTATCTGCTTTTAGTGATATTTTTTTTTTGCCATCTTTTTGGTGAAAGTGCACGTGTTGAATATAGATATCTATGTGAACTTTATGGTGGTTGTACTTGTAATCTGTCATATATAAATGAGTATCAATGCACCATCTAAATATGGAACATTATCATAACAGATATCTATAATTTGACCAAGGATTTCCCCACCTAAGGAATATTTAGAACTTAATGATGAGGTGATACATTGAATTTATAGCCTGAAGACATTTGAGTTAAATTACCTAACTGGCTTCACACGTTCATAAATGGTGGATGCTTTACTCATTCAATATCACTTTCTATTATTATCCATAAAATAGTTAATTAGCTCCGTATTGACAATCTAATATTCCATGTATCACATGCCACTTTAGGGATGGCCTAACTCAATAGGATCAAAGAAATTTACTATTTTTGGATAATACACTGCCATGAATGACACTACTTAATTAAGTAGTTTAATGTTCGCAACTTGCTACATATTTACATCTTCCACTTGAGGACCATGCCTTTGTTCTTATAAGCATTTGAATGTGTGTTCCTTTCAAAACTAATTAGCTGAGATAGCCTTGTTGACACTGCTGCATTGAAAGATATGTTCTTTTCAAAGAACACCGAAGGCAGAATGTGGTAAACAGTTGGGCGTTACACAAACTGATTAATTGTTGCTTACTCTATAACCCCAAAATTGATTCTGCTATATCTTGAATATGACAGATGTCATAAAGGATCTCTTTATAAACTCTGCAGAATTGTGGATAAAAGAAAAGTGGGCAGAATATTGTTTATATATGCCTGCACTGAATAAACACATGATCTCTACTCTTTTCTCTGAGTTTTTGACTTTAAGATGATGATTTATTTAACTGACGCAGATTGAGGTATGGGATGCATTGATTAATTGCAACGGGAAAAACTTAAAGAGGCCAGTATCAAAGAAATGAACTGGAACTGGAGTTAAATGAAATTTTGATACTTGAAGAACTGTTACTGGAAACAGTTATACTTAAGATTTAAGAAGCATTACCCTGTGGAGCTCTGTTGAATTCCACAAGGATAATAGTGTCCCAGAAGCATACTAGATACTCTGACAAACCCAGGTATTCTTTTCCACTCTTTGTTGGAGTGCACATAACATCATCCTCAAGGACTCACCAAGCCAATGTTGTATTGCCTATGAAACTAAGAAATGACCCATATATTTGTAGAGTCTTCAGAATGGCTTTTAGATGAGGATCAGTAATCAAAATGGTAGGTTTAACTTATTGATTGTATTAGGTTGCATTAGGTGTTGTACGTCTAATTTCCCCTTTTTTTTCGGACTTGGAAGATTTCCTAAAATATTTGCAACTTGGACTTGCAAGTCGTAACAAACAAAATGTGCATTTCTTTTCTGTCACCAATTTGTGTTATTGAAATTGCTCAAGTCTTCCTTGTGATTGCCAACTTTTTTCTGAAAACAGGAAAATTGTGAGCAAGTATTTACACAAATACAAGAGAAGACGACCCTAACTGCAGTGGAGCATGTAGCTAAGCTGAAAGGTTGCCAGAAGAGTTGGAAACAGTAACCTCATAGTTCCATAATAGGAAAGGAAAACACAGACCAGCCAGAAAATCAGATCATGGAGTTGCACATAAATATTTTGAAAAACAACAGTAAGTACACGGGTCTTATTTGGAGGAGCTTGTCCCATCCATACTTTGATAGCTATCAGCCCAGCACAAATTTTGGTCATTAGTTTTGTAAATCTTCAAGATGACTTTGTTTGAATTCTTCCAGTGGTCCACAGCTTGCCTTGGCACAAAATGTCAAACAATTTGTCTGTTTTGGGGAAGGTTTCCTTTCCTCCACCTTAGAAGAAAGCTCCCAGAGCACAGAAAAATGAGCCCGAATAGAATTGTGGTTGTTCAAAGTGCTTTTGATGTGAACCTTGGGGATGGAGATATTTTCTATTGTCGCAACTGCAGGAGATGTAGCAAAAGATTGGGTCCACTGTGAAAATTGATGCTTCAAAAAGCAATTAAAAAAAAAAAAAGAACAGCTGCTAAAGACTGGGTATCTGAAAATCTTATGAAAGAAATGATTGCTGATTTGGTTATAATTTTCTTTCATTAGATGTCTGATTGTTCGAGAATATTCATCTTGATGCCGTTACAATCATCATCATCATCAACCTTTGATGTTGAAGCTTAAATCTCTAAATTTGGAAGGGATGAATCAAAAAGGCAAATAAGGGTTAATCTAGCACTTGTACTGGTGAACACTGATCTATGAGAGAAGTTTAATATTCATTGGAAGTTCTATGGTTCATCAGCAATGGCAAGAGAGAATGGATGCCCTCCCTTCTAATGGTTCAATGAATTATGAAAGCATTGATCAAAAGTAAACAAAGTTGCAAGAGAGAATGGATGTCCTCCCTTCTAATGGTTCAATGAATTATGAAAGCATTGATCAAAAGTAAACTCTGAGTTGTATTTAAACTCTCTGAGTTGGATATTGTCTTGAGCCATAAGTTGTGCCACAATTTGGGATCTGGTGACTAGCAAAGAATAGGTTACTTATTTTTGACAAGTTGCTCTAAAGGAAACTTTAAACGAACCATTTAAGAAAAGTTGCTTTGCTTTGAAACATGCTCATATGACTACAACAGTTGAAATTAATGCTGTCTGGCTCTCTTCTAAAGCTATGAAACTTACTTTAAATGAACATTGACATAGAGCTAATAGTCTTTTTCTTTTCTTACACAGAGTAATACTGCTTGGCCATAATCAGCATGCATTGTTCTTCATGCCTGCAAGCACAGCATGATTGTTAGCATTGCACTAACCCTTGGCATTGGGCTTGGATTGTTTTTGCACTTTTTGGACATTTTTCTTCTCTTTCACATTACACAGAGGAATTAAACTTGTCCTGATGTCTTGTCCACTTTTCTGAGTGCAGAATAGACAAGCAAGAGAGCAAGAGAAAACGTTCATACAAACAAGTGCTGAAGTTGCAGTACTCAGTTAAGTTATTAACAGAGTCTAAACCCTGATGCATACTAAATATAAAGCTAAAGGTACAATCTTTTATCATTTACATGCAGTTATATTGCACATTCAAGCTAGGTTTTAATATTAGCTGTATATGGATTTGTGCTTCCTACTGTCACCTTTTCTTCATGTATAGCTTCAGCTCTCCCCTAGTAATACACACTCTGTCCATTCAACTAGTATGGATGCTATTGCTAGGTATCATTCAACTCAACTCACTGAGCAGAAGCTTTGATCAAATATATTTGGGTAAACTCTTCTTGGCAACACATTTTATTTATTTCATGCATATCTTCTCTGTATCTTTGACTCAAACCACCATTAGCAATCTGTATCTTATGGTGTGCCAACACAGCTCAATGATTCCCGGAAACAACTATGGCCTCAACTGCCTTTAGGTTGGCCTAACATATCGAAGAACAATCTCGAATCGGATCTAACTCAGACTCTCTCAATTAACCAAAGTAGTGAAAATGAATCCAATACGCTGTCATTCATTTGCTGTATTTTATTGGTTCATATGCATACTCTGCCGTGGTTATTTTTTTTGAGAGCTTGATATATACATCTCCGGGAAGCCACTTACTTTAATTGCTATTAGTCCTCGATCATGTGCAGGATTTATACGTATAAATAAACAAAAGCCATGAAAAAACTTTGATTTTATATTTCTGCATGCTTCTTAGTTGGCCATATTTAATTATGGAATGAGGAGAGGCTTTGGTTTCTGGTGTGCCCTTCAAGTTCCAACTAATGAATTAATCTTGAAAATGAGAGCTGGAGTGAGTTGAAGGAATTAAGACCGTGGAAGATGTGATGGAACAGGGTTTGCTGGCTTCAATTAGTGCATGGGGATTCAGTAATAAAGAAGAGTTAAGGCAGTAATGTAATGGATGGAAATATTAAATATAGCATGATGTGAATTGTCTCTGAACTGTTTCGTGTTTACCAAATTCCATACTTGTCTCATTAATAGATCGACATTTATTTCTCTTAGAAAAAGGATAAAACCTCTCTCGATTAATTGAGCTTAATTGAGCTTTCTAATGCTGTGAGGTTAAGCTACTACTTTAATCTCTTCTTTCCATTCCTTCCATCACTTCTTTTGCTAACCCTAAAGCTCTGTAAGGTTGTACCATTTTTTAGTGTTGAACTTAATGTTGTTAGGTCAAAGGTAATGACTAATAAAAGTTTTACTTGTCTTTATATTTTTTAAAAGATCATTTAAATGCCATCTCTTATGGGTTTACTTAATTTTAACTATTGATGTTGTTACTTAGAAGTTTTGTTATTATTCACCCATATTAATTGAGACTAGTGTTGATGATTAAGGGCAAAATCAGTTTAAAGCTTCCAAGTCTATCAATCATAAAATATTAGCAATATAAGATCAAAAAGTCTAGCATCATCCCTAAACCCTAAACTCTAGATTGAGGAGTTGAAGAATGAATTCGAATATCGTTGCAAAACCTTTGTTTACTTTAAAGGATGAAAAGTACTAGAGTTTTGTCTTCTTATTCTTATTCTTTGAGTATCCTGACGAGGCAACCCCCCCTTCGTATAAATAATTAAATTAATTATATCTTGAAAATTTATTTTTTTCCCCAAATTAATAATGCAATAAAAAAGGGGATAAATAATTCATCTGTTTCCCCCCCCTCAAAGTTAAAAGTGGCAACGAGTTAGAGATGGTATTGTAAAGTAATGGCCACAAAAGCCATGCATTGATGTGAAACAATTCATCCTTGTAAAGAAAGACACACTGAGCAGCTTGTGGGGGCTCCTATCATTACTTATTATTTCTTTACATAATAATAATTTTGCCATTTTATTTTCACAAAAAATTCACAATAATTTTACATTTTTTAATTCTTTATATATTCTTTAATTTAATTAAAGAAGCACCCAACCTTTCCCTCTAATATTATATAATATATTGATTTACACTTTTTCAAAAGGCTCACTTTGAAGCTTTCAATTTTACAAACTCCTTAAATGAGTAAAATACTTATGGCTAAATTATGTATCAAAGATTAATTAGGTGAAA
Source organism: Zingiber officinale (assembly GCF_018446385.1). NCBI lineage: Eukaryota > Viridiplantae > Streptophyta > Magnoliopsida > Zingiberales > Zingiberaceae > Zingiber > Zingiber officinale. The sequence goes on along the minus strand of NC_055994.1, from coordinate 91,875,248 downwards.
CGGTGACAATATGTTTACGAAGGTTTAGATAGAATAATGTAAAGGACGATAAAAAGATATACACATTTGTATTTCATTGAGTGATCTGTAAGGAAGTTTATTAGGGAGGTGATGAGAGGAATATTGGATCTCTAACTTGAGTTATCAATGTTAAACTAATGTTCTTCACTCAATTGGTTGTACTTCAATTCTTTCTTAACACCGGTTGGTAACCATTCAAGAGATTGTATTATTATAGTCTTAAGGGCATAGTCAAATTGGTTATCTTATAGTAGATTTGTAGATATGGCCAAGGATCAATTCCCGATAAAATTGAAGAAAATACTTTTTCATGTGATGATCTATTCAATTTCTTGATTTATTTCTCTACATATGACTATGAGATCAATTGTGTAGATTGCTCCGGATTAGCCTATACCTTTTGCAAAAAAAGAACCAAGAAAAAATTATTGTAATATTGTTATGCATGCTATAAATATTCCTATTAGATTGTTTTAATGATGAATCTAAAAACGTGGATGGTATATTTTTCAAAGTAATGTGTTTTGAATGTTACATTATGGTTCTCACCTTGAAACCACCGAGTATATAAAGTTTTTTTTTTAGAATTTAGGGTTTAATCCTTATATTTAATTTATAATATTGAAGTTAAAAAAATAAAATAAAATTACACAAGTGAGCATCATAAAATAGTAGAGAATCAAGATTCTATATATAATCAAACCTTAAATTCTAAATTTTAAATCTTAAATTTTAAAAAAAACTTAATGCTCACGGTGATATATATATATAATTTTTTTAATTTAATTGAAAAGTAACAACAATAATAATAAAACAAGTTCATTATTTTTCCCAAATTTATCATATGGGCATGTCTCTTGGAATATACTTGAGTTGGTTTTGAGGTTATAATGGAGTGGAAAGATGTCAAATTGTCATTCAGATAATCATATTTTGATTCTCAGTTATGACGTATTTATAAAAAAAATTTCTCCAAATGAGATTCGTAACTATGAGATGTTTAACTTTTGGATTGTCCGTCATAAACGGTTCTTGATTTACTTTGTCAATTAATGAAAAATTTTGATGAGACGGAATCAATCGCCATGGATATTACCTGATTTAATATTTTTCTTTGGAATATACTTAATTAAGCTAACTCGCTATCTATCAAAACCCACCCACGCTCGTCACATGATCTTTTCTCTATTGATATTTGATATTTGATATTTGATATTTGATATTCAACCAGCTTTATTTATTTCCCATCAAAATAATAATAATAATAAATAAATAAAATTAATTATTCCATCCCTAAATTTTGAAGAAAATAATTAAATTTGCAAATACGTCCCTCTCACCCATCCACATCTCCATATTCTATTCCGCTTCTGTTCATGCAATGCGCCTTATTCCCTTCTCTCTTCTCTATATATACCTCCTCCGCGCCCGCCGGAGCTCATCCCACTCGCCGGACTCTCTCTTCTCCGGCCAACAAAGAGGAGAAGAAGAAGCAGAAGAAGAAGCGGTGGTTTGATATCGTATATTTCGATGGAGAATTCCGAGTTGGTGAGAGCAGAGCATGAGGCGGTGGCGGAGCCAGCGCCGGAGGTGGAGGTGGAGGTGGAGGAGGACGACGCGATGCTTCCTGGGTTCCGGTTCCACCCCACCGACGAGGAGCTTGTCGGCTTCTACCTCCGCCGGAAGGTGGAGAAGAAGCCGCTCAGCATCGAGATCATCAAGGAGATGGACGTGTACAAACACGAACCTTGGGATTTGCCAAGTAATTTAATGATCTCACAGAAAAAATTGAATGCGGCTTTGATGAGATTAATGGTAGGGTTGTGGCAAAATGTTGTGGTTTTGATGAGATTTGTTGGGGTTAATTAATTGCTGCAGAGTTTATGATCACGGCGGGGGAGAAGGAGTGGTACTTCTTCTGCCGGCGAGGGAGGAAGTACAGGAACAGCGTCCGGCCGAACAGGGTCACTGGCTGTGGCTTCTGGAAGGCCACCGGAATCGACCGTCCCATCCACTCCGCCTCCCACCACTGCATCGGCCTCAAGAAGTCCCTCGTCTACTACCGCGGCCACGCCGGAAAAGGCACCAAGACCGACTGGATGATGCACGAGTTCCGCCTCCCCGTCCCTCCCGCCGCCTCGACCGCCGTCGCCACCAAGAACGCCGCCACCATGCAAGAAGCGGTAGTTCAATTAATTAATTAAGCTAGCCCGATGGATTATGGATTGATCGATTACTTAATTGGTTCGGATTTGTGATCGAAATTGAAACTCTGCAGGAAGTTTGGACGATCTGCAGAATCTTCAAGAGGAGCGCCTCCTACAAGAAGCAGCCCAACAGCTACAAAACCACGATCGCTGCTCCGACGAAGTCGCCGCCGGAATCCAGCAGCGTCACCAACTGCTGCGACCCTGACGACTCCGTCTGCTGCACCTCTTCTGCCGCGGGGCTGCAACTCGTTCATCAACAAGACCACATTAACAACTCCCCCGGCGCCGTGTTTTGGAGCTCTATCAGCACAAATGTCGGCGGTCAACCCCTGTTCCAGGCGAACTCGTCGGCCGTGATGACCAACGAACATATCATCAGCCCGAGCTCGAACGATTTCATGAGAGACAGCATTTGGGACGAGCTCGGGAGGATCTCGGAGTTCTTGGCTGATGATATTGGATTCCCTTCCAATGATTCTGGATACGCCTCTTATGCTCTCGAGATCGATAACGCGATCTAATCCGTCGCCGGCGCCGGAGAACATGCATAGAGTTAATTAACTATGAATACTCTGTTTTATTTAATTAATTAAGAATATATATATATATATACACATATATACGTATTCTAATTTTATTAAAGGGAAATTAATTTCTCTCTTGTAGCTTATAAATATACTATTTTACTTATAATCATCATCGTATAAATAAAATTCAGTACTGCGAGAGGACTTGATTTCGATGGTGATGATGAAGAAAATAAATGAATAAATATGGTGTAAGAGTGGAAAAATAAATGATTGATTAATAATAAAAAAATTTACCAACTTATTTGGTGTAAAGTTTTGGTAAATGTGACATTATTTTAACATTCATATCTTGCTTGCCAATGATATTATATTCACCATGAGTTTTATCCCCTTTTTTTCTATTAATCTTGCCTATTTAATTGTAAAAAAAAACAATTCCCCGAGCACTAGTTGTGACAATTTTGTTTTACCTTTTATAATAATAATAATAGTTATTATTATTATAAAAAATTCACCTTTCTTTTTCGATTTGACATATGAAAATTATGTAATTAAGGGGGTTCAGGTGCATTGGTAGGCTTATTAAGCAATGTGAAAAGAATAAATAATGGAGACATCTCACCAACTTAACTAAAATTTGATATTAGTATGAATTAATTGTATATTATTTAATTGCAAAATTATATTTATAAGTTTTGTAAATTACTTCTAATTTATGTGACTTTAAAATATAATTTTAAAATATGTTATTATTGTAATGTACTTACAAGTTATTGTTCCTAAGTTAAAAAAAAAAATGAATTTCAACTCATATAAAATCTAGTATAGAATTTGATATTCATTCCTAAATGCAAAAATGTATAGTATTTAAGGACATCTTTAGTGGTTAAACCCCTTAATAAGTTTTTTTTATAGTTCCCAATATGCCACATTATAAGTATAAAAGCCTCTTAGGACTTCTCCAATGATTAAGGGCATCTCCAATACAAAGTTTATGAGAGGTTTTCAAAATCCAAAAAGTTGAATAAAAGTCTTAAACCATTGTAGAGGTGACGTTTGAGGTTTGTAGTTTAAGAGCAGTAGTGAAAACATAAATCTAGTTTTTTGTCTCGAATTTGATGTAATATGCATGAAGTCATGCAACTTATGCTATAAACGAGATCATAAAAAAAATTCATTGAGAGCTTTAATTATTAGAGATATTTCAATAAGCTTTCATATTATTGATGTGATATATTGGGATCTTGAAAAAAGTTCATTTAGAGCTCTAACCATTGGAGATGCCCTAAACCTCTCAATATTTTTTTTTTGTAATTTTCAATATGCCACATCACAAGTTTAAAAACCTACTATTCTCTTCAAAATTAAAAATCTCCATACGATTTTTTTTGTGTCTCCTATATTATAAATCACATATCTTTATTATTTTTTCATTTAATATCTCTATATAATTTTCATTTGATATTTTAATTAATTATGATGTATAATTTAATTTATTTATAATTTATAATTTATAATTTATAATTTATAATTAATAAATTAATAAATTAATAAATTAATAAATTAATAAATTAATAAATTAATAAATCAATAAATTAATAAATTAATAAATTAATAAATTTATGATTTTTAATTTAATTAAATTTATAATTTTTATTTAATATTTAATTTACTTATAAATTTAATTTAATTATAGTTATTTGTATATTTTTTAAACTTATCTCAAATATATTTATTTTTAAAAGAAAAAAGTACCATTTTAATTATTACTAACTATTTATGAAATAAAATATTATAATTAAATATTTTATCAAATAATTTACTTTTTAATTGTTTGGAAAAAGTGACATTAATTACTGACTCCACCTTCAAAAGAAAAAATAGATTTAAAAATTCAAACCGCTCTGGAATTAAAAATCTCAAACATGATCTCCTATACAAATCATAAAAGTTTTTTTGTTAAGATTTTTTAATTTTATAAACCTTTGACAAAGCTTGTATTAGATGCTCTAAGATTGGTTCATTGGGTTAATTTTCTTTATTTCGTGACTAATCTCATTAATAATGCTCCACGTGGTTCATAATGCATGCCTGTTTATTATTTATTGGAAAGTGAACGATTAAACCGGTGTTTATTGGAATGCTATTGAAATTAATTTGTAAAATCAAAGAGTTAATTCCTGAAAAGTGTCAATTACATCAATTCAGCATTCTATTTGCATTTATTAATATTTAATATTACGATAAACCTCCATGGCTAGAATAACCAGTTAAAAAATATATAAAGTATTTTATTTAATGGGTCATGCTAAATGATCAAAATCTGATCCGTCAGAATATATGTATGCATGTATAGGGCTGTAAACAAGTCGAGCCGAGTCGAGCTTTGGAGTGTTCAAGCTTGTTTGATAAGATAACCGAGCCGAGCCGAGCCGAGCCGAGCTTAAAATGAACCAAGCTTTTGAAATGAGTGTTCAAACTTGGCTTGGTATATTTTTTATGAGCTTGAGCTTGTTTGAAGCTTGCCTTGAGCTTGGTTCGTTTAGATGTTATCAAGCTCTCAATCCAAGCTTGGCTTGAGCTTGGTTCGAGTTTGGCTTGAACTTGGTTCGTTTAGATGTTATCAAGCTCTCAATTCAAGCTTGTTTGATTGTTTGAAACTTTTACTTGTTTGATTGGTTATTAAAATTGATAATTTAAATTTATTTATTTTATTTTATTTTATTGTTTATTTAGCATATTGAAAAGAGTTTTATTAATAAATATGGTTTGTGAACATTGTTTTACGAACATTGTTCATGAATATTGTTCACGAACATTGTTCATGAACGTTGTTCACGAACGTTAACGAGCTGAACATATATGTGTTCAACCTTGTTTGTTTAGCTTAATGAGTTGTTCAAGCTTGTTTGTTTAATTAATCTTATGTATATTGAACGAACATAAATAAGCTCTTACCAAGCCAAATACTAAACTTATTCACGAACGCTTGGTTCATTTACAGGCCTATGCATGTACAAGAGTATTTTAGTAATATCATATTTATATATTAATTATATACATATACATATATTCATTATAATTGAAAGATAGAGATTTCTAACTGGTCAAATTTTAGTCAACAAGATATACTGTTATTTAATATATGCTATCTTAATTAATGTAGGTCAGCTGAAGAATAAATTTAAAGTGTTTCATTGTAGCGGGCAAGATTTCGACTATTTAGATTTATCTTTTATATATATATATATATATATATATATATATTTTTCTAAGTTTTTTCCTATATTTATCGGTTCTTCCAACTGATATGTGATTGTACTGTTACACCGTCTAGTTATAATATTTATCTAGGAATTTATATTGGTTTTTTGTTTGTCCTCTCACGGTCCGTGAGGGGCCTATAAATGATTTAGTTTGAGTTTTTATCAAACTCATTTTGATGAATAAGTTAAGAATAAATAAGTTTTAGGTTTTTCAATGGATAACTTAGGTCTTTTGTTAAGTTATCTATACTTCCTCTTCACTCCAAGCCTTTGGTTGTCTTTTCTATTTGTGTTTTTACTTGGAGGAATTTATTTTCTAGTAGTGTAAGTCTATGGTGTAATGTTGAATTAAAACTTAATCTCTTTATCCAATAACTTCTAGTTTATTATACTCGTTATCTTGATTTTTGGAATATTGTTTAGAAAATTTAAATGTTTCTTTTTAGTATGAATATTTAAAGTTGAGTTCGTTCATTTATATTTTATATCTTCAAGGGTTTTATGTATATCTTTTTAATCGTTTTTAGAACTTATGGTTTAGAATTTAGAATTTGGTTGGGTTTAGAATTTGAGTTATAAAATTAGAGCCAAAGAAATTAAAAAAAAATTACATATGCTCATAAAGTGAGTATATATACATATAAGTCAAAGCTGACACCTTCAATGGGGTTATGAGGTCGGTGTATAAGTTAGTAGTTATCTATGATTTATCTCTTCTGTATTGATCCTGGGGTAAATTGATGAAAACGTTAAGAGCAAACGTATTCATCTTTTATCCTCACGAGGCCGGTGCATAGGGCTCACCTCTAATGAAGTCCATTTTTTTTTAAAAAAATTTTAAAGTAAATTTTAATAAAAAAAACGTGTTCAGTGAAAAAAAATTTAAATTAAAAAAGCGCGGCTTACTTTTTTTTAATATATATAATATGTTTTAAAATAAATGCTAACAAAAACCACCTCCGTGTTAAAAAAAAAAATTTAATTTAAAAGATCTAAATATAAATTTTAAAATATTAAGATTTTAAAAGTGTCTAATTAAAATTAAAAATATACACGAGCAAACCTTTTCTTCCTCTTCACCCATATTTTCTTATTTCAATTTCCTTAAATTTTAAAATTCTTAAATATATATTAATTAGTTTATATGTTCTGTTAATAAAATTATTTTACAATATCGATTTTAATATTTTTATATAAATATAAATAATTTATTATTATTATTATTATTATTATTATTATTTTACATTAGATCTTTCAAAATCTAGAGCAGGTCATGATAGAAGTGATATTTTGAGCGTCCAACGTACGAGACTAAGTGCACATGAAGTGCTCATATTTGTTCCCAGCGCCTCACATGTGCTGTGGGCTCTCAATTGCGCATGCTGGGAGTTTAGATACCCTACTTATTTTGTAGTGCTGACTTTTGTGAGCACCATATGTAATTTTTTTTAAAAAAATTCTTTAACTTAAATATTATAACCTAAATCTTAATAAAATAAATAAATAAATAAATAAATAAATAAATATATATATATATATATATATATATATATATATATATATATATTAATTCTTTCTTCTCTCTCCTTTGATTGTATGCAACAATGACTGTAGTGTTAGTTTTTAAAAATCAACATTAAAGTGGTGTAACTACTATAATGTTATAGCAGTTTCTGTGTAATAACTGTTACAATGACTGTGATGCTGGATTTTAAAAATCAGTATCAAGGTGGTATAGTTGTTATAACGTTATAATAGTTACTGTGTAGTAGTTGATATAACATTGTAGCAACTACAACACAATAACTGTTATACGTTATAATAATTATCATGTTATAGCAGCTACTACGATATAGTAGTTATTACAAAATAACTGCTATATATTATAACAGTTACTAATTGTTATATATTGCAATAGCTACTAATTATTACATGTTGTAGTAGTTACTAACTGCTATATGTTTGGAGTAGCTACTCCATTATATTAGTTATACTATTTTAGTATTAATTTTTAAAAATTAATATCCCAGTGGTTGCTGTATATCATTAAAGAAGAGAGTACAGGCCGACCCTAAAGGAGGGCGGCACTGGGCGATGGCTCTGGGCCCATAATTTGAGAGGGTCCAATTTTTTTTTTTTTTAGTATTATGTATTATAGTTATAGGCATGTAATTTGGGTCTTGAATAATTGGGCCCAAATTCATATTTCAGAATCTTTTGATATTGTCTTTTAATTTTATCTTTTTAGGTATGTAATTGGGGCCTTGAGTAGTTAGGGCCCAAATTTATTTTGGGCCTTTTTTTTCCGCCCCCCGAGCCTCCTCTGTAAAAGGACCGACGAGAGTATAGAAAATTTTAAAAGAAATGTATTTGTACATCCACGAAGGACGATCAGGTGACGCTTCTCACGTAGGAGGACGCCTTACAGTAAAAAAAAAAAAGGCTAAATAACTTTAAATTCCCTTATGTTTTCCTTCCAAAAGTAATTTGCCCTCCTATATTTAAAAAATGACACTTAGCCCCCCTATGTTTTAAAGAAAAAAGACAAAAAAAAAAATAAATGACCAAAATAACCCTTACTTTGCTATTTAAATGTTAATTTATATATGACTAAATAACTTTAAGCCCCTTTTATTTTTCATCAAAAAGTAGTTCTCCCTGTATTTAAAAAATGACATTTAGCTCCATATGTTTTAAAAATAAAAGGGAAAAATAGTAAATGATCAAAATAACTCTTTTACTATTCTAAATGTTAAAATTATTCTAACTGAAACGTCCTTATTCAAGATAACCTTAGATTTTTAGACAAAAAGAAAAGTAAAAATAAAAAATCTCACATAATCATTGAAAGCTTAATCTTAACCAAACCTGATTGAAATTTTGTGAGAGTTTTTTAGGAACAAGTGAAATTTTTGACCTATATATAAATCAGGTTTGATTAAAATTAAGCTTTCAATGATTATGTGAGATTTTTTATTTTTTACTTTTCTTTTTGTCTAAAAATCTAAGGTTACCTTAAATAAGGATGTTTCAGTTAGAATAATTTTAACATTTAGAATAGTAAAGGAGTTATTTTGATTATTTATTATTTTTTTTCTTTTTTTTTTTAAAACATAGGGGACTAAGTGTCATTTTTTCAATATAGGAGGGGAACTGTTTTTGGATGAAAAATAAAAGAGGTTTAAAGTTGTTTAGTCATAATTTTAACATTTAAATAAAAGTAAAAGTTATTTTAGTCATTTATTATTATTTTTTCTTTTTTCTTTAAAATGTAGGGGGTTAAGTGCCATTTTTAAAATATAAAAAGGTAAATTACTTTTGGATGAAAAACACATAGGGTTGAAAGTTATTTAGCCTAAAAATATATTACTAGGACGAAGAAATAAGCTTGTTTAAAATGTTATAATTTATATGTGGACGACGAGGTTGCAAGGACGAAGAAATAAGCTTGTTTAAAATGTTATAATTTATATATTTATATGATCTAAGCCGCCGGCACTTGTTTCTCAGCTATTTCTTTCAAGATAGATTACAGGATTCCCACTGCTAGATATAGATAAGCGGCCGAAGCCAGACTGGCGTCAGGCATTGTAAGTCTGTAAGTGGAGAAGTAAGCGTGAACCCTGTCCTCCCGATACTCCGTTGACTGAAAATGTGAACATCCAGACGTGAACAAGGAAAAGAGGCGTTGACCTCGAACTCTGCTCCCGCTAACACTCCTTCCTCTTCTTCTCCTCCTCCTCCGCCTCGAAGGTTCGAAGCCTACAGAGGAGAGACAGCAGCAGCGACGCTGCCCATGGCCAGCACCAATGTATCCAGCTCCGGCCTCTTTCGACGGATTCCGGCCTCCGAAAGGACCGCTCCCTCGCCAGCCATGGCGCTCCGCGCGGACATCGACCCTCCGCCGCGGCCGCAGCGGGCGATTCAGACCGTCGCCTTCGTCGTCATCGTCTTCCTGGCTTGCCTCCAGTTCCTCCCCGCCACCCACTTCCGCGACCCGGCCGACCCTCTCCGCAACTGGATCCCCTTGGACCCCAATCGCTCCCAACCGATCGTGAGCTAAAGAAAAACCCTATTTTTTTTCCCGTCTTCCCATTTCATTAGCTTCACCTCTGAAATTCGACCCATGAATATCAACTTCTTCTTGTTTGGAATTTTTCGGAGAGTTCAATTTATAGAAAAATGTGAATTCTAACAGTCAATTAGACCAATGGTTGATGAGAAGGAAGATCACAGTGCCGGTGTTGCAGAGCAAGACAAGGAAGCTAGCAGATTGCAGTTATTCTCTTGGGCGGATTGCCTCGATCTCCGAGTCCTCACTGTGCTTGCAAACTCCACTCTTTCTAGCTCAAGGTTCTCCCATCTTTCTTGATCTTTTTTCATGGATTAAGCAATCAATTGGATCGCTGTAATTCAATTATGAATGTGATATCTCTGGAAGATCAGGATTGAGTAAAAGTTAGGATAATGCATGCTATAAGTTAGGTTGTATTGCTATTGTGATAAAATAGGTAAAGCAATTATTGTGATTTATTTCGTAGAGTAATGTTCATTAAATAGGATGTTGCTCTGATGGAGCCGATGAATTATCGCACTTGATGAATTGCAATTGCATTGATAATAATGTATGCTAGTTTATGTCTCGACCTAGTTAGCTTCTTTTATGATCCCTTTTGACATTGAGATTTCTTTAGAGATGTTACCATGTCATTACACCGATAAGTTATGTTGGCATCATCTTCTTGGTTTTTTAAAATTTCACTTGACTTGTCACTGTTTTATTTTATTTTTCTTTTTTAGATATCCAGACAACATCTTTTTCCATTTCTTTGTGCCTGAAAATGAAGACGAGAAGTTATCATACTATAAGCTGAAAGTTCTTTTGCCTTATTCCAACCTCGAAATCACTGGGTAAGAGTATATTCAGTCACATGAATTTTCAAGGAACTCTTTACAGTCCTCATTGTGCCTAATTTTTCGCAGGGTGAAAAAAATAAAGGAGAAATTGAAATCTCACACATCAAAGGTTGAACTCCTTCAGCCTATGTTTCCAGAAATACTACCTCTTGTCATCCCAAGCACAAACAAATTTCTCTATGTTTCACCTAATATTATTATTAAGGTACTTTCTTTGCTTGTCACACTATTTATGGGGGATGTCATGGACTTGGAAATCCTAATTACTTGCAGTAGTTTGATTTATAAATAGACATGTTGAATTTGAAAAAGTGGTAAAGATGTTTTGTTAGACTGATAATTTTATGGTTTTCTTTTACCATCCATAGTCCCTCTCTAGAAACTAGAATGTAGACAGGTTGAGCTATGGGATATTCAGTGATAAAGTGGTATGCTAAATTGAAGAGGAAGATAATGAGAGAAAGTGTTCTTGAAGTTAGTGACTATTTAGACTAATTAATAAATCTATGGTAGCACTGCATGAACTTTGAATCTTTGGACCTATATGTTTGTCTGTCTTTTTTAAATAGTTATGCTTGAAAATTTTCCTTTTTAGGGCCTCTGAAGGGCACTATTGTTTGAGCACAAGATATCATAAAATTTCAGTTGGCAAAATTACAAAGCTCTCTTAATCTTAATTCTTCCATTCCTATACTTGGAGGAATACTTGAAGTATTCAAAATCAAATCCGAATGCTCTATTTCACAGGGAAAGGTTGAAGAACTGTTTGGTATGGACCTGGGGGCCTATGCAATTGCCGCTGCTGAAGATTGTAGCAAAAGGTTGGGTGACATTGTGGACATGCATGACTTAAAGACAATCCAAAGAACTGCAGAGAAAAGTTGGGTTTATGAAAAACCTTACGACAAAGATGCTTGTTTACCAGACTTCAATTTTCTTTTACTTGATCCGAGAAGGCTCGAGAAAAATCTAATTGATGCCATTTCATGGTGGAGCAATGTTCTCGATGTCAAAACGCAAAGGTTTTACCAATTTACACCTAGCATTTCCATGCATACCTTGATTGAACAATGTTTTATATTTGCATGGATTTTTGGCGCAGGGCAAACCCCATTCATCCTGCAGTTGTACTGTCGATATATGGAAAATATCTCAAACTTCCTGCTTCCTGGAAGCTCAATTATTCATCGTCAACCGAGACAGAGACTGAGAACAATATTCTTCCTTTCGATGGTCCAATGAAGGTCTGTTCTGAAAACATTGTTCAGCAACAAAGATCAAACCATGGCAATCTTTGGAATGAATATATCACTCCAAACTTTGATGCTGTGTTGAGCCATAGTAACTGAAAACAGTTCACACCTTGGGACATAGTTCAACTGCATGCACTTCAGGAAAAAAAGACTGCAATTTATTTTGTTGGGTTGTTTTCAGATATATGTAACTTGCAAACTTTGTAACAAATTAACACTACCAAATTCTAATGTTCTATAGCAAACTTGTATTTTTTTTTTCCAATCCTAAATCAACAGTATTCTTTCTTAAGTTTTGAAAAATTTGAAGTTGGTGCCAATTTTTCGGTGTGGATCCATCCATAATTCTCATCATAATTGCATACGTTTACGGTCCAATGAAAGCTCTCCACCAACTGTTGAGTATGTGGCAAGTCCAGACTTTGCTTGATAGAATTTGAAGAAGTTTTGTTATATGAGAATGTGTACATTTAACATGAGCATGCTAATTAATTTATAATATATTCCATAAATAAGGCATGTATGGTAGTCCTCCTAACAAGTAAATTAAGTTTGAGATTCTAGAAATTAGAAATTAAAAAAATAATTAGTTTGCATGTGCAGAATGGAGACCCACTGTTTTCTCTTTTTATATTAAGAGATAGATTAATGGTTTGAAATATCAGCATAATTACTTACCTAATCATTCTGCGTAAGCTAAGTAGAGTCCAATTTTGAAGGGTTTAAGTTTATATGACAAGATAATCATATTAAATTAAGTCAGAGCTTAAATGGAAATGATTCAAGTTTATTTGATAAAGTAATTGAGTTAAGTTGAGTTTAAAATAAATTAAGTCATTGAAATGATAATTCAAACTGATTTATTTTTTATGAGTTTGAGCTTGATTCGAACTTAACTTAAACTTAGTTTGAGTTTGATTTGTTTAAATATTATCAAACTCTCAATTCAAGTTTATTTAATTGTTTTAAATTTTTTACTTGTTTGATTGATTATTGAGTTTTATTTTAAGAGTTTATTTATTTATTTAGTATGCTGGTAAGAGTTTTATTAATGAATATAGTTCGGAAAATTAATCATGAATGTTACTTAAAAATATTAATGAGTTGAATACATATATGTTCAAATTATTTATTTAGTTTAACGAGTTACTCAAACTTATATTATGTATATTGAATAAATATAAACTAGTTCTTACTAAGTTAAATATCAAATTTATTCATGAAGGTTCGATTCATTTATAATCCTATGCATAATGGATGACATAAGACTACAAGTTGAGTGATTAGTTTAATTAACCTTTATAATTAATTGTCTTAGTTATTAATTCTTTCTTGCTCCGTTAGCGTTGGATTTGCTGTTTTTTACCGAATCATATAGGTAAAATTTTGAAATTATCAAATCGCGTAGGGTAGTTTCAAAATTATCAAATCATGTATCTATTTTCCGTTTTACTTCTATCAATCGACTAATTTTTTTATCAGTCGAATTGATTTTGCTCTATGCTAAAATACTGAAATTTTAAGTAAATCAGTCGACTGATTTTCTTAGTCGATTGATTTTTTTTTTTTTTTTTTTATCAAAGTTGATTTTAGGTAAAATCGGTTGATGGATCAAACAACCTCAGATTGATATGAAAATAGTTTCTATGTGTTCAGCTACCTCTCCTGATTATATCTAATGTCTCGAACATCAATTTGACTTAATATATTGAGAGTAGTGATTTTTTGAACATGGATATATTTAAAAATTTAATTCATGTTCAAAAAATCATTTCTCTCAATATATTAGATCAAATTAGTATTTGAGGGCATAAATATAATCAAAAGAGATAGAAAAATACATACGAATTAGTTTCATGTCAGTCTGAAGTCATTTGGTCAAACAACTGATTTTGCCCAAAATCGGTTGATGGACCAAATAACTTCGGATTGATATAAAATTAGTTCCTATGTGTTTGTCCACCTCTCCTGATTATATCCATATCCTCAAATGTTAATTTAACTCAATATACTGAGAGGAATGATATTTTGAATACGAATATGTTTTAAAAATTTAATTCATATTCAAAAAATTATTGCTCTCAATATATTGGGTCAAATGGGTATTTGAGGGCATGAATATAATCAGGAGAGGTAGACGAACACATAAAAATTAGTTTAAGGTAAATTCGAGGTCATTTGGTATATCAGTTGATTTAGCCAAAAATCGGCTGATGGACCAAATGACCTCGGATTGACATGAAATTAATTCCTATATGTTCGTCTACCTTTCCTGATTATATTCATGTCCTCAAAAGTCAATTTAATCCAAAATATTGAGAGCAATAATTTTTTGAACATAAATTTATTTGAAAAATTTAATTCATGTTCAAAAAAGTATTACTCTTATTGAGTCAAGAGAATTAGCTGAACATATAGGATATAGTTTTACATCAATTCGAAGTCGTTTGGTCCATTAGTTAGTTTTGGGCAAAATTGGCTGATAGATCAAATGACCTCAGATTAGCATGAAACTAATTTTTATGTGTTCATCTACCTCTCCTGATTATATTTAATCCCTCAAATACTAATTTGATCTAATATATTGAGAATAATAATTTTTTAAATATGAATTAAATTTTTCAAATACATTCATGTTAAAAAAATCATTTCTCTCAATATATTGAGTCAAATTAACATTTGAGGGCATGGATATAATCAAGAGTGGTGGCCAAACACATAAGAATTATTTTCATATCAATCTGAGGTCGTTTAATCTATTAATCAATTTTACCTAAAATCAACTTGATAAAAAAAAAATTACTTTAAATTTTAAGGTTTTGACATAGAATAAAATCGATTTGATTGATAAAAAATTCATTCGACTAATAGGAGTAAAACATGAAATGGGTATGTAATTTGATAATTTTAAAACTATCATATGTAATTTGATAATTTTAAAAACTTACCAATGGTTTGGTGGTAAAAAGTAGTTCAATTTGCTATAAGATGGCAATTTCATCTAACACGATGGAGAATCCGATATCCGATCTGAATGGAAGGACTATCAATACCCGATACCCAACCTGAATACCTGATTAAGTAATATATATACATATATTAAAGATTTTTTTTCAAAATCAACTTACTATTTTTCTTGATATTAGGAGGAGACTATATAGATATTTAATCTATTTTTTTAATTATATATATTTTTAATAGGATGTTAATTTTAATATATTTTTATTGAATGATAGTAGTTGGATAGAAAGAAGAAAAATTATAACTATAAATATCTGATCCTTTAATAGGCATAAATATATCCATCGAATATTCAATATTTGATGGATATAAGGGTAGAGGATATAAAATCCGACTAAAATATGACCTGTTCCTATCCTTATAAGTGCTAAATAAAAAATATTTTATTATAGTTTAATTTTTATATTTCCTTCTCAGAGGAAAGAGTCGAAAGGTGAATTAGAAATTTTATTGTGTAAGGTGTGCAAAGTGTTTTATTGTACTTTATATTACTTTACTCGTACACATAGGATTATATTAAATTTTATTTATCTATTTATATATTATTTGTCTCTAACCTCATTAACTCATTCAACAATACAGAGACACTTGTAAACCTAACAATTAGTTTATTGAAATCGAAACGAATGTAATTATTCCCTCAATTAAGTACTAATGTAAATACTTATATTTCTTTAATTTTGTCCCCAGGTCATAATATCGTGATAAGATATTCAAATTATCATCCAGACATATATGATTTGAACGCTAATTACGATGTATTTGTAAAATTTTTTCCTCTAAATGGGGAGCATAATTAAAAGATGTTAGGTTTCTGGACTAGTCACCACATGCATTTCTTGATTTATCCTGGTGATCGATAGAAAATTTCCGTGAAATCGAACTGATCATTCCAGAAATAATCAATGATACTAACTGGAATTATTAATTTTTAATATTTCTTTAATTTCTTGTTTTTATTATTATTATTTTTCTTTATTTTTTTTTTACATTTTTTTTTTATATTTTGATTGTTATTCTTTTGGTCCTCTTGATTAAAGTGCAATTAATTAGCTTTCATGCGTCCTGATATTATAAACAATTTTGAGAAATGAAAAATATGAAAATAGGAATAGAAAATAGTGGGAGAAAGTTGGTTTTGTTTGTGAAGATCGACAAAGAAGAGAATCAAATTTTGACACGAACTTTTCACACCTTTTTTTTTTTTAATAATTGATCTTCATTAAAAAAGGGAGAAAAAAATATTATAAAAAACTTGAGCATGTAAAATAAAATAAAAAAAGAAGAGAAAACAATCAGCTTCCAAAACATTCCTCGCTTAAAAAATGAAGGAAAAAGTTCATTAGGTACTTTGCAAACAAATAACAGAGAGTCAAAAACAAATCAAATCACTATCAGAATGAGAAGAAGGAGAAGAATCCAAAACTATATATAAATTATCCATATGCACAATAATTGTAAGTAAAATAAAGAACATGCATGAAGGAATTAAAAATAAGTGATTAATTAATGAAATTGACATAGAATATATATAAATTAATTGCGTGAAGAAAAATTGGGTAGCAAATTATGGAGGAGACTCCATTTTTCTTCTCCATGCACCTACCAACTGAAGGGATGGCCACGTGAATATCGAAACCGAAGGGGGAATTTTTTAAAGAAGGTTCAAATGCATACATCAGTCATATTCATTAATTCCTTTATTAAATACACAAGAAAAGAATATTTATTTTTTATTATTTTTGTGAATTCTTATGGCTACTGGAAGATGTGGGGCAATTATCAAGGTCATTTCAGTGTTTCCTACCCGGAACTGAAAGTTAAGTTATACTTATTAAGTAAAAAATTTTAAAATGGAAAATTTATTAAGGTGCTCATGGGTGTGTGCAGCATTAGGGAGCACAAGGGATGTGATATGTTATATACACACACAAGAATACCATTGTGCAACGTAAGTTGTGTAAGATATTATTCTTGTATATCAAGAATAATATTATGCACAACTTATTCTGCACAACATAAGTGGATAATTTCACGTGGGCAAAATTTATTTTTTTATTTCCCTCCACATTGGTACTAATTTTTAAAGATCAGCATAAATATGGTGCTAGTTTAAAACTAGTATTAATGGTTTTTAAAGACCAACACAAAGGTAGTGTTGATTTCAAACTAATGTGGTGCTAATTTAAAACCAACGTTGATGTTGGTCTTTACATACCAGCACCAATGTGGTGTTGGTGCTGATCTTTAAAGACTAGCTCTAACACTGATTTCAAATAAGCACCAGCTAACACCAATATGGAGCACCAGCACCAACATTAGTTTCAAATTAGCACTAACATTTGTGTTGGTCTTTAAAGACCGACACCAACGTTAGTTTCAAATCAGCACCAACCATCACCAATGCTGATGTTGATACTGGTCTTTAAAGACCAGCATCAATACTAATTTCAAACCAACACCAATGTTGGTGCTGATCTTTAAAGACCAACACCAATATTGAAAAGACCAGCACCAACATTGAAAAGACCAGCACCAACATTGGTTTCAAAGATCAGTATAAATGTGGTGCTGGTTTTTAAAGACCAATACCAATGCTGATTTTAAACCAGCACTAGCCAGCACCAATGCTGGTGTTGGTTTTTAGATACTAGCACCAACGAAGACCAACACTAGCATTAGTATGGCTGGTACTAGTTTGAAATCAGCATTAGTGCTGGTCTTTAAAGACTAGCACTAATGTAGTTCTAGCTGGTACTGGTTTGAAATAAGTCTTGGTGCTGGCTTTAAAGACTAGCATTACCTTATATACAGGAGAGAGACTTGCATGCAAGAGAGAGAAAATTATTACATGCAGATGTGAGAGGAAAATAAAAAAAATAAATTTTCGCTATGCCAAATCATCCACGTATGCTGTCTCCCATTATTGTGTAGAGTAAGTTATACAAGATATCATTCATTTATATACATATATATACACCCCACCCACCTACCTTACACTGCATACCCACCGCATATGTCAAAAAAATTTTCGAATTGAAAGTTTTTGTGTGCCTTTATGTATATAATATTATAACTTAACCTTTAAACTCTTAAGACAAACTTTTATTGGTATAAGCAGGGATTAAAAAAAATAAAAAAATAAAAATATAAAAAAATTGAAACACGTTGTCACGGACGTGGTTCACAGCGTAAAAAAAAAAAATCGTGTGTGTGTATATATAAATATATATAAGAACTACAGAGATGACGTGCTGGGTACGGTGGGTTAATGGTTGATTGGTAGAAGACTCTTTACTCTACAACGAAGCTTCCCTCTACTCTTGCGCACGCGGAGACGAGCCAACAAAACGTCAGTGTCCAGAAACAGGGGGAAGTACCTGGTGAAGGCCCTCCGATGCTCAAATCAATACCAGTCTGGACGGGTAAATGAAGAACAACAGAGAGTGTGTGCTTAAAAGTAAGTTGCAGATATTCAGAGAACGCACCTTTGCTACGGAGAGAACTCTCCCTTTATATACCACCTCTCATAACTTCCGTAATCATGAGGTGATGCAATGTGCCATAGTTTATTTGGTAAAGGGAATGGTACAACCTGTGTAATATGTCAAATTATTTAAGGAATCTTCCCTTTACCTATATGTATATCTCTTTTGTCATTTTAAGGTTATTTGTAGGAATCTAGAAGAATATTCTCTAATTTATAGTTGTTATTCTGACAGGTTGTTAGGATTATCTAATTATAATGTAGACCGAGTATATCCCGACCAACCTTATAAAACGGTCATCTTTATGCATGTCCTCGCCTTGAGCTGCTTTGTTATATACAGAAAGCTATCAGGAATCTACTCGGAGAATGATATAATGCCTTGGGCCTGCTACAAATACATCCGAGAAGTAATATGAAGCGAAGTGCTGCAGGCCTAGTCGTCATTTTATCCGACTGAGCATATAATGGGCTGCCTAGAGAAGTGAAGCTGCATTCTGAGAGGTTCGGTCAGTATGTTAAACTAGGTTGCATAAGGCCCGAATGACTTTCTATCTGCCTGAGGCATATGAACTCGTCTGATTTTATAACTGGATAGATAAACACACTGTCACGTAGAGATCTATTGGGGTGATCGATAATCAGGGTCGCCCGGGTGTGTACAGAGAGACTCGTATAAAGTAAGGAGTTTAACCTTCTCCTCGACCAAACATACAACTGGTCTATTATGGAGTGAGTCGGCCATTTTGGACAGCATGTATATTCGACCATCCTTAAGGCACTAAACTCCCTAGGTTCGATTGGCTTAAGGATTGGCCGTCTCTCCCTGGCCAGCTAGTAACTCGGTTGGGTTGGATCTAAAGACCTTAGTGTTGAGCGACTAATCAAAACCAGGTGAGGAGATATTCTCCTTTCTCAACTTTGACCACCCTATCATTTTGACTTTAGTCGCCACGATACCTCATGTGCTCGCTTGTTATAATATATATTACTAGCCTCCCCTTTAAGTCTAGTTGAAGGAAGTGTAGCTAACTGACTGGACCCAAGTCTTACTTTCACCCATTCACCCCCTTTTACTACGGTCGTCCGACAATTCATACTCCCCTTTACGCCTTGGGGACTTAGTTATTTTTTCAGAAACTGCTTGTTCGTAGCCAGTTGTTTAGGAGAGATTATTGAGGATGTGCATAGACAGAGAAATGATTTAGTTGTCACTTCCATCATAAATGCCTATTTATGAGTTGATGCCACATGACCTCCTTTTTTATTTTCTCAAACGACTTCCAATGCACGTCTCCTCTACAACTAAACGATCTCTCTCTTCGTACAGACCGACGATCATTGCATGCTATTTCCATCCAACGACCACAATTGAATTATACTTTATAAAAATTCCTAACCGGTCTCTATCCTCGTCACTCTGCTTTTTATTCCTTTGATTTTTTTTTGACGACCTTTCACCTACGGTGTTCTTCTCTCTTTCCCCTTTGGCCATCAGTAAGTTCTTCGCTTTCTCCTTACTTTGTATTTGCTCATGGTGGAAGAATCCTTTGTCCCTTGGTACACCCAAACCTTTTTATATTTTGATGTCGCTGATAAAGCTTACATCCGTGCTCGGTATGAAATCCCTGAGTGCTATTGAATTATCATGATCCCTTTTCCCAACGCCAATCTTCATCATTCTTCTGATAATCACCTCACTTGTTTTACGGATAAGTTAATAGTCAATCTCTATTTTCATGTCCCTCCCTTCTTGTCGAAGGTGAGTCAATACTTGAGCATCCCTTTACAATAGTTCACCCCGAATGCCATTCGGGCCCTGTGTGGCACATTCATGTTATTTCGCTTGTTTAGTATTCCTACTACACCTTGAAATTTCTTTTTGTTTTCTTATGCCAAAAAAATTAAAATCGGGAGTTTTTTCTTTTTCAATCCCACCCCAAATCCATTTTCTTCAAAGACATTCCCTCTTCGAATAAGGGTTGAAAGTCATGTTTCTTTTAACTTCAAATGCCTAAGCCCGCCTCTTGGCCGATTGCATGGCAATCTTCCCATCCTCCCCTTTCTGCCATAGGGAATTACAAACATGATGCTACTTATATCTCATACTTTCCCAAGTTTGGTAGCTAACGCTTTAAAATCCACCGGTGGCTATGTGAAGGTTTCCTGCACTTGTTTGGCTTGAGTCCTATCCAAAAGAAGCTTCCCGACTCTCTTGGTAAGCTTCGATAACTTGGTCATGGTATTATCACAAACTAAGGTATTATTTATTTATGCACTGAACACCATTTTCACTGTTTTGGTCGATGACTCGATCAACATGGAAGAGGAGAAAATTTGTGCTAAGGAGAGAGAGTTACAGGCCAAGCGAGGCTTACAACCAGCTGCCCTTACCCGTGGGGCATCTGATAGTCTCATGGCTGAATCTAGCGCGACCGCTACTTCCGAGGAAGTGCCTTCCCATCCGCTTCCAACATTTAAAGATGCTCACTTGGAGGGGGAGGATGCTTGTCAAAAAAGATGTAAAAGGCACAAACTCATCCACGCCGAAGTCCCTGCCGAACTAGTGCCCTCAACTGAAGCGTCGAGCGAGGTACCTTCCTCTCACTTATCTCCTGCACGGGTAGAGCTCGTCCAAGAGGAAGTACAAGAGCAATCTTCTTAGCAAACCCTATCCTCTCTTCCTTCTGATAGCTCAATGTCAGAACCTGCCCAGACTCAAAAGGTCATCTCTGTTAGTTAATCCTAGGAAAATCGTACCGGTTCCACTGTATAAAATTTTTTTGTACAAGTGTCGAACCTTTCCTTAAATAACCTATTGTGTTCTTTAGAAGTTAAATTAGGAATCGCAGATGGAACTTAACATCATTGATTCCAAATTTAACTTATCTGTTCTTAATGGTTTAGATTTGAATCGCAAGCGGAACTTAACACTATTGATTCAAATCCACCTATGTTATTAATTCCATTAAATATTAATTTCCAAAATTGGCTTCTAGGACTGCATGGCGAGGCACATGACCTTCTTGGATATGGGAGCAACCACCACTGCCTAGATAAAGTCTTTTAAGAAAAGCTAATATTTAATTTCCTTAAATAACTCTAGGTTAACCAAAAAGAATAATCGAATCACAAATTTGAAAAACAAAGAAAACACAAACTCGAAAAATAAATTCGAAAAACTAGATCTAATGTCTCTTGTGTTTGGAATTCATACAAAGAAAAATAAACTAGCATGATGCGGAAAATAAATACTAGTAATACCTTTCTTTGTGAACTTTAATGACCTCTTGATCTTCTACCGTATTCCTCTTCTAACCTCGGACGTTGTGTGGGCAACGATCTTCCGAGATGAGAACCAACAAGCACCTTCTTCTTCCTTCTAGGTTTCAACCACCAAGAGTCCTTCTTGATGGATAGGTTCGGCCACCACCAATGCCCAAGGGATGCTAGAGACTAGGCTTCCTTTCTCTCCTTCTTCTCCTTGCTTGATTCGGCCACCAAAGCAACTCCACCAATGAAGAGGTTTCGGCCACAAGAAAGGGAAGATAGAAAGAGGAGGGGCCGGCCACACCCAAGGAGAAAAAGAGAGGAGAAAAATAGAATAGAGGTTATCACCCATGAAGGCACCTCTTCCCCCTCTTTTATATTCCTTGGTCTTGGCAAATAAGGAAATTTTAATAAAAACTTCCTTAATTCCTTTGCCATGAAAAAGAAAATTTAATTGATTTAAAAATCAATTTTCTTTTCTCAAACTATATGGCCGGCCACTATTCTAATCCCAATCAAGGAAAATTTAATTCACACAAGAATTAAAACTTCTTAATTTGTTTCCGGAAATTTATAAAAAATTTCTCCAATAATTTTTTCCTTCATGGTGGTTTGTAAAAAGGAAATTTTATAAATTAAAATCTTTCTTTTAAACATGTGGATGATTTCCAAAAAGGAAAGTTATCTCTAAAAATTAAAATCTCCTTTTAATATACAAATAAGGAAAGATATCAAATCTTTTCTTAATCTTTTGTAGAAACTAATAAAAGAGAATATTTAATTTTTAAACTCTCTTTTAAATCATGAACATGGTTAAAAAGGGAAAGTTTTCTCAAAATTAAAATCTACTTTTCAATTTACAAATAAGGAAAGATTTCAATTCTTTTCTTAATCTTTTGTAGAAAGCTATAAAAGGAAAGATTTAAATTTTAAACTCTCTTTTAAAAACATGGAATTCACATAAGAAAAATTTTAAAAATAAAATTACTTTTTATTTTAATAGGGTCAGCCACCTAAGCTTGGGTTCAAGCTAGGGCCGGCCACCTCATGAACCCGTGAACCATGCCTTTGGCCGGCCCTAGCTTGGACTCCAAGCTAGCTTCGCCGACCCCTATAGGATGGGTAAGAAGGTGAGTATAGGTGGGTATAGTACTCTATAATTAAGAGGCTGATAGGGACCGAGAGGAGGAATTGGTTTTGGTCTCCCGATGAAATTAAGCATCCCGTGTTCGCCCCGAACACATAACTTAATTTCATCAATAATAATTCATTCCACTAAAGAACTATTATTGAACTACCGCACCAATCCCAAATTACATTTTGGGCTCCTTCTTATTATGAGTGTGTTAGTCTCCCTGTGTTTAAGATAATGAATGCCCACTAATTAAATGAGTTACTGACAACTCACTTAATTAATATCTTAGTCCAAGAGTAGTACCACTCAACCTTATCGTCATGTCGGACTAAGTCCACCTGCAGGGTTTAACATGACAATCCTTATGAGCTCCTCTTGGGGACATCATCAACCTAACTCTCTAGGACACAGTTTCCTTCTATAATCAACAACACACACTATAAGTAATATTATTTCTCAACTTATCGGGCCTATTGATTTATCGAACTAAATCTCACCCATTGATAAATTAAAGAAATAAATATTAAATATATGTGCTTGTTATTATATTAGGATTAAGGGCACACAGTTCCATAATAACAGAGGTCTTGTTCTTTTATAAAGTCAGTACAAAAAGAAACTACCTCAAATGGTCCTACTCAATACACTCAGAGTGTACTAGTGTAATTTATTAGTCAAGATAAACTAATACCTAATTACACTACGACTATTCCAATGGTTTGTTCCTTTCCATCTTAGTCGTGAGCAACTATTTATAATTTATAAAGAACTGATAACATGATCTTCTATGTGTGACACCACACACCATGTTATCTACAATATAAATTAATTGAACAACTATACTTAACAAATAAATGTAGGTATTTGACCATTGTGATTCTTTATTTCTAAATAAATGTTTATACAAAAAAACTAGGCTTTTAGTATACACTCTAACAATCTCTCACTTATACTAAAAGACTATGCTGCCATAAATGCTACCATACATCTGATTCCTAACCCTTCAACATGCCCATCAAAAGCTCTTGCCTTAAGGATCTTAGTGAAAGGATCTACAGGTCATCACCTGATGTAATATAGGCGGCAACAACTTCTCCTCGTTATACGATGCCTCGTATTGGGTGGTACTTGCGCTCTATTGTGTTTACTTGCCTTATGGACTGATGGTTTCTTCGAGTTTGCCACTGCACCATAATTTTTGGGCAAACCAGAAAACATGTCTAAGTCCATCATGAAGTATCTGACCCATACAGCTTCTATGACTGCCTCAGAGGAAGCCACTTACTCAGCTTCTATGGTGGAGTCCGAAAAAACACCTTTGCTTATCACTCTTCCATAGTTATGACTTCACCTCCTAAAGTAAACACAAAACCCCGAGGTCGACTTATTATTGTCCCTATCCGATTGGAAGTCAAAATCCGTGCAACCCACAGGGACCAAATTATCTGCCTTGTAAGCTAGCATATATTCTCAAGTGCCTCTAAGGTACTTCAATATATGCTTTACCGCAGTCTAATGTCCTTGTCCAGGGTTACTTTGATATCTGCTAACTATGCCCTTGGCAAAACAGATTTCTGATCTCGTGCATAACATACGTTAGCCTTCCGACAGCCGAAGCATAAGGAACTGCCTTCATTTCCTCTATCTCCTTTGATATTTTCGTAGATATCTCTTTAGATAAAACTACTCCATGCTGAAAATGTAAGAAACCTTTCTTGGAGTTTTGCATGCTTAAAACGAGCAAGGATTGTTTCGATATATGAAGCTTGGGATAAGTAAAATATATTTTTTTCTTGCGATCCCTTTGATCCCAAGAATATATACATTCTCCCAAGTCCTTCATATTGAATTGTTTGGACAACCATACCCTTACTTCTGACAACACTTTGATATTGTTTCCAACTACCAAAAATGTTATCTACGTATAGTACAAGAAATACCACCACGTTTCCATCACACTCTTTGTATACACAAGACTCATTCGGTTATTAAATAAATCCATAGATCTGGACTACTTTATTAAACCGGATGTTCCAAGACCTTGAAGCTTTACTTCAGTCCATAGACTGATTGAGCTTACACAAGATGCTCTTTGCTCTTTACAATGAACCCTTCTGGTTGCTATATATGGATGTTTTCTTCAAGACTTTCATTAAGAAAAACTGTCTTGACATCCACTTGCTAAATCTCATAGATAAAAGAATCCGAATAGACTTAAGCATGGCTACCGGTAAAAAAGTTTCCTTTTTCAATAAGCCTTGCTTTGAAAGTTTCTACCTTCCTGTCTATCCCTCTTTTCCTATTGTAGACTTATTTTCACCCAATGACTTTTACACCATTTGGTATTTTATAAGCTCCCAGACTCTATTAGAATACATATATTCTAATTCTGTATTCTTTGCAAAGATGTTGCATCTTTATCTTGGAGTGCTTCGTCATATGTCCGGAGATCAGGTTCATATCCACCAGGGATCGCGTCTAAAGACTCTCCCAAAACATGAATATTTTAGGTTGCCTAACAACCCTTCCACTACGACGAGGTACTTTCTGCAATTGTGTATCATTTATGATACGTGTTACAGTTTCTTATGATATTTCATCTTGTACAGTTGGCACTAGGTTAGACGTGTCCTTTAATTTCCTTAAGAACAATTTTTACTCATGGGCTTGTGGTTCATAGTATAGTCCTTTTCTAAAATCGGGCATTGGTGCCAATAATGACCTTCCGATTTTAAGGACTACAAACCTCTTTTCATTTTTCTAGGATAACTCACAAACAAGTGAACTCATGTCCAACTTATTAGTGTCTCTCATGTGCTAGACCACCCAAATCCGAATATGCTTCAGACTAGGCTTATGCCCATTCTGCAATTCTATGGGAGTAGAAAGTTCTGACTTAGAAGGTACTACGTTCACTTCTGTTTCCAGTGTATATCCTTAAAATGATTTTGGTAATTTTCTGAATAACTCATCTTCGATCTAATTATTCCATAAGAGCCTTATACCTTCTTTCTACTACACCATTCTATTGGGGTGTACCAGGTGCAGTTAGTTGGGATTAAATCCCGTCTTTTGATAAGTGACTCCTAAACTCTCCTAAGAGGTACTCGTTACTACGATTTCACCGTAGTGTCTTGATACTTTTACTTTGACGTTACTCCACATCAGCCTAGTACTCTTTGAACTAATCAAAGTACTTAGACTTGTGGCGCGTTAAGCAAATGCATCCTTATCTCGAATAGTCGTCAATAAAAGAGACGAAATATTCGAAACAACCTCTTGCCTGGATAGTCAAAAGTCTACACAAATCAGAATGAACCAATTCCAACATATCTTTTGCTCCATATCCCTTAGACTTAAAAGCTTCTTGGTTATTTTTCCTTCCAAGTAAGACTCGCAGGTTGGAAAGATTTCCACTACCAATGAATCCAAGAGTTCATTGGTTATTATCCTTTGAATCCTACTCAAGTTAATATAACCTAGCCTTAGATGCCAAAAATATGATTGGTTCATTTCCGAAGGTTACTTTCTCTTATTTAGAAAATGTGTTATTAATTTCCATTTATTGTATTGTGGGAGTTATTGGATTATAAATTGTCAACCAACGTACCAGAACAGATAGCTTCCCTATTTTTCTTGATAACAAGTTTGTTATCAAAATAGACAGAATATCTATTCTTTAATAGTTTAGAAACCGAAATCAGGTTCTTTCTAAACTTAGTACATAAAGATAATTTTTGAAAATCCATATTTTATTCCTATCAGAGGATAAACATCTCCCACTGTAATTTCTTTCTAAACGAAGTGCTGAAGGCACCTTCAACGACGTGCTGAAGGTGCCTGCGTTGACTGTAGTGTTAGAGGCACCTTCATTGCCTTGAAGGCGCCCTCAACCTTGTCCAGGGTGCCTTTGACCTGGCCAAAGTGGCCGTTTGTAATCAGATAGAGTTTTATCTGGTCAAACCCCTTGGAGGCGCCCTCAAGACTCGAGATAGAGTTTCCAGGAGCTATATAAAGGTCCCTGGAGATAAGAAATTAATCAATCAACTAAGTATTCAATTCCTAGAAACTTGTAAGAGCTTTTAGTGTGTAAAAGGCTTCTCCACCTTCAGCGAAGGAGATTGATAGTGCGCTATTCCACCACCTTGGATTAACAATCCTCTTGGTTGTAACCAAGTCAACTGCTGAGTCTTCCTTCCTGTTTTTCTTTACCTTTATTTCTGTTTTATTTTATTGTTGCTATTATTAGAGTTGAAAGTTTGAGGAGAATACTTTTCATTTGCAGGCACCCCTCCCCTCTTGCCGGCCTCGCTGCACCAACAAATTAATCCTTAGACATAATGTAAATCAAAGATAAAATTAAACCATCTCACAAAATCCATAAGGATCCCTGATTGATAACTTAGAAATGGGTAAGATTGATCTAGGTAAAATTTAGAAATGAATTAAAAATTTTAAATTAACAAATAATTTTAAACAAATAAATCAATTGTAACCTAATCAATTCCATTTTAAATAAACAATTAATTAATTTTCACTTAATTTTCCCTTAATTAATTTTAACTTAATTTTCACTTAATTAATTTTAACTTAATTTTTAATTAATTAATTTTAACTTAATTTTCACTTAAATTAATTTTATTTTCACTTAAAATAATTTCAACTCAAATTTCACTTAAATAATTTTAACTTAATCACTTAAATAATTTCAACTTAATTTTCACTTAAATAATTTTAACTTAATTAATAAATAAATTTAACTTAATATAAAAATTATATACTTAAATCTAACCAATTCCTAACTAAAACTGTTTAACTCAATAAAACCATCTCATAATCACCCATAGGGATACCATGTTTGATAACCTAGCCTGGGTGAGATGGAACATTAAGAGTTAATTTCAATCAAACTATCTTTATATCTGTCAAATTGAATCAAATTAAATACTTTATGTGTAGGAACATAAAGATTTGAATCAATGGATGCTAGATAGTGGATGCTCCAGGCATATGACTGGAGATAGATTGAAATTCACTAAGTTGAAATTGAAGAACCTAGGGTCCGTTGCATTCGACAACGACGGAACACTCAAGGTAATCGGAACAGGTAATATTCAACTAAGTTCTAATTTCTATATTCGAAAAGTTTTATTGGTTGATCGATTGAATTTTAATTTACTAAGTATTAGCCAATTATGTGACTCAGATACTTAGTCACATTCTCAAAATCTGAATGCTTAATTAAAAATGTTGAAAATTCTAACATCACACTTAAGGGTATTAGGAAAAAGAATATCTATTCAATTGATCTACCAACCTCCTCACTTAAGTGTCTATTGACACAACAAGAGAAAACTATGCTGTGGCACAGAAGACTGGGTCACACTCACACCAGACTTATTTCAAAAATGAGTCAAAATGATTTAGTTAGAGGCTTGCCCAAATTAAAATTTACTGAAAATTCAATTTGTAATGCATCTCAACAAGGTAAACAAACCAAGTCAACCCATAAACCAACCAATTTAAATAGAACTAACTCAATACTTGAACTTCTACACTTAGACCTGTTTGATTCACATGGGGCTAAGTCACTAAGTAAAAATGAATATTGCTTAGTAATAATTGATGATTACTCAAGGTTTACTTGGGTAAAATTTCTAAAATCTAAAGATGAAACCTATGAAATCTTTAAAACTTTTTGTAACTTAGTAGAAAATGAAAAAGATAATAAAATTAAAAGAATTAGAAGTGACCATGGGGGGAGGGGGCAGGGGAATTTGAAAACCTAAAATTTATTGAATTTTGCGAGATTAATGGATATAAACATGAATATTCATGCCCTGGAACCCCCCCAACAAAATGGTCTAGTAGAAAGAAAAAATAGAACCCTACAAGAAGCCGCTAGAACCATGTTAAATGAATACAACTTAAATAATCAATTCTGGGCTGAGGCAATTAATATAGCTTGTTATATTCAAAATAGAATTCTAATTAATAAAATACAAAATAAAACTCCATATGAATTATATTATAACAAGATTCCTAACTTAAATTATTTAAAAGTTTTTGGGTGTAAAGTTCATATATTAAACTGTTAGTTAGAGCCCTAGAGCCAATCATTTGATGATTGTTGTATGGACTCGTTGTATCATATTCTTGTATATAAATAAAGGCATTTGTTTTTGGTTATTATACATACTTGTATTGGTGCCAAATAACTAAGTATAATAGCATCCTTGAGTAGAAGGTTCTTACCTATATCAATCGATTGGTTGAATCGATAGTGAGATGATATAGGGAACACTACTCTTAATCATTCCTAGTCGAGTATTAACATTCAGGGACAATGTTAATGCGACGAGACTAGCATGTAGGTCAATTCGATGACTTGATCTCACAAGTCATGGATATAGAGATATCAAGTTGACACATGGGTAAGTATTGGAGAATGTATACTGAATGACCCGCCATGAGAAAGTATCATGGATCGTTATATGAGTGTCATATACTTTCTCATGTGGCTATTAGTATGACTACTAGTCCTTGGACCTGAAGTCACCATGGTTCCCTACATAAAGAGTTACATACTTTGGCTTTGTCAAACGTCACCCGTAACTGGGTGGACTATAAAGGCGATTACTAGGTATGTAACAAATTATGCGGAGGGATGTGAGTGATGTAGATGGGATCTATCCCTCCTATATGACGGGAGTGACATTGATATTCTTGATAGAGTGAGATCACTAAGTGCATGGCCATGCCCAAATAAGTCAATATGAGATATTGAGCTCATTTGATTGAGTGAGTCTACTTGGGATTCAAGATTTAGATTGATTAGAGGATGACACGGTCTATGCCTCATATTGATCAATCTAGATGTCTAGGATAGAAGGACAATGTCATATATTATGAGGAGTCACAATTAGTAGTCACAAGGTGATGTTGGATCTCAACATTCTTGTAACTTGAGTAGTAATGATGTGTTGCTAGATACCGCTCATTACTTATGCTTCTAAAAGAGTTTAGGAGCATTGCCAACGTTACAAGAACCTATAGGGTCACACACAAAGGGCAATTAGATGGAGATTAGGTTCATTTGATGAACCTAAAGGATTAGGTTCATGTGATGAACCAAATTGTATTAAGAGTAATCCAAAGTAGGCTAATTGAGTTGGACTCAATTTGGTTCATGTATTAGATGAGTCTAATTTGGACTTAGACTCATTGAATTAATTTAATTCAATGAATAGAGATTCATTAAATTAAATTTGACTTGAACCAATGGTTAGATTTGATCAACCAAGGGAGAGAAGTGGTCAAGTTTGACTTGACTTGAGAGGAAGATGAAGGGTCAATTTTGACTTGACCATTTGCCACCTCATTGGTGAGTTGACATGAAGTGGGCCAATAATGATACTCCACATCATCATGGTTGCTTAAGTGGGATGCCACCTCATGGGAGTTACCAAGAGTTGTGACTCTTGGCATTCCATGGAGGTTACATTCCCTCTTAAAGTGGCCGGCCACTTTTGATGAGAGAGTTAGTGCAATTGTGTGCTTTGAGTTGTAACTCTCATCTTCTTCCTCAAGCTCTCTTCTCTCCCTCTCCTCCTCCACCCTTGGCCGAACCTTACAAAGGTGCTAGCACACCTTTGTGTTAGGTTTCTCCATCTCTTGCTTGTGTGGATACACATAGAGGAGTATCTACTTTGATACTCTCGAGATCCGGCGAACCTTGGACGAGCGGGATTACGCGAAGGGCTTCGCATCAAGGGTAACCTCTTTATCTTGTAGATCTAAAGTAGATCTAGGCTTTAGAAAACTCGTACATGAAAGTTTTACTAAATTTTTATTTCTTCGCACGGATCAGGTGGCAGGGTTTCGGGGTTTCCGCAACGTAAAAAGCGGTTTTTGCGGCCCGAAAAACCCAACATAAACACTAAGGACTGTTGGTGCAACCTTAGGTTAAGGTTGACCTGGTTGACCTGACTCGAGTTGACCTGACTCGAGTTGTGTTTTGATGTTTGACGATGTTTGACGAGAAGAGAGTTGTATTCTTGATGTTTGACAAGAATAGATGTTTGGGAGATTGTTGGTGCAATCGTAGGTCAAGGTTGACCTGATTCGGTGAAAAGTCCAAGTACGGAGACTTGGCACGAGGAAAAGTCCAAGCAGGTAGCTTGGCACGCGAAAAGTCCAAGTATGGAGACTTGGCACTGGAAAAGTCCAAGTACGGAGACTTGGCACGGGAAAAGTCCAAGTATGGAGACTTGGCAGTGGGAAAGTCCTAACTGGGATGTTAGGCAGGTAGAAAGTCCTGGTGAGTGAAGCCAGGTAGTGGGAAAGTCCTAACTGGGATGTTAGGCAGTTTGGAAGTCCTGGTGAGTGAAGCCAGGCAGATTGGAAATCCTGGTGAGTGAAGCCAGGTAAAAACCCTAGTAAGTGAAGCTAGGTGAAAGTCCTGGTGAGTGAAGCCGGGCAAGGGAAAATCCAGATGGATCAAGGGTGATCGGACATCTGGTGTTGGGAAGTCCAAGTAGATCAAAGGAGTGATCGGATACTTGGCACGAAGAGGAAAGCCCAAGTGGGTCAAAGGGATTGACCGAACACTCGGTGGAGAATTCTAGCAGGTCAAGGGAGTGACCAGATGCTAGGAATGATGAACCAACAGGTCAAGGTTGACCGGATGTTGATGTAGAAGCCTGAGGTTTAGGGCTGGGGAGTTTGGATCGGTCTGGGGACCGATCAGGATACATCGGATAGCCGATCGGCCACCGCATCGATCGCCAATAGTCATGAAGTTATCCGACGGTCCGAGACCGATCGACAACGATCGAGGCGCAGAAGTTCGAGAGAAGCCCATCGGTCATGGACCGATCAGAGGTTCTGATCGATCGATCAGAGGTTCCCGATCGGTCCATGGACCGATCGAGACGAATAGAAGCGAGGGGCCGTGGACCAATTCACATGGAGCTGATCGGTCCACGCATCGATTCAGTACCAGCCGCCGCAACGCCAGATTTCTTCGTGTTTCTTCGCTTTCACAGTTATAAAAGGAGTCACAGCCTCCTTCTTCTTCTTCCTCTTCTCCGAACCTTCTTCTTCTCCGCCGAGCTCTGCCGAGTTCTTGAGTTGAAGCCGAGCTTCCCTTTGGCTGGGTCACCTGTTGTTGTAGGCGCTTGGAGCTGCTACTTCTTCCAGTCGAAGAGAAGACAAGCAAGAGTTTTCTTACTGTTGTATTTCTTGCTGTGTTTTCCTTGTATTTCTGTACTCTCCTTACTTGTTATTGCAAGAGTGTGTTGTGGAGAGGTTTCTCCACCCAGAAGGAGTTTGTATTAGCCGGTTCTCCGGGGACTCATCCACCGACGGATTGACTGGACTCGTCCACCTTACGGACATGCCGAGGAGTAGGAGTTTATCTCCGAACCTCGTTACATCGGTTTGTTTGAGGTTTGTTTTTCTTCTCCTTAGTTTCTTCCTTGTATTTTCCGCTGCGCTAACCCTACTTTGTAGAAACGCGACGATTTGGGGTCGGCTATTCACACCCCCCTCTCTAGCCTCCGTACGAAGGATCCTAACAAGTGGTATCAGAGCGAGGCCGCTCTTCGACGGATCAACACCCGAGGGAGCACGGGCTAGAGATGGATCTCTATGGAGAAGATGTCACGATTCAACCCTTCTACGAGTCTCACGACAACTTTACATATTGGAAGGTAAGGATGATGTATTTTCTTAGGACTAATATGTTAAATTGGTTTTGTGTACAAGAAGGGTTTTCCCCTCCGATGGATGAGGAAGGAAAACCTATCAAGAAGAAGGAGTGGACGAAAGAGCAAATCCGACAATCCGAAATCAATGATGAGGTAACAAAAATTATTGAATTTGCTTTACCTAATAATGTGTTGTGCAAGATAGATAGGTACAACAACGCCAAGGAATTGTGGAACAATTTGGCAAAATTCCATGAAGAGGAGCCTAGTGAGCCAAGTAGCTCACATCATGGAGGAAGCGAATTGGGAGTTGAGGGCTACTCAACATCCAAGGAAGAAGAGGAGGAGAGCTCTTGTTCAAGATCGGAGCAAGAAGAGGCATCTACCTCCGGAAGGGATGAAGAAGAAAGCTCATCTACATCCACAACCCTAGGTAACTCAAACACTGTGATTTCAAGCAAATTACACATAATGTGTTTTGAGTGTAGGAAGTTTGGGCACTACAAGAGTAAGTGTCCAAAGAGGGTTAGAAAGACTCCACCGGCACCAAAGGTCAAGGAAGCCGGAGTCCCGACATGCAAGAGCAAGAAGCACGTGGTGTGCTTCCAATGCAAGCAACGGGGACACTATAGGAGTCAATGTCCAAGGGGGAGGCAACCTCACAAGGACAAGAGGCCAAACACATGTAAAGGGGGAGCTAAGGCAAACCCTAAGGTAACATTTAAAGTTCATTCTTGCAATTCTAGTAGGATGCATGCTAGTAGTCTTATTGCCATTGTCAATAATGATAAGCATGTTAACACTAGAAATCGATACATGTGCTTAGGAGCCAAGCCTGTTAGCCTAGATAAGAACAATTCTAGAAATGCTAACCCTAGAATTAACTCATCTAAGGCTAAGGAAAACCTAGGTAGGAATCCCAAATCAACTAGACACATGCCTAGGAATGCCTCAAAGAACAATGACAAATTAAAACTTGAGGTATTAGAGAAGGAGAATCAAGTCTTGAGGTCAAGACTTGATACTTTGGAAAAGGCTCTTAAGAACTTGGAGAAGTCATCTCTAGGGTTTAAGGGTCAAAAACCAATGTCCAAGGACAAGAAAGGTTTGGGTCACAAACCTAAGTCCCAATTGGTCAAGCCCACTTATCATAATGTTTCATTCGATTATGGAACAAAACCTAGGGCTAGGAAGACCATCACCAAGGTCACAAGGGGAGTCACCCCTAGAGTTGATCTTGATGAGTCCCAAATGACCAAGGCTTTAAAGCCTAAGAGGGTCATTAGGAGGGTTGCTAGGGAAGTTATCCCTAGTGAATATTTAGTGAACCCAATGAGCTCTAATAGGTATTGGGTTCCTAGGAGCATCTTCTCTACCCCATAAATGGGTTAGAGAGTGTCAACTCCGATTAGAAGGGTAGTTAACCCAACTTTGAGGAAATTGACACTCAAGGAGCATTTTCAAGGTTTTGAGAACTTTTGAAAATGAAATGGAATTATCATTTACTCCTTTGAAGAGTTAAATGTGCCTAAAGATTGGAAATTTCATTTTTAATCTCAATTGGCACAATTTGGGAAAATCTAGAGAACTCTCGAAAAAATAAAAAATGAAACATGCCAAGTTTTGAGGATAAATTTGATCTTTAAGTGGCATGAATTAATCTAGAGTTCAAGAAGTGTCAAAATTAGGATTTTGGCATTTTGGGGCAATCTAGGATTAAATTTGAAGTTAGCCAAGTGGTTAAGGATACTTAGATAGGTAATCTAGGTATATTTATTTATGCTAAATCTTGCCATGATTGTTTGCCCTCATATGTCATGACATCATGTTTAGTTTTATTATCATTTGAAATGTCATGATAATGCTTAGGCTAGTTTTTATGTCATGTTTATTTAAGTTTCAAACTTTATGCCATGACATCATGATATTGGCACATGTTTTCATTTATGATACCATTTTATGCCATGTCATCATCTCTTGCATTAATAATCAATTGAATTGATTTAAGGATGAAAAACATATTTTGATATTGAGATCAAATTTGTGTTTAGAAAATGCATGAGACCTTAGTCTAAGATACCTAAACCCATATCTCACATCAAAATTGCCATGGATATGTTTGATACACTTTAGATGTGTGTGAGATATTAGGATCATGAATTAGGATCAAGGTGCATAGTTCTTGTACCTAGATGAGCCTAATTCGATATTGGGGATCATAGGGAAAGCTTGTGTACAAGTCATGTACATTTAGCCCTAAGATTATGGTCCTAAATTAAAAGGTTTAAAATCATTTTGAAATTGATTTGGAAAACCTTGATGAAGCCATCTTAGTGATTGCATTCATCATTGAACATTGTGATACAGAGATGAGTTAACTTTGAACTATTTCGAACTTTGTATCAAGATTTGAAAATGGAAGTTATTTTCATAGAAAACTATTTTTCCATGATAGTATATGTTATGAGGAATGTATCCTCAAAATTTCACAATTTTCGAATTTTCGAATTTTCTGAGTTTTGAATTTGGGAAATTTTAAACTGTCAGGATGTCGACATGCCAGGACCGGTCTGGATCGATCGTGCGGGACGATCCGGAAGTCCTGATCGGCTGCGCCGAGCGATCGTCCAAGAAGATCCGGGCTTGGCGATTCGGTGAAGGCTGGATCGTCGGTGACCGATCGTGATGCAAAGCTTGATGAAGCATGGATCGATGTCTGACCGATCCAGGGTTCTGATCGTCCGGGTGACCGATCAAAGGGTACTTAATTCCGAATTTGTTGTGGTCTGAAATTTCAGCCGTGGGAGTTTCGGGTTTCTAAAGGTTTGAAACTCTCCAAGACATTGTTGGTGCAATGGTCAAGGGGAGTTGACCTTAGGGGAGTTTTACCTAATTGTCAAGGGAGTTGACTCTTAGGGGAGTTTTACTCCTAAGACGTTTGAGGATTAGTGATATGGAATTGTCACTAAGTTGAGTGTTGAGTTTAGTATCAAAAATAAGGGTTTCAATGAAAGGTATGGGACTTTCATTAGGAAGAAACTCTTGACTTCATTCTTTTGATGTGTGTCAAAAGGGGAGAGATGTCCCAAGGGGAGAGTGTAGGTTTTGGAAGAATGTTCAAGGAAGAACATTGGAAAACCTAAGTTAGGTTATCTGGTTAACCTAACTTGATTTTGGATTTTGTCAAACATCAAAAGGAGGAGATTGTTGGTTGAGTTGACCTGACTCGAGTTGTGTTTTGATGTTTGACGATGTTTGACGAGAAAAGAGTTGTATTCTTGATGTTTGACAAGAATAGATGTTTGGGAGATTGTTGGTGCAATCGAGGTCAAGGTTGACCTGATTCGTGAAAAGTCCAAGCACGGAGACTTGGCACGGGAAAAAGTCCAAGAGCAGCGGCGAAAAAATCCAAGTATGGAGACTTGGCATCGGAAAAGTCCAAATACGGAGACTTGGAGAGAAAAGTCCAAGTATGGAGACTTGGCAAGTGGGAAGTCCTAACTGGATTAGGCGGTAGAAAGTCCCGTGAGTGAAGTCGGGGAAAGTCCTAATCGGGGATGTGGCGCGGTTTTGAAGTCTGGTGAGTGAGGCGAGGCGATTGGAAATCCTAGTGAGTGAAGCCGTAAAACCCTAGTAGAAGCTAGGTGAAAGTCCGGTGAGTGAAGTCGGGCAGGAAAATCCAGATGGATCAAGGGTGATCGACATCCGGGTTGGGAAGTCCAAGTAGATCAAAGGAGTGATGATACTTGCACGAAGAGGAAAGCCAGTGGGTCAAAGGGATTGACCGAACACTCGTGGAGAATTCTAGCAGGGTCAAGGGTGACCGATAGGAATGATGAACCAACAGTCAAGGTTGACCGGGATGTTGATGTAGAAGGTTTAGGGTCGGAGTTTGGATCGTCGGGGACCGATCTGACACGGATAGCTCGACGGGCACCGATCGATCAAGAATTCCTCCGTGATTATCCTCATATCCTGAGTGATCGAGGGAGAAACGTCAGAGGCGCAGAAAGAGTTCGAGAGAAGCCCGATCGGTCTCACGGACCGATCAGAATTCTGATCGGTGTCGATGCGTGACCGATCGAGACTCGTCCATGGACCGATCGACGACACGCAGGGTCGGCCTGGACCATCCATGGGCTGATCGGTCCACGCAGTCAACCGTTGAACATAGCGGCAGATTTCTTCTGTTTCTTCGCTTTTTATTAGTGGATTATAAAATGAAGCCTCCTTCTTCTTCTTCCTCTTCTCAGAACCTTCTTCTTCTGCCGAGCTCTGCTGAGCTTCCTTGAGAGCTGTCGCTTGTGTGAGTTTTTTGGTGGGTCACCTCGTTGTAGGTGCTTGAGCCGCGCTTCTTCGATCAAAAGAGAAGGCAAGCAAGAGTTTTCTTACTGTTGTATTTCTGTGTTTTCCTTGTATTTCAGACTCTCCTTACTTCTTTGTTAAAGAGTGTGTTGTGAGGGTTTCTCCACCCAGAAGGAGTTTGTATTAGCCGGTTCTCTGGGGACTCATCCACCGACGGATTGACTGGACTCGTCCACCTTACGGACACGCCGAGGAGTAGGAGTTTATCTCCGAACCTCGTTACATCGGTTTGTTTGAGGTTTGTTTTTCTTCTCCTTAGTTTCTTCCTTGTATTTTCCGCTGCGCTAACCCTACTTTGTAGAAACGCGACGATTTGGGGTCGGCTATTCACACCCCCCTCTCTAGCCTCCGTACGAAGGATCCTAATAAGGACTACTTAGGAAAATTCACATCTAAGTCAATCCCAGGAATATTTTTAGGGTATTCCACAACCAGTAGGACCTATAGTGTTTATAACAAAAATACCTTAAAAGTTGAAGAAACAACTAATTCAATTTTTGATGAAGAAAATAACTTACTTAACTTAATAAATGAAAATATTAATCAAAACACAGAAAATATTAATTCAAGAAATTTAGAAGATGATGAAGATATTCAAATAAAATCTAGTCAATCACAAGAATCAACTATTGACTCTAACAGAAGACCATCAAGAACAAGTACCAATTATTGGTGCAATCATGCCCTGGATGTTCTCTTCTCTTGCGTTATTGGCTGAGAACGCCGCCCTATTTAAAGTGGTCATTAACTGTCTCTTTCCCATTGTCTCACGTGCCTTGGCCGCTCTTCGACTCTCTCACATGTTTGCATTATATGCCATACACCATTCCCTTGACATCAACATTGCTTTGAACATGTTTCATTGCATTATTCATTTTACTCAGCCGGTACAGCAGATGATTCACATGCCTTTTGGTCATCTCATCACTGATTGGCTGGAGTTCATGGAGATAGATGTCTCTCGGGGCCAACTGGAGCCCATGAGCATTGCCTACTCTAGGATTTCTTCATGCTCTTTCACGAAGACGGGATTAGAGGTTGGTCCAGCGGGTGTCCGATGGCACGATGGGTGTGCTCTTGGTGAGGGACACAGGGCTCTCCAAAGGGGGGCCGCACAGGCACTGGTTCCTGCGGCGGCTTATGCCAAGGAGGATATTGCGGAGCCTGATTCTCTAACATTCTAGGAGTCTGTGGATACTCATCTTGAGGAGCTGCATATGGAGATGGCTGCTCTGACCACCAAGGTTGACTCGATGCAGGCGACTCTGGATACTCTGGTGGGTTTGGTGAGCTCTTGGGTGACGAGTCACCCATCTCCGTCTGATCCTCCTACTGCGGCTGTTCCTGAGGATGTTGTTGCGTCTGCTGATGCTCCTGCTCCTGCTACTACAGTTGCCCCTCCTTATGATCCTATCGACGTTTCTGATCCTGTTCCTACTCCTCTGGGAGATGATACTTTTGAGTTCTTTGTATCTCTATGACATGTGATCTTGTACGTTATGTGGATGTTTGTTGTGAAGTCGTCTTGTGAACTTCACTTTATTTTGGGTGTATGAGATATTGTTTTTCTAAATTATATTTCGGTTCTACAATCCGGTTCATTATATTATGTTGATATCTGTGTGATTTAGGGCGAGTACCCCTCAGGGTTATCGTGTTTGTTTAGTGCACAAATTGAGGGGGAGTTTTGTTTTTTTTTTTGATATTTGACAAAGGGGGAGATGTAAGTTGAAGTTTATGCTTAATTAGGAAGGAGATTCATGCTTAGTCATATATGATTTGCTATTATTGCTTATGATCAAGTAAGATGAATTTTATGCGTAGTTAATAACAATATTATTTTTACTGTTAGCTCATGCTTATTGCTATTTACTGCTTATCATCTTATTATTATGGTGTGTTGGAAATTAGCCTAAACTCAAATAGATTGTCAAACATCAAAAAAGGGGGGAGATTTTTGGTGCAATCATGCCCTGAATGTTTTCAATATGTTGACAACTATTTAAGTTTAGGTTAATACGTTTGGATCTAACGTGTGCTGCAAGTTTTGCAGGAAGAAGTCCAAGAAGGTCGAGTATCGGAGTCTTGGCAAGAAAAGTCCTTGCAGGTCAGAAGACCGAGTGTAAGGCAAGAGAAGTCCAAGAAGGTCGAGGACCGGAGTCTTGGCAAGAAAGTCCAGGGATGTGTTCATTTGGCACGAGGTATTAGTTGGGAAACCAGCAAGCTATCGATTGGTAAATCGATTGAGCCGCATAACTATGGAACAGAATACTGCTGAATTGATCAGCCAATCGATTGGAGGAAACCAATCGATCGGCCGATCGATTGATATCCTCTGCGTGATAACACAGAGGGAAATTGGATCGATCATCTGATCGATTGGAGGAATCCAATCGATTGACCGATCCATTCACATGCTTTCTACGCAAGAACACAGTGCGAACCTGGATCGATCAACCGATCGATTGGAGATAACCAATCGATCGGTCGATCAATTCACAAGGTTTCAGCATGAAGGAGCAGTGCGATTTTGAATC
Organism: Zingiber officinale; assembly: GCF_018446385.1. Taxonomy (NCBI): domain Eukaryota; kingdom Viridiplantae; phylum Streptophyta; class Magnoliopsida; order Zingiberales; family Zingiberaceae; genus Zingiber; species Zingiber officinale. The sequence goes on along the minus strand of NC_055994.1, from coordinate 91,835,526 downwards.
AATTAGTCAATCGATTGGAGGTAACCAATCGATCGGCCGATCGATTAAACCCACTTCTATACCTAAGAAATATACGGCTGAATCGATCCAGTGTTGGCCCAATCGATCGTAACGGCGCTCAACGGCTATATTTGAATCAATGGGAGATGTGATCAGTCGATCGACGGTGATGATCATGTGAGAAACGACTACTTTTGAAGATGAATAAAAAGGGGAGATGTACTGTAGCAGAATACACACTTGAATACTTATTGTGCTAAGCAAAAAGAGAGCTCTCCAAGTGATTTCAAAGCAAAAGATTTTGAGTCTCTTCCTCCTAAGCCTAGATCTCATCTTGTAAGAGGAAGAGGCAACCTTGTAAAGGTTTCTCCACCTTCGTTTGTTATAACGAGAAGGAGAAGTTCATATTGGAGCTTGATCGTGTGGGTGTGTGCCTTGGATTAGTTACCTCAAGGAGGTGGAGACCAAGTAAACAAAAGAGTTAGCATTGTTTTCTTGTTTTTCTTATCTTTCATTTCTCTCTATTTGCTTTCGCTAACAAGTTGTAGGTGAAAAATCGAAGAAAGGCTATTCACCCCCTCTAGTCATACATAAAGGTCCTATCAATTGGTATCAGAGCAGGTTCACATCGGAAGAACTCATCGTTAACTGAAGCATCAAGTTGGCGTTTCAAGAGGGATATAGCACCGCTCGACCACCTTTCTTTGATGGCAACGATTTCGCATATTGGAAAGATAGGATGGAATATTATTTGATGAATGATATTGAAAATTGGTTTAGTGTTGTAGATGGATTTGAAAAACCAAAAGATGAATTGGGAGCACCCCTTCCAACCAAGGATTGGACAAAAGAGATGGCAAAGAAGGCCCAAGCAAATGCAAAAGCCACAACAACCTTACAATGTGGACTTTCAATGGAGCAATTAAGCAAAGTAGGACCATTCAACTCCACCAAAGAGCTTTGGGAAAAGCTCATTGAATTAAATGAGGGATCAAGCGAATCTAGGAGAGCCAAGAGAGATTTTTTGTTGGGGCAACTCCAAACCTTCACCATGAAGACCAATGAAACCGTGAGTCAAATGCATGGAAAATTCAAGGAGATAGTAAATGGACTCCATGTAATAAGTGAGAAAATTGACAGTAGGGATTTAGTAAGGTATGCCCTTCAATTTTTTCCTAGAACCACTTTATGGGCATCAATGGTTGATACGTATAAGGTATCTAGAGATCTCTCCTTGGTTAAGCTTGATGAATTGTTTTGCGAGTTTGAACTTCATGAACAAGCTAATGTGGTTTCAAAAGAGAAAGGTATGACTCTTATTGTAGAAAAGAAGGAAAAGAAAAAGAAGAAAGAAAAGAAGGTGGAATCCTCATCATCCGAATCCGAGCAAGAATCATCGGATGATGATGATGAAATGTTGGCAAGTGAAGTGGTACATTATGTCAAGAAGATGATGGGAAGATCAAGGAAATTCACGAGAAAGGATGTGAAGAAAATATTTCAACCTTCAAAAGGTAAAAGTAGTCAAAGTTCAAGTTTTAACATTAATGTCATTTGTTATGGATGTAACAAGAAAGGACACATCAAGCCAAATTGTCTGGAATTGAGGAAGAAAGAGGAAAAGAAGAAGAAGAAGGAGAAAAAGAAGAAGGAAGCCATGGTGGCTCAAGCTACTTGGGATACACCAAACGTTGACTCATCGGATGAGGATGAATTATGTCATGTGACCCGACATATGGCATTTATGACATTTGAAGATAACAAAGAAGAGTCAAGTCAAGAGGAAGGGTCAAGTGAAGAGGATTCATCAAGTGAGGAGGAGTCAAGTGATGAATCATCATCAAGTGACGATGAGGTAAAAGAATCTCTCAAAGTAGAATTTCTTTACAAAACAATTGCTCATCTCAAGAATGCTTTTGCTAAGTCACAATCTAGAGTGAAGACCTTGAAGGCAAAACTTAGGACCATTAGAAATGATGCATGCATGTCTAGTGAGTCAAAAATGCTCAAGGAAGAAAATGAAAAATTGAAGGATGATGTGATTGAATTAAGAGAATGTTTAGAGAAATTCACAAATGGATCCAAGTACCTAGATATGATTATTAGAGATCAAAGAGCCATTTACAACAAAGCCGGAATAGGATATAGACCTAAAGAAAAGGAAGTTACATATATGTCTTTAATAAATGGTACTAGAAATGATGCACCTAGAAACAAAGTCAAGAAAAATCTTAAAGGCAAGGTAAAACAAGCTTGGGTGCCTAAGAAATATTTGAATGGCATTTCCGAATCAAGTGCATGGGTACCAAAGAGTTGTGTGTTTTATGTTGTTTAGGTAGAAGAGAAGAAGGATGCAAGTATGTGGATTGTGGATAGCAGTTGCTCAAGACACATGACCGGTGATGTGAGCAAGTTCTCCACAATAAATTATATAAAGAAAGGAACGGTATCATTTGGGAATAGTGGGAAGCTCAAGATTATAGGTTAAGGTACAATTGAGGTATCACCCACAATTATCATTCATAAAGTCTTATTGGTTAAAAATATGGGGTTTAATTTGGTTAGTGTTAGCCAATTATGCGATGTCGGATATAATGTAGAGTTTCACCCCGATAAGTGTTTAGTTAAGCACAAAAATCTTGAAAATATTGTGTTAAAAGGATTTAGAAAAGCAAATCTTTATTATGTTGATCTTTCATATGCTTCTAACACCTCTATTAAGTGTTTGATATCAAAAGAAGAGGAAGGATGACTATGACATAGAAGACTTGGACATATCAATATGAGGAACATAGCTAAGGTAGCTAAGATGGAGCTAGTAATGGGACTACCAAAGATCAAGTACATCAAGGACAAATTGTGTGATGCATGCCAAGAGGGTAAGCAATCAAGGTCATCACACAAAGGTAAAACCTTAGCTAACACTTCATTACCGTTAGAATTATTGCATTTGGATCTTTTTGATTGTCATAGAATTCCTTCCTTGGTAGGTAACAAATATTGTTTGGTGATAGTAGATGATTACTCTAGATATACTTGGGTTTATTTCTTGAAACATAAGGAGGAAACTTTAGAAACAATTATAGGGTTTACCAAGAGGGTAGAAGATGAAAAGAACCTCAAAATTGATAGAATTAGGAGTGATCATGGTGGAGAGTTCGAGAATTTGAACTTTTCTAAGTTTTGTCTAGAAAATGGCTATAAGCATGAATTCTCTTGTCCAAGAACACCTCAACAAAATGGTGTAGTGGAGAGGAAGAATCGAGCTTTACAAGAGGCGGCTAGAACCATGCTCAATGTATATTCCTTACCGAGCTATTTGTGGGCCGAAGCAGTTAATACCGCTTGTTACATTCAAAATCGTGTCTTGATTCATAAGTTTTTAGGGAAAACACCTTTTGAACTATGGAATGACAAAATTCCTACAATTCACTATTTTAAAGTCTTTGGTTGTAAGGTTTATATTCTTAATACTAAAGATGACTTAGGAAAATTTGAGGTCAAGTCTAATGAGGGAATTCTAGTTGGATACTCATCTACTAGTAAAGGATATAGAGTATACAACAAAAGGACTCAAACGGTTGAGGAATCATCCAATGTTGAGTTTGATGAATCCACTTGTACTTACCCTAGGAAATCCCCTATTGATAAGGATATAAGTGAACAAAATCAAAACGTTACTCAAGAAATACAAAATCTACATTTAGGGGGTATTGATCAAGGGGGAGGAAGAGATGACTCGGATGATGAAAGAAACAATATAGACAATGATCCTCCCAAAGATGATGATTCCATAACTTTGAGGACCATAAGGCATCATCAAAATCATCCTATTGATCAAATAGTTGGAGATGTGGCCCAAGGGGTAAGGACTAGATCCTACTTTAGAGATCATACTAGTCAAATTGCTGTAATATCACAATTTGAACCAAAATCAATTAATGAAGCTTTAGTTGATACAGATTGGATTCTAGCAATGCAAGAAGAGTTGAACCAATTTGAGAGAAGTGACGTATGGAAATTAGTTCCAAGACCCAATGATAGTACAATTGTTACAACAAAATGGGTGTTCAGGAACAAATTGGATGATTAAGGAAAAGTGACTAGAAATAAAGCTAGGTTAGTGGCTAGGGGCTTTAATCAAGTTGAAGGACTTGACTATGATGAAACCTATGCTCCGGTTGCTCGACTAGAGTCCATTCAGATCCTATTAGGATATGCCGCTTATATAGGTTTTAAACTTTATCAAATGGATGTGAAATCGGCATTCCTAAATGGGTTTATTAAGGAGGAAGTGTATGTGGAACAACCACCCGAATTTGAAGCCATAGACTACCCAAATCATGTTTATAAACTTAAGAAAACCTTATATGGGTTAAAATAAGTTCCCCGGGCTTGGTATGAAAGACTCTCAACCTTCTTAATCTCCAAAGACTTTAGAAGAGGAACAATTGACCCAACCCTATTTTTAAAGTCTAAGGATGGAGATATTTTTGTTGCACAAGTTTATGTTGATGACATCATTTTTGGTTCAACAAATAAGGAACTTCTTCATGACTTTATCAAACACATGGAAAGTGAGTTTGAAATGAGTCTAGTTGGCGAATTGAGTTTCTTTTTGGGATTACAAGTCAAACAAACTAGTGAAGGAACCCATGTTTACCAAACCAAATTCGCTAAAGAACTTATCAAGAAATTTGGATTGGAAAATGCTAAAGGAGCATCTACTCCTATGGGAACTAATACCAAGATAAATAGTGATCAAGAAGGAAAATTAGTAGATCCAAAGCAATATAGGAGCATGATTGGTAGTTTGCTATACTTAACCGCTAGTAGACCGGACATATTATTTGCTGTAGGAATGTGTGCAAGATACCAATCATGTGCCAAATAGTCGCATTTAGTAGCGGTAAAAAGAATTTTGAGATACATCAAGAGCACTCTTAATGTGGGTCTTTGGTACCCTAGAACTCGAACGTTTGATTTAATTGGGTATACTGATTCTGATTATGCGGGTTGCAAATTGGATAGAAAGAGTACTAGTGGTGGATGTCAATTTCTTGGACCTTCCCTTGTAAGTTGAAGTAGTAGAAAATAACCTTGTGTGGCCTTGTCCACAACTAAAGCTGAGTATGTGGCCATGGGTAGTTGTGTAGCTCAATTACTTTGGATGATGCATACTTTAGAAGATTATGAGCTTCACTATTCCAAAGTTAAGGTGCTGTGTGATAATTTTAGCACCATCAACTTAACCAAAAATTCGGTGCACCACTCTAGGACAAAACACATTGAAGTGAAATATCATTTCATTAGAGATCATGTGGTAAGAGGAAACATTGTACTAAATTATGTTGATTCTAAGTCAAATCTTGCCAACATATTTACCAAACCACTACCCGAAGTAGAATTTACTTCACTTAGGAGAGAACTTGTTATGTGTTTTGTAGAATAGTGAGTATAGCATTACATGATCCCATATCACATTAAGAATTTATCTCATTGTGTCTCACAATAGACCTAAGAAGCTTTGCTTGTGTACTTCTTCAATTAGGCATTATGTGAGATGATTAGGATGATGATTTGGGTTCAACATGTTAGTCATGATACGTTGCTTTGAGCCAATATGACATCTAGTAACATTAATCCTACATTACCTTGATCAAATCATAGGAAAAGCAAGTGTACAAATCATGTACACTCAGCCCTACGATTATGATTGGAAATTTTAATTTGAAATACCTATAAAACTTATTTTTGAACCCCTTGTTGAAGTTTGTCTTTGGATGAGATTTATCATTGAATAATTAGATACGAACTTACCAAAATATTGAAGTTTTTGACAACTTTCAATTTTGTGTAAATCTTCGCTAACAAGAGTCCATTTTTGTCAAATTTTATTTTTCCTTGATAATATGAGACATATATAGTGTCTACACAAAATTTCATGATTTTTAGAGTAGTGTACAATTATTTGTGCATTTCCAAAACTTATATCTGAAAGTGTTCAGAAATGCAGTAATATCAGAATTCCCAATCGATCGGTCAATCGATTGGGAAGCTCGCATTTCACCATAGAGGGCAGTTGAATCAATCAATGAATCGATTCAACGCGTTTCAATTGATCGATGGATCGATTGAGATGCATTTTCAATTTTCACAGAGGCTATCTGAATCGATCAATGGATCGATTCAGCGTGTTTGAATCGATCGATGGATCGATTAAGATGCGTTTCCAATTTTACGCAGAGAATTCGTGAATCGATTGACCGATCGATTCACTTGCTCCTAATTGATCGGTTGATCGATTGGGGATGTGAAAACAAACTTAAATCACTGTTGACCTAAGTCCACTCTCATTTCCCTTTCGACTCCGTCTGTGCCCTAGCTTGGGTGATTCTCCCGGTGAATCTCCCGCCTGCATTGGCCGTCCTCTCCAACGATCCTCTCTGGCGAAGGGCGTTCCTCCATCCCTCCTCCACTTCGGCTCCTTCTTCCTCATCTCTGCGTCGCACACACGATGAGGACTCCGAACCCTAAGTAATTTCTTCCCTCTTTTCTCATTTTCTCTTTGACTCTTGCTCCTATACTTGGATTGCTAATCTACATGTGTCTTGTGTGTTTTTTGTGTGTTGCATTGCATTTCCCTCATGCATTGCATTGTATGCATTGTCCTTGCATTTTCTTCTATTTCTCTTGTCATTTCTTGTTCCTTTTCATTGGTTATCCTTAGGAAGAGACAGAAGGTCTGCGAGTCGGGTGAGGGTTCATCTCGGCCGCCACCTCGCCCTCTCCCTCCCAATGATCAGCGATTTCCTAATGCTGCTATGCAGCAGGCCTTTAGCAAACATACCTTCAAACTTATAACCCCTAGGTCTGTTGATCTTCAATTCTACAAGGACTCTTACTTTGATATCTATTTCCTCTTCAAGAACTATAAACTTGAGTCAATTTTCTCTTGTGAGAGGAGTATAAATGTAAGCCTTGTATCTGAATTCTATAACAACTTGCACACTTCTAATGGTGTCAACTATCGCACTCGCATTGTGAAGCGAAGTTTGGACTTTTCCTATGCGATCCTTCTGTCCTGTCTAGGGTGTCTACCATCCGAAAATAATTTTGTTTTCTATCCCACACTTCCTGATGAGTTGCCTCCACCCTTTGAGCATATCAGCATTGCATCTATGCATCAGACCCCTTTTTGGTCGTCCTCGTCCGGACGGGCCAAATGCCTAGATCACTTCTTTCTCTTCTCTTGCATTATTGGCTGAGAACGCCGCCCTATTTAAAGTGGTCATTAATTGTCTCTTTCCCATTGTCTCACGTGCCTTGGCCGCTCTTCGACTCTCTCACATGTTTGCATTATATGCCATACACCATTCCCTTGACATCAACATTGCTCTGAACATATTTCATTACATCATTCATTTTACTCAGCCGGTACAACAGACGATTCACATGCCTTTTGGTCATCTCATCACTGACTGGTTGGAGTTCATGGAGATAGATGTCTCTTGGGGGCAATTGGAGCCCATGAGCATTGCCTACTCTAGGATTTCTTCACGCTCTTTCACGAAGACGGGATTAGAGGTTGGTCTAGCGGGTGTCCGATGGCGCGATGGGCGTGCTCTTGGTGAGGGACCCAGGGCTCTCCAAAGGGGGGCCGCACAGGCACTGGTTCCTGCGACGGCTTATGCCGAGGAGGATATTGCGGAGCCTGATTCTCTGACATTCGAGGAGTCTGTGGATACTCGTCTTGAGGAGCTGCATATGGAGATGGTTGCTCTGACCACCAAGGTTGACACGATGCAGGCGACTCTGGATACTCTGGTGGGTTTGGTGAGCTCTTGGGTGACGAGTCACCCATCTCCGTCTGATCCTCCTGCTGCGGTTGTTCCTGAGGATGTTGTTGCGTCTACTGATGCTCCTGCTCCTGCTACTATAGTTGCCCCTCCTTATGATCCTATCGACTTTTCTGATCCTGTTCCTACTCCTCTGGGAGATGATACTTTTGAGTTCTTTGTATCTCTATGACATGTGATCTTATACGTTATGTGGATGTTTGTTGTGAAGTCGTCTTGTGAACTTCACTTTATTTTGGGTGTATGAGATATTGTTTTTCTAAATTATATTTTGGTTCTACAATCCGGTTCATTATATTATGTTGATATCTGTGTGATTTAGGGTGAGTACCCCTCGGGGTTATCGTGTTTGTTTAGTGCACAAATTGAGGGGGAGTTTTGTTTTTTTTTTTGATATTTGACAAAGGGGGAGATGTAAGTTGAAGTTTATGCTTAATTAGGAAGGAGATTCATGCTTAGTCATATATGATTTGCTATTATTGCTTATGATCAAGTAAGATGAATTTTATGCGTAGTTAATAACAATATTGTTTTTACTGTTAGCTCATGCTTATTGCTATTTACTGCTTATCATCTTATTATTATGGTGTGTTGGAAATTAGACTAAACTCAAATAGATTGTCAAACATCAAAAAAGGGGGGAGATTTTTGGTGCAATCATGCCCTGGATGTTTTCAATATGTTGACAACTATTTAAGTTTAGGTTAATACGTTTGGATCTAACGTGTGCTGCAAGTTTTGCAGGAAAAAGTCCAAGAAGGTCGAGTACCAGAGTCTTAGCAGGAAAAGTCCTTGCAAGTCAGAAGACCGGGTGTAAGGCAAGAGAATTCCAAGAAGGTCGAGGACTAGAGTCTTGGTAAGAAAGTCCAGGGATGCGTTCATCTGGCACGAGGTATTAGTTGGGAAACCAGCAAGCAATCGATTGAGGCGCATAACTATGAAACAGAATACTGCTGAATCGATCAGCCAATCGATTGGAGGAAACCAATCGATCGACCGATCGATTTATATTCTCTGTGCGAGAGCACAGAGGGAACTTGGATCAATCAGTCGATCGATTCACATGCTTTCTACGCAAGAACACAGTGCGAACCTAGATCGATCAGCCGATCGATTGGAGATAACCAATCGATCGGTCGATCGATTCACAAGGTTTCAACACGAAGGAGCAGTGTGATTTTGAATCGATCAGTCAATCGATTAGAGGTAACCAATCGATCGGCCGATTGATTGAATCCACTTCTATACCTAAGAAATATGCGGTTGAATCGATCCAGTGTTGGCCCAATCGATTGTAACGCCGCTCAACGGCTATATTTGAATCAATTGGAGATGTGATCAGTCGATCGACGGTGACGATCACATGAGAAACAGCTATTTTTGAAGATGAATAAAAAGGGGGAGATGTACTGTAGCAGAATACACACTTGAAGACTTATTGTGCTAAGCAAAAAGAGAGCTCTCCAAGTGATTTCAAAGTAAAAGATTTTGAGTCACTTCCTCTTAAGCCTAGATCTCATCTTGTAAGAGGAAGAGGCAACCTTGTAAAGATTTCTCCACCTTCGTTTGTGATAATGAGAAGGAGAAGTTCATATTGGAGCTTAATCGTGTGGGTGTATGCCTTGGATTAGTCACCTCAAGGAGGTGGAGACCAAGTAAACCAAGGAGTTAGCATTATTTTCTTGTCTTTTATTTCTCTCTATTTGCTTTTGCTAACAAGTTGTAGGTGAAAAATTGAAGAAAGGCTATTCACCCCCCCTCTAGCCATACGCAAAGGTCCTATCACCAATCACCCACCTGATCAAATTTTGGGTGATCCAACCATAGGAGTTAGAACTAGATCATCTTATAGGAACCTAAGTCAGATAACTCTCACTTCAAAAATTGAACCCAAAACTATAGAAAAAGCCCTACCTGACCCAGGCTGGATACTAGCAATGTAAGAGGAGTTAACCCAATTTGAAAAAAAAAACAGGTCTGGGAACTAGTACCCAAACCCAATAACAAAATCATAGTTGACACCAAATGGGTATTTAGAAATAAATTAGATGATAAAGGTGAAATTGTAAGAAATAAAGCTAGGTTAGTAGCTAAAGGGTTCAGTTAAGTAGAAGGGTTAGACTATGATGAGACCTATGCCCCCGTAGCAAGACTTGAATCCATTAGGATGCTGCTGGCCTATGTAGCACACAAAGGATTCAAGTTATTCCAAATGGATGTAAAATCCACCTTTTTAAACAGATTTATCAAAGAAGAGGTATATGTAAGTCAACCCCAGGATTTGAGGATTTGGACCACCCGAACTATGTTTTTAGGCTAAAAAAGGCCCTATATGGACTAAAACAAGCACCTAGGGCTTGGTATGAACGACTATTAAATTATCTAATATCTAAAGGTTTTAAACAAGGTCAAATAGATCAAATCTTATTTGTAAAAACTTAGAAAAATATTTTTTATAGCCCAAATCTACGTAGATGATATCATTTTTGGTTCAACCAACACTAAATTTCTAAAAGAATTTACCAAATTAATGGAGAGTGAATTTGAAATGAGCCTAGTAGGAGAACTCAATTTTTTCTTAGGCTTACAAATCAAACAAACCAAAGATGGAATTTACATCTTTCAAACAAAATATGCCAAAGAGTTAATTAGAAAATTTGGAATGCCTACAAATGTTAAAATTGTCTCTGACTTAGAAGGAAAACCAATAGACTTAAAATATTTTTGAAGTGCGATAGGAAGTCTACTTTACCTAACTGTAAGTCGACCAGACATCCTATTTGTAGTAGGTATGTGTGCAAGATATCAATCTTGTGTAAGAGAGTCACATCTAACAAATGTTAAAAGAATACTTAGGTATATTAAGGGAAACCTAAATGTAGGACTTTAGTACCCTAGAACTTGCACCTTTGATATAATCGGCTACTCTGACTCAGACTATGCCGGGTACAAATTAGATAGAGAAAACACAAGTGGTAGTTGCCAATTCCTAGGTCAGTGCCTAGTAAGTTGGTCAAGTAGAAAGCAACACTATGTTGCTTTATCCACTACTGAAGCTGAGTACATTGCCTTAGGGGAATGTGCATCTCAACTATTATGGATGATGCATACCTTAAAGGACTATCAACTAGAATATAAAAACACAAAAATTTCCATTGATAATATAAGTTCAATTAACTTAACCAAGAATCCAATTCACCACTCAAGGACTAAGCACATAGAAGTTAAGTACCCCTTACAAAAGCACAAAAATTTAAGTACAAAAATTTAAGTACAAAAATTTAATTTAAGTACAAAAATTAAATTTAAGTACAAAAATTAAATTTAAGTACAAAAATTTAAGTACAAAAATTAAATTTAAGTACAAAAATTAAATTTAAGTACAAAAATTTAAGTACAAAAATTAAATTTAAGTACAAAAATTTAATTTAAGTACAAAAATTAAATAAATAAGAAAGCTGGACAAAGAAGAAATAAGCCGAGTTTGTGGCCAATAGGAAAGCATAATTCTATTTGCTAAGTGTGTTGCCACCACAGAGGTAAATAGAATCAGAGTCTACACATCTACAAAAGACCTCTAAGAAAAATTCCTAGAGCTTCATGAAGGATCCTCCAAAGCCAAGCTTGTAAGAAGAGATCTTCTTCAAAATCAACTGACGAATATGTGACTAAAGGAAGGTGAAACAATTCCTTAACTGCACGCTAAGCTAAAGGAGCTGGTCACCAAACTCATGAATCTCAGAGAAAAAGTAACCAACCAAGATTTGCTAAGATATATGCTTAACGCTTTTCCTAGAACACCTGAATGGTCAATTCTAGTAGATGCATATTACATCTCTAGAGACTTAAAAGTAAGTAATTTAGAAGAGCTATTTTCTATATTTAAAATTCATGAGTCTAGATGTACAGATCTAAAGAAGGAGCTAAAGTAAAATATTATATTAAAGGTGAAAATGGACGAATAAGATTCCAAAACATCTCTTGACAATGATGAAATGACATTCATGGTAAGGAAGTTTAAAAGATTTTTTAAAGCTAATAAGTTCAATCAAGTGCAGGCCAAAAGAAGAAAAAGGAAAGTGAGGTGCTATCATTGCAATGAAGAAGGGCATGACAAAGACAACTTCCCAAAACTGAAGAACAAGGATAAGGACAAGGATAAAAGACCAACCCAGAAAAAATATAAGAACCTAAAAGCAACATGGGATGACACGTCATCAGAATCGGAGATTGAAGCCTACGCTGGACTTGTGCTGATTGTTGGTGCAATATCCCTGGGTCAAGGTTGACCAGGTTGACTGAGCTTGAGTTGGCTCAAGCTTGAGTCTTGATGTTTGGATTTCAATGTTTGACAATATATGGAGATTGCAAGAGCAATCGTCCATTTGAGGAGATTGTTGGAGCAATTCTCCTCCGAGTTGGTCATAAGAAAATCAAGAATAAGTGAAGGTTAAGTAGCCGAAAGTCTTAACTAGAGGTTAGGTAAGAGGAAGTCCTAGTGAGTGAAGCTAGGAAGTTGGAGGTCTAGTTGGGAAGCTAGGTGAGTGAAGTCCAACTGAAGGTTGGTAAGGAAAAAGACCAAGTCAGGTTATGATGAAAATATACTTGCATGATATGCTATATCTTATGATATGATATGCCATGTTCATGATATGATATGATAGACTTACGACATGATATGCCATGTTAATGATATGATATGCTAGACTCATGATATGATATGCCATGTTCATGATATGTATGCTAAGTTCATGAGATGATATGCCATGTTTGATGATATGAAAATGACATGTTATACTTTATGTTATGATAAGAACATGTTATGTTTCATAATGCATGTATGAATGGCTTATGTAAGAAGAAAAGCCTAAAGAGTTGCTTCCCTTAAGCTGGGACCAAGAGCACTCTTCATGTTATGGAAAAGAGTTGCTTCCCTTAAGTTGGGATCAAGAGCACTCTTCATGATATGACAAGAATTATGACATGTATGATATGATGAGATATAATATGCATGATATTTTACTTTGTATGACTTGTACCAAGGGTGGGCTCCATAAGCGCCCCGGGGTCGACGGACTATGAACGGACCTCGTTAAGGGATGGGCTCCTCAGTACGCCCCTAGGTCGACGGACTATGAACGGACCTAGATCCCTAGTAGGTTCGGGGCTAGCTACCCTGTCCTAGGGATTGCGCGCATTTATGTTTACATGTGGTACAAGCCAGGACCCTTCTCATGATGATGATATGATATTCAAGTATGTATACTATATGGTTTGAAAGAAGCATGATGCATATGTGCATTCCATGATACATGTTTTAAAAATATACATATTGCATCTACATGCACATATTTATGAAATTATGTTTATGCACCCTTATGAACAGGTATGAGTTATGATACATGTTTACATGATATGATAGGCTTCATGATATGTGCTTACAGAATGTGATATGAATCATGATATACACTCACATGATATACTTTGATATGTTATACTCCTTATGTGATATGATATATTATGTTCTGCTTTCCCTCATGTTATGTTATGAGATGTTATGGTTTTTACATGATAAGATATGTTCTATGTTATGTTTCTCCATGCTATGTTATGCTATGCTATGATTTCTACATGTTATGTGTTTTTCGGATTTATGGGTAGGCAAGGACCTCACTAAGCCTTTGGCTTATAGCTACACGTTTTCCTTGTACTGCAGATAAAGGCAAGGAATGGATCAATTAAGGGGAGTAGCAGGAAAGGTGATGGATGTGTGTGGAAGTGCTCGGTGGATAGATCTACTTAAGTTTTGGAACTTATAATTAGTTAAGCTGTGCATGTGAACTAAGTTGGACCCTATGCTTATGATGATGATTTCAGCTAGTATTTCATACACTTATGATATTTTACTCATGTTAGAATGATGATGATATGATGAAATGTTCAGTATGCTTTGATTCACATGCCATGATAAGTAAACTAAATGCATATGATAAAAGAAAAAAAAATTTAAATAAGTCTTCCGCTGCCATGAATCCATATGCATTAGTAATTGATGTCTATGTTTCAGTGACGTCCGTCCCTCCGGGGTGGCCTTAGTGCCACCTGGAAGGGCGGGCGTTATAGTCTCAGTGCGTCCGAAGGATGAGAGAGCTGCGGAAGAGTACACCGGTGGGCGAGAAGAACGTGCGTGACGTTTGAGGGATGTAAAGACGGGACGGAAGCCTGCTCGAGGAGAAGGCCAGGAATTGGGTTTGGGTGAGCCCTATTCCGGTTGACCGCAATCACCCAAAAGATTGGAGCATCGGAAGCTAAAGCGAAGTGGAAAGGAGCTGGAAAACAGTCCTAGGCACCTCATACTTGTTTGAGGCACCTCACACTGGACTGAGGCGCCTCATGCTGGTTGGAGGCGCCTCAACCAGTTTGAGGCGCCTTCAACACAGCTTGAGGCGCCTCCAAGCTGGTCAACTCGATCGTTTGAGCGCGGATAGAGTTTTATCCGCTTGACTTGGTTAGAGGCGCCTTGGACCTTGTTGGAGGCGCCTTGGACCTTTGAGATAGGATTTCCAGGAGCTATTTTAAGGCCCCTGGAGCTAGGAAATATTTATTAATTGAAGCATTCGACTCTGCAATCAATTCTTAGCAACTAGTGAGCGTTCTAATTGTAAAAAGGCTTCTCCGCCTACAGTGAAGGAGACTCTACTAGTGGAGTTGTTCAACCGCCTTGGATTAACAACCGTCTTGGTTGTAACCAAGTCAATTCCTGGTCTCCCTTTCTTTTCTGTTATTTCATTATTTTTATAGTTGCTATTATTTTAAGTTGAAAGTCTTGAGGAGAGTATAATCTTATTTTGCAGGCACTTCACCCTCCTCTTGCCGGCCCAGCTGCACCAACAATGTTATCTACGTAGTTTTGGGCTATAAAAAAAATCTTTTTCTAAGGTTTTAACAAAAAGATTTGGTCTATTTGGCCATGATTAAACCCTTTAGATATTAGGTATGTTGATAGTCGTTCATACCAACCCCTAGGTGCTTATTTTAATCCATATAAAGCTTTCTTTAATCTAAGGACATGCTTTGGGTGGTCTAGGTCTTCAAATCTGGAGGATTGATTTACATAAACCTCTTCTTTGATGAATTCATTAAGAAATGCAGACTTTATATCTATTTGAAATAACTTAAATCCCTTATATGCTACATAAGCTAGCAGCATTCTAATAGATTCAAACCTGACTATAGGTGCATAGGTTTAATCATAAGCTAACCCTTCTACTTGGCTGAACCCTTTAGCTATTAGTCTAACCTTATTCCTTACTATTTCACCTTTGCCATCTAATTTATTTCTAAAGACCCACTTAGTATAATTATGGTTTTATTCGTTGTTGGATACTAGTTTCCAGACTTGGGGTTTTTTAAAAAAATTGGGCTAGTTCCCCATGCATTGCAATTATCTAATCTGGGTCAGGTAGGGCATCATCTGTCACGCCCCGAGGGTAAGGTCATCCGACAAAAATCGGACAGCACCTCCCCTATAGCAGTGACAAATGAAATTAATATACATTGCCATAAGGCTACTCACAAGCAAACTACAGCCAACACGATTGAATGTAAACACAATCATGCAGTTTATAAGCAACCCACACGGCTGTAGCAAAACACAGTGGAAATCATCAAAATAACAATCACAAAACCACAATACAACTAACTGTGAGCTAGATCGGCTTGACACGACAACATCAAACCAAATATAAGAAACCATAAAGATGACCTCTATATATATATATATAAATCCAAAGCCAATAATATGAACAGAAGCAATAAAAAAAAAAGTTGTTCGATGTGTCATGGGATTGGCGGACAGGATCTTTAGGCGACTTCATAAATCCTTTACCTACTACCTGGCGAAATAAACCAGTTCATGGGATGGTGAGTGCTTAGCGGGTAATAGAGAAATAATGCATGAACATAATAAAGAACTGAAGATATAAAGGTATATAGTCTCATAGGGAAAATAGTAGACACTATAGTGATATCATAATAAATATTCATACCTGAAATAATATCCTAGGCTAGTAATAGAAGGTCAGGAGTAGTACAGATCTGCTATAGTACTGCTCACATCTACAAGGGTATCTTGTGAGGTATATACATACTACTAACAAGTAAGCCAGTGTCTAAGCACATGCAACAGATTTATAACTCCACATATGTAAGCATATCACATGAATATAATAAAGCAACTGCATAAATAAGCAATCAACAACATCAGCAGGTATAATAATAACAGCGTATGCACCGATGGTCACACCACCCACCTCTTTGCACCACAACCCCTGTATGGTCGAGAGGCCGGATCAATGACTACTGTACTCACTCAAAGGTCTCCCCTACTCTCGAGTGACCGAGTGGACAGGTGCTGAGTAGTTATCTAGCTACATAGCGAAGGGGGTCCCCGCTACTCACAACTCTAGCTACCATTATCCATGAGTGGCCGAGTGTGGCACGACAGGACAAGCGACGTCTGCTCCAGCTACCACAACCCATGAGTGGTCGAGCGTGTGGCTCTGGCCAACAACCCTCTCAACCACAAGGGAGACATGGTCACCGAAATTCATGTAATGACATGAAGCGCAAGATGCAATAGTCATCATATATACATATAAACAGAAATCAGATATGCTATAGGAAGCCAACATGCTCAATAAGGTATGTAAATAAACAACATTCAAAGCAAGTAAACATGGTACCTAGTATCTAGTATATGGTATATGCTAAATATCATGGATAATAACGAGAGACTACATAGACATTAATCCTATCTGAAATCTGCAAAGACGTGTGCTGGCTCCAGTGAACAATGCTTCTCGCTAAAGATAGCCTCCTGGAGATCTGGAAGAAGCCCTCCACGACCCTACGCACAGCGAGACAAACCAACAAAGCGTTAGTGACCTAAGACTGGAGTGGGGATCCATGGCTAGCCCTTCGACGCTCAAGTCAGTTTCTCTATCAAAGGTGGAAGAAAGGAAGAAGAATAGAAACTGAAGTGAAACAGAGTTTAGATGCTAGAACTTACGTACTTTGCCAATGGAGAGGATCCTCCTTTTTATACTACCTCATGTGACCTCCGTAGTCGTGAAGTAGTCCCCGACTCATTAGAGTTTGTTAGGAGATGAAGTCATCTTCTATACTTCATGCAATAATCCTTTAAGGAATCTTTTTTGTACCCCAGATGTACCTCTTTTATCATTTGTGACTTATATTTGTGATGGGGACATGTCATTATAACTAAAGAATCTTCTAGAAGATATTTCCCGCCAAATTTGCTAGGTTATTATATTTTTAGCCGGTCCTTTAAATTGGTCGTATATATAATAAGAATACCATCTGTTAGGCGTGTCTTAGCGGGTCATTCAAGACGACCGCATATGTTAAGAATATCTCTTGTTGGTCATGTCTTGATTGGTCGTTAAGACGGGACACATATATGAGCTCATGGGTACCTTCTAGTTAAGAATTATATATAAAATTAAGTGCCTTTATGCTCAGGCGGGCTTTGCCCGACCGAGCATATATGAGCATGTGGGTACTCGTTCAGTCTTCAATCGGTCGGTAACCTACTGAGAATCATATATAAGGCTAAATTCCTTTATGCTCAGGCGAGCTTTGCCTAGTTAAGCATGTACAATCACTTGGGTACTCGTTCGGGCTTCGGTCAGCCCGTAATATGCTAAGAATCATATATAAGGCTAAATGCTTTTATGCTCGGGCGAGCTTTGCCTGGTCGAGCATGTATGAGCACGTGGGTACTCGTTTGATCTTCGATCAGTCGATAATATGCTGAGAATCATATATAAGGCTAAATGCCTTTATGCTCAGGTGGGCTTTGCTCGGTCGAGCATGTATGAGCACATGGGTACTCGTTCAGCCTTCGGTCAGCTGGTAATATGCTGAGAATCATATATAAGGCTAAATGTCTTTATGCTCGGGTGGGTTTTTCCCGATCGAGTATATACGAGCTCATGGGTGCTCACTCGGCCTTCGGTCGGCTGGTAATGTACTAGAAGTAATACATAAGGTTAAGTGTCTTTACGCTCGGGTGGGCTTTGCCCAGCCGAGCGTATATGAGCACATGAGTGCTCGCTCGGACTTTGGTCAACCGGTAATATGCTGAGAATCATATATAAGGCTAAATGCCTTTATGCTCGGGCGGGCTTTACCCGGTCAAGCATATACTAGCTCGTGGGTGCTTGCTTGGCCTTCTGTCGGCTGGTAATGTACTAGAAGTAATACATAAGGTTAAGTGTCTTTACGCTCGGGCGGGCTTTGCTCGGCCGAGCGTATATGAGCACATAAGTGCTCGCTCGGCCTTTGGTCAGTCGGTAATATGCTAAGAATCGTATATAAGGTTAAATGCCTTTATGCTCGGACGTACTTTGCCCGGTCGAGCATATATGAGTACATGGGTGCTCACTCGGCATTCAGTCGGCCGGTAATGTATCTTTCCTATCCTTCTTGACCTCGATCCCTCCTTCACTCACCAGGCCGACCTATCATAACCCGTATCAGACATCAAATCGATTATCGCAAAGATTGAGTGGATAAGTATTAAGCTTAGGAAAAATATGAGTGGAGTCAAGGTAAATATAACAACTATCCGAATATAGCTCATGCACTAAGGTCAAAGTACTACAGAATCAAGGTAAGAAGTACCTGCCTTTATCTGTTGATCATGCTAAACAATCCCACATCGAGACGCTCATCTCAAATCAACGTCCTATAAATCACATGATGTACAGTTTAGCTAATCACATATACAACAATTAGCTAAACCCAAAACTCAATCCTAATTCACCTAGGTAACCATGTTTAATTCCACCTAATGATCCAATTCTAATTAGATGATAAGTCCATTTTTAATCCACTAATCAATTCCTTAATTCTTACCAATCAATTAGTAATCAAATCTCATCATAAATCATTCTAAATCCACTAATCACTAATTATCCAAGCAACAACAGATTACAAAATCTCCAACATAATATGATATATATCCATATCCACCTAAGCAACAGATCACATCTAAATAGAATTAGAACACCTAACCATTCCACACTTACCCAATTCCAAAGTTATCAGCTTACGATAGAAGGGTTCACTGCCGGAACATGATGACCAGAGCCGTGGATCGCCGGTGAACAATGCTAGCCGAAACTACAAATCGGCGGAGGAAGAGGAGAGGGATCGGGAAGAAAGGGGCTCATCAAAGAATAGGGCACGATAATATTATTATATAATTAGGTTTAAAATGATTGAACCCTAAGTTAATTTCTCAATAAACTCCCAATTAAATAGGTATTATAAACATGCTTTCTCTTAGCCTATAAATTCATCTCCTTAAACATATCATACAAACTCCATTTAAATCCTAAAAAATTCCTAAAAATTCTCAAAAAAAATCTAATAATGTTATTGCTCTATTAACCCTTATTATTTAATTGTCGGATCTTACATTCTCCCCCACTAATAAAATTTGGTCCTCAAATTTACTGTTCAACTCAGGGATCCTCACCTAAGAGTAACAACTAAGCCACACACCCATATACCACTCTATCCAAGTATTATAAACAAATCTCCAATTGTGAGGGGTAAGGTTCTCTTAAAACTATAGGATGACCCACTTCCAAATAGATAGTGGTGACTTTGTGGGTTATGAGCTCACCCTGCTTCTGTTACTCTCACGCTATTGTCTAGCTAACTGTGGGTAATATCTACTAATCATATATGGTCCTCATAGCTACTTCCGTAATCCACAATGGACGCCATTAGCAGATCTTCTAATATATGTATAGTGCACTCAGACTGTCTAACTATCTGAGAGTGAAAAGTTGGACTAAAGCAGAGTTCTATACTCGTACCTACTATAAAATCTGCCAGAACCGTGATGTGAATCGTAAATCTCCATCCGATACATTATCATGTGGTCTAGTAATTTCCCTACCATATAACCCCACTAATCAATCCAAAGAATCCATTCTATAGAACAATAGAAAGGAGCTAATTTAGTCAACCAATCAATGACTATTCAAATCGCATCATGTGCTCCCGGTGTCCTAGGTATCTCCACAACAAAGTCCATCGTAACAAGCTCCCACTTTCTATTCAAGTATTTGAATCCATCGAAACAAACCTGCTAGTCTATGATATTTAGCCTCCACTTGTTAACATACTAGACATCAAGCTACAAAATATGTGATGTCTTTCTTTATGTCGTTCCATGAATAGGAACGCTCCAAGTCTCTATACAACCGATACCATCTGAATGTATCCCAAATCTCAAACGATGTGCTTCCTGTAATAACTTCTCTCGGTAGGAAGTGACTCAGGAATACATATCTTACATGCAAATAAAGAATCTCATTCACATTATACAAGAATTCCGAGACTACTCCACTCATGCTACATCAGAACCGATTCCAAAATCATGAGTCAGATAATTCTTCTCATATTCTTTCAGCTATCAAGAAGAATATGGAACTATTCGACCATGCTACTACACAACTACACCTAACCCTTGATATGATATATCTGTGTAGTGTATAAATCCGTCTACACCAGATGGTAAAACTAAGACAGGTGTAGTTATTAGCTTTTCACTTCAACTCCTAAAACTAGTCTCACAAGCCTCTGTCCAAGTAAGTTCCATATCCTTTCTGAACAGTCTATACAATGACATAACAATGCTAGAGAAACCCTCAACTAATCTCCGGTAATATCCAGCTAGATCAAGGAAGTTGCGAGTCTCCTGTATAGACTTCGACTACTCCCAACTGGTAACAACCTCTATCTCCTATGGATCCACTGATATACCTCCACTGAAGACAATGTATCTTAGAAATCCCACAGAAGATAATCAAAATACGCACTACTGAACTTTGCATACAGATGTTTTGGTCGAAACATCTCCAGAACAATGTGAAGATGCTATTCGTGATCCACCTCGAATTGAGTATATATCACAACCTCGTCAATGAAGACAATGACAACTGATCCAAATTCCCTAGGAATACCAAGTTCATCGAGTCCATGAAAACATCTAAGTCACTTATAAGCCTAAATGGTCATGCCAAGGACTCATAATATTCATACTATAGGCACGCTTAACCATAAAATCACCAGCAACAAGTCTGTAATCTGATCACCAATTACTAATCACCAAATTCATAAATATCAAGACATACTACTCCTCATGTCACTATCAACATCAAACACAAAATAATAGACCACTAAGTCAAATATCCACTAATAGAGTATCAGAAAATCACATATCACAACATTTAAATGTTGTGTAAAAGGATATCTACTAATAAATCATCTGAAATCAACATATCATAATATTTGATCTCACAATATCTATCAATCTCAAACCATCTACAACATCAATCAAACTTGATAATTTTCCAGTGACCAATACTCATTATGGTGCACTATAAAGATGTAGAAATATATCATCATCCTACCTATAATGTACGACTACTGAAGTCTAAGGGATATCTCTTGACTTCCTAATTGATAATCTACAACTCTCCAAATGGTAGAGATATGGTCAATTCATGAGATATGAGTATAAAAACTCTACTAATCCTATCCAAAAATGTCCAAAGAGTATGTCAAATCTCATCCTTTCTAATATTCAAATATCTACAGTAAAGGAATGACAATCTAAAGTCTAAAGGGTCACTCAATCTCCTGCCTAAGAGTCTACCCATCAGAGAATATTACCACAAATCTCACAATCATACCCGAAGAATATCCACCGATAACTGTCGACAAAAGATCAAATACTCTGATCTAAATTATAGTCTTCAAGACCTTTAGTAAATGATCATTTAGTCAAGGTCTTGAGTTACTTATGGAGACAATGCTAGTTGAGTCAACTAACCATTATCTTGTAACACATCCAACTACACCTGCTCTATTAAAGGTTCAAGAACCTCTAGAGACGAGGCATGCACACAAGAGTAGAGGAGCACTATCACTAGATAGCTAATCGAAATAACTATCAATCAATGCTCTGCTCCTCGTAAATCATCATCTGATATTTCCACTCGGTATCAGTGGAACTTCATAGGCATTAATCAACTAACACCACCTCTTCCGTATCATTGAAGGTTATATATCTCTAGGTACCACTGAGGATATCTACCCATAATCGATCAATCCATGAGTCAGGATCTCCCATGGAACAACCTTAGGCGAGTCGGCTAACCATCACCTTATAAACCATTATACCACGATTCCTCCTTTTCCAATTCAAGAACTCCTGGCAAGCTTTATAGAAGGAGGTAGAGAAATATTATCTCTTATAAATCATCAACAAGAGATGCTTTGCACCCATAAAATCATCTTCTGCATTTTTCTTTCACGTAGTGCCTGGTCACATAAAGGATACACAACTATCATCGTCTTTTCCGCACCAATACAAGTCATATATCTGAATATACTCACCAATTCATACACCTATATAATGGATGTATGACGTAAGTGTTAAGCAGCTAGCTCTACACATTTTCACATCAGTGGGGGTCATCTATCTAAATGTACCTTCTAGGTTATCCTACCAGATACATACAATCCATGATAAAAATTTCCATGAAATATGATACATTGATCCTCTACAAACTAATCAACCCGACAATGGTATGCGGCTAATTTAGTTCATTCTACGTCTGTACAAGTCATGTACTCCAATGTGCCTTCTAGGTTATCTAACCAAACAAAAATAACCCAAAGATCAGAATCCCCATGAAATAGAGTAAGTCGGTCCCCTACTGACCGAGATAATAAGAGTAAATTAATCCTCTACCAACTAAACCAACAAGAATGAATCAGTTCTCTACTGACCAAACCAACAAAGATAAATCAGTCCTCTACTGACTAAACCAACATGATATTTAGCAAATAATATCCACTACCCAACTAGTAATAGCAAAAACTAGTAGTATTGGTGGTATGGTAAAAGAAATCCCATGAGACTGTAATCCCTAATCTCTAGTAGAAACTGATAGGCCTAAATAGTGGCTAACCCAACACATGTCATACATGCTATAAATAACTAGACAAGTACCAACCAAAGTATATGATAACAGTACATAAACATACCTCCTATAACTTGAAGATGTCCTATCACTGTCTGGTCCCAAAATTTACAAAGTCACATTGAGGAGATAAATCATGAAAATTCAAAAACATGAGAAAACAGTCCTTGTAAACATGTGGCTCTGATACCAATAAATTGTCACGCCCCGAGGGTAAGGTTGTCCGATGAAAATTGGATAGTACATCCCCTGTAGCAATGACAAATGAAACCAATATATATTGCCACAAGGCTACTCAAGCAAACTACAACCAACATGCCTGGATGTAAACACAACCACGTAGTTTATAAGTAGCTCACACGGTTGTAGCAAAATACAACGGAAATCATCAAAATAACAATCATAAAAGCACAATATAACTAACTGTGAGCCAGCTCAGCTTGACATGACAACATCAAACCAAATATAAGAAACCACAAAGCTGACCTCCATATAAAAGATACATATATATATGAATAAGTCCAAAGCTAATAATACAAATGGAAGCAATAACAAAAAAAAAGTTTCTCTATGTGTCATGGGACTAGCGGATAGGATCTTCAGGTGACTCCATAAATCTTTTACCTGATACCTGGCGAAATATACCAGTTCATGGGGTGGTGAGTGCTTAGCGGGTAATAGACAGATAGTACATAAACATAATAAAGAAGTGAAGATACAAAGGTATACAGTCTCATAGGAAAAATAGCAGACACTATAGTGAATATCCATACCTAAAATAATATCCTAGGCTAGTAATAAAAGGTCAGGAGTAGTACAGATCTGCTACAGTACTGCCCACATCTACAAGGGTATCTTGTGAGGTATATACATACTACTAACAAGTAAGCCAATGTCTAAGCACATGCAACAGATATATAACTCCACATATGTAAGCATATCACATGAATATAATAAAACAATTGCATAAATAAGCAATCAACAGCATCAGCAGGTATAATAATAATAGTGTATGCACCGATGGTCACCTCACCCACCTCTCTACACCACAACCCCTGTATGGTCGAGAGGTTGGATCGATGACAACTGTACTCACTCATAGGTCTCCACTACTCTCGAGTGACCAAGTGGACAGGTACTGAGTAGTTATCTAGCTACATAGCAAAGGGGGTCCCCACTGCTCACAACTCCAGCTACCATTACCCATGAGTGGTCGAGTATGGCACAACAAGACAAGTGACATCTGCTCCAGTTACCACTACCCATGAGTGGTCAAGCATGCGGCTTTGGCCAACGACCATCTCAACCATAAGGGAGACATGGTCGCCGACATGCATGCAATGACATGATGTGCAAGATACAATAGTCATCATATATACATATAAATAGAAATTAGGTATGCTACAGGAGGCCAGCATGCTCAATAAGGTATGTAAATAAACATCATTCAAAGCAAGTAAGTATGGTATCTAGTATCTAGTATCTAGTATCTGGTATCTACTAAATATCATAGACAACAATGAGAAACTGCATAGACATCAAATCGATTATCCCAAAGATTGAGTGGATAAGTATCAAGCTCAGAAAAAATATGAGTGGAGTTAAGGTAAATACAACAACTATCCGAATATAGCTCATGCACTATGGTCAAAGTACTACAGAATCAAGGTAAGAAGTACCCACCTTTATCTGTTGATCGTGCTAAACAATCTCATGTCAAGATGCTCGTCTCAAATCAACGTTCTGCAAACCACATGACGTACAGTTTAGCTAATCACATATATGTTAGTATTAGTCCTAGTACCAATTAAGAGATGATTGTAAAGGGCTCCTTTTATATCATATTTCACTATTAATAAAAGGCAAAGTTGGTTATTATATTTATTTCAATTTAGTACTGAATGAATAAATATAATAATACCCTATGGTAGTAGGTTATAGTCTACAACATTTTAATTGGTTGAATTGATAGTGGGAGATTGTAGATATACATAGAACACTACTCTTAACTATTCTTAGTCAAGCATTAATATACAAGGATAATATTAATACATTAAGACTAGCATGTAGGTCAATGGATGACTTAATCTCACAAGTTATGAATATGAGATATCAGGTTGACACATGGGTATATATTAGAGAATATGTACTGGATGATCCACCATGAGAATGTTTCATGGATTGTTATATGTCATAAACATTCTCATATGACTATTGATATAAATAGTTCTTAGACCTGAAGTCACTACGGTCCCCTATATAAGGAGTTGTGTACTTTGGTATCGGCAAACATCACCTGTAACAAGGTAGACTATAAAGTCGATCACTAGGTATGCAATAAGTTATGCGGAGGGATGTGAGTAATATAGATGGGATCTATCCCTTTCATATGATGGAAGTGATATCTGTGGGCCCATTAATTAATAGGACATAAGAATGCATGGTCATGCTCAAATGAGTCAATATGCGATATTGAGCTTATTTGATTGAGCGTGTCTACTTAGAGATCAAGAAATGCAAAGATTGATAAGAGGATGACACGTTCTATGCCTCATTGATCAATCTAGATATCAAGGATAGAAGGATTGGGACATACAAGATAATAGACACGGAAATATTAGGTCGGATCTGGACATTCTCGTCACTTGGATAGCAATGATACATTGCTAGATGTCACTCATTGCTTATGTATCTAAAATAGTTTTAGATACATTGCCAACATTACGAGAGCCTATTGGGTCACACACAAAGAACATGTTGATTTAGAGATAGATTATGGGGTTAAGTTTAATCCGAATTATGCACATTGAGTTAGACTCGAATGAATTCAGATTAGACTTATTGAGTAATGAGTTAGACTCATTGGTTTATTGGGTTAATGGTTAATCTAATATTCTAAATTCAACTCATTATGATTAATGAATATTAATAGAGACTAATATATCATTAATAAAAAAGAAGATCAAGAGACAAAAATATTTTTGTATTCATTGGATGTATACAAAAGTCATTTGTAAAAGTAACTTTTAGGTAAAGTAACCTTTTTGGTAAAGTAAACTTTTGATGAAGTAAGTTATTTGGTAAAGTAACCCTTTTATGAAATCACCTTATATAGATAAAGTGACCTTTTGGGTGATGTTGATCTTCTTGGTTTTTGCTCTTCCTCCTTCTTCCACTCTTGGCCGAAAGAACCTGTTCGTGTAGATACCGTAGAGGCATGGACATGTTGATCGTGCTAAGATCTACATCCTAAAGAAACGTTGTTGTCGGATTGCGAAGGACACACAACAAAGGTATATATCTTTTAACAAAACTTAGTATATGGGTTCCTTCGCATGGATCTTCTGGATAAGAACTTATTTTTTTGTTGCGCTTTTCGGCGTGTTTAGCGCTATAGTTCCTTACAATATACAACAATTACCTAAACCCAAAACTCAATCCTAATTCGCCTAGGTAACCATGTTTAATTCCACCTAATGATCCATTTCTAATTAGATGATAAGCCCATCTTTAATCCACTAATCAATTCCTTAATTCTTACCAATCAATCAGTAATCAAATCTCATTATAAATCATTCTAAATCCACTAATCACTAATTATCCAAGCAATAACATATTACAAAATCTCCAACATAATATGATATATATCCATATCCACCCAAGCAACAAATCACATCTAAATAGAATTAGAACACCTAACCATTCCACAACTAGAATTAAATCTAGTTCATATTCGAAATTACCTCCACAACTTATCCAATTCCAAAGTTATCAGCTCATGATCGAAGGGTTCACTGCCGGAACATGATGACCAAAGTAGTGGATTGTCGGTGAACAATGTTGGCTGAAACTACAAAGACCGGCAAATAATAAATCACAACCCCTAAACAAGATGGAAATCAGCTTGTTACAAAGATCACTACCAATCTGATACTAAGTATCCTTACCCCAATACTACTTGCTCTCCTTCTCTTACAGCGGGTTATGATGGCTGGAGATGGGTGATGCACAAAGGAGACCCCTGACTTCTTGCTCTTAGCATGGCAGCACACGGGGATAGCCTAATAGCCTTCACCTACAATGACGATGATGGATAGATCAGGTAGAAGTGAAAGCTTTCGAGGTAGATGGCAGCATTAGGAAACTAGGGCACAACGCAGCAAGGGGAAATCAAGGGTGCGAGAGCCTAGTCTCAGGCACCCATTGGCTGGAACAAGGAGTTCCTGTGGTCAGAGCCACAGGCACCCAGGAGCAGTGTCAAGGGATCGATGATAGGCATAGGTTCCCCTCTTGGCCGAAGACCAGCCTCCTTAGAGGAACAACTCAGGAAGGACGGTGGTCAGACAGTCTCAGCCAATCTATGGAGGAGAACAACGTTATGGATGAGGAGCGGCGATCGGATGATGGTGAACCACGGCAACGTTGATCTCTCTCATAGTCAATGATCAGATCGAGAGAAGAGTATCGGAGATGTGGCACTCATGTGGTGCTCGGGTGGCACTCGGATGCCAGCGGCGATGAATCGGTGGCGTGGCATGGTCGACTTGGACGACAGCGTCGAGATGCTCCGTGAGTTGTTTGTGTCGACAGAGGAGTGTGATGGAGAGGGGAACACATCAGCGCGAGAGGGAGAGGAAATCGGCGGAGGAAGAGGAGAGAGATCGGGAAGAAAGGGGCTCAGCAAAGAATAGAGCACTGTAATATTATTATATACTTAGGTTTAAATTGATTAAACCCTAAGTTAACTTCTCAATCAACTCTCAACTAAATGGGTATTAAAAACAGGCTTTCTCTTAGCCTATAAATTCATCCCCTTAAACATGTCATACAGACTCCGTTTAAATCTCAGAAAATTCCTAAAAATTCTCAAAATCTAATAAGGTTATTGCTCTAATAATCCTTATTATTTAATTGTCGGATCTTACATCTTCTATAGTCTTGGGTTTAATTTTGGAGATAAGGGCTATTTGGCTTAGATTTCTATAGGATGATTGAGTTTGAAATCCTAGGTTAGGTGTTGGAGTGTATACTAAAAGCCTAGCTTTTGTAAACATTTATTTTTGAAATAAAAAAATCACATTGGTCAATATCTACATTTATTTGTTAAATGTAATTGTTCAATTAATTTATATAGTAGATAACATGGAGTGTGATGTCACACTCAGAAGATCATGTTGTTGGTTCTCTATAAATTATAAACAAGTGCTCACGACTAAGATAGAAAGGCACAAACCATCAGAATAGTCGTAGTGTAATTAAGTATTAGTTTATCTTAACTAATAAATTACACTGATACACTTTAAGTGTATTGAGTAGGACCATTTAGGTAAGTTCTTTTTGTACCGACTTAGTAAAAGAACTAGACCTTAGTTATTATTGAAGTGTGTGCTCTTAATCCTAATATAATAACAAGCACATATATTTAATATTTATTTCTTTGACTTATCAAAGGGTGAGGTTTAGCTCGATAAATCAATATGCCCAATAAGTTGGGAAATGATATTACTTATAGTGTATGTTGTTGATTATAGAAGGAGTCTGTGTCCTAGTTATCTAGGTTGAGAATGCCCCCAAGAGGAGCTTATAAGGATTGTCATATTAAACCCTGCGGGTGGACTTAGTCCGACATGACAATGAAGTTGAGTAGTACTACTTTTGGAGCTAGATATTAATTAAGTGAGTTGTCAGTAACTTACTTAATTAGTGGGCGTTCGTAATCTTAAACATAGGGAGACTAATACACTCATGATAAGAAGGAGCCCATAATGTAATTTGAGATTGGTGCGGTAGTGCGATAATAACTCTCTAGTGGAATGAGTTATTATCGATGAACTTGAGTTGTGTGTTCGGGGGGAACACGGGATACTCAAGCTCATCGGAAGGCCAAAACCAATTTCTCCTCTAGGTCCCTGTCGTAGCCTCATTATAGCCTCAAGTCCATCCAACTGTAAGGCTCTTCTTGGTGTCCAAGAAGTGGGCCGGTCCAATGCTTGGAGACCAAACAAGGGCCGACCACATCCTCTCCTATAAGGGCCGACCCTTTGCTTGGTGACCAAGCATGAAGGGGCAGGTTACAATATTCAAACAAGGAGGGTTGTTTTTGAATTTTTAAAATCTTCTCTTTGTAGAAAACTATAAGTTTTAAAAGAGAGATTTTAATTTTAAAAATTTTCCTTATTTGAATTTGGCCACATGTTTTAATAGAGAGTTTTAAAAGTTTTAAAACTTTCCTTTTTTAACCATACTCACGGTTTAAGAAAAAAAAAGGAAGATAGGTTTTAAAATTAAAATTTTCTATCATCATGTTAAAAAAGGAAATTTTATAAGAGAAGTTTTAAATTTTAAAACATGGTTTTAAATTTAGAACTTTCATTTTTTAACTTATACTTTAGGAAAGAGGGCTTATAAATTTTATAAGAGGATTTCTTCTTGTAAAATTTAAAAAAAAATATATTTCCTTGATGAGGTGGCCGGCCACCTTGCTTGGTGCCCAAGCAAGGGGCCAGCCATAATTAAAATAAATAAAATTATCATCAATCAAAGTTGGTGATTGATTCAATCAAGAGGAAAGAAAAGGAAAAATTAAAAGGGAAAATGAAAAACTCTTGGATGATTTTAGTTTTTGTAAAAAGTTTTTCCTTATTTGCCTTGGGCAAGTAATATAAAAGAAGGGATGAGGGGGCTTCATGAGACACAACTCTTATTCTTTTGCTTGGAGATCTCAAGTGGTCGGCCCCTCTCTCCCTTCTCTTTTCCTTTTGCTCTCTTCTCCTTGGTGGTGGTGGTGGCCGGATTTTAGAAGAAGAGGAGGAAGCTTTTGGGTGGTGTTCATCTTGGAGGATCGTCATCCACACGACGTCCAAGGCGAGGTGAGGAATACGGAAGAAGATCTCGAGGTCATTAGTTTACAAAGAGAAGGTATAACTAGTAATTTTCTTCTGCATCATACTAGTTATTTTCTTTGTAAGAATTCTAAATACAAGAGGCAATTAGATCTAATTTTTCGAATTTATTTTTCGAGTTTGTGTTTTCTTCTTTTTCGAATTTGTGATTCGATTGTTCTTTTTGGTTAACCTAGAGTTATTTAAGGAAATTAAAATTAGCTTTCCTTAAAAGGCTTTGCCTAGCCGGTGGTGGTTGATCCCATATCCAAGAGGATCATGTGCCTCGCCATGCAGTCCTAGAAGTCAATTTTGGAAATTAATATTTATGGAATTAATAACTTAGGTAGATTTGAATCAATAGTGTTAAGTTTCGCTTGCGATTCAAATCTAAACCATTAAGAACAGATAAGTTAAATTTGGAATCAATGATGTTAAGTTCTGTCTGCGATTCCTAATTTAACTTCTAAAGAACACAATAGATTATTTAAGGAAAGGTTCGACACTTATATAAAAATTTTTGTACAGTGGAACCGGTACATTTTCCTAGGACTAACCAACAATTGGTATCAGAGCTAGGGTTTGCCTCTATGTGTTTAGAATTCAAATAGGTTATGCACATGTCATACATAATTTAGGCAGGATAATAGTAGGATGTGCTAACTCTTTGGTTGCAAGCTCCAACTATTATGGCTTATTGATGTTGTGTGTGATTGGAGCCTTGGACATGTCAAGGGTAATATTTTGTGTGCATGATTGTATGTAACTAATACAGCAGGAGTTGTATTAGCCCTAGGATTTTAGAATTTTATTTTCGATCTAGATTACATGTACATTCCCTCGTGGAATATAGGATCGATATATGTAACATTCTATTTTTGTCGCGGATTGGATTCTTGCGAGGCGTGGTACTTATGGAGCACCAGAGGCGCAGCGGAATAAGAAGCAAGATGGATGCGACGACTCGACCCGATGGCGGTGGCTAAAGATGGCAGTAGCTAGGGTTGGAGCACATGGAGGGCAGTAACAAAAAAAGGTCATAATAGTTGGAAAATAATTTCTATATTTATTGCTTTTATTTACTGTGATGTGTGTGTATGCATGTGATGTATGCTAGGTTAAAATTCCTCACTTTAAATAACTTAGTGGGAGAGGGATTTATTTTAATAAATTTCAAGGTCTCCATTACTAGTTTGTAAGTGATGCAAATAAACTTGCACGTTGGCTCTGAGTGCCTTCCTCCATATCGGATGAGTTTGTTTGCGGATCACTAGATCAAACTTCCATTTTGGATGACTATAGGAAATTAATTAAGAGCGTGTGATGTTCCCCATCGGAAGGGGCACAATCTTATTAATGGACTTAGTGTCAAGTAATGGTGTACATTTAGGCACGTCTAATAGTATCCTCCCCATCGGAGTCACTGCTATTATTTGTGTGACCGAAGGAAACCAACTATTAATTTTATTTGTCAAAAAGTTAGGTTGACAAGATAATAAAATTAATGGGTTATACTCTCCTTTTACAAATGTTGAATTTGTATACGTCCACACTATCGTGGCATATAAAATTCACGGTGTTTTGAGGTGTTGGTTAATTTAAAATAGTATTGTTTGAGGAATCAATATTATTCTAAATTTAAAGTCCTGACCAAAGTTATTTTTGTGATTCTTAGGATGACTTTCAACCCACTGGCCATTATACTAAAAGAGAACAAACTTACTGGACCTAACTACATAGATTGGAAAAGAAACCTGGACATTGTCCTTACTGCTGAAAGCTATAAGTTTGTACTGACTGAGGCTTGCCCAGATACACCTGACGGTGACTCTACCCCAGAGGAGATTGAGTATCATAAGAAATGGGTAAAAGCTGATGAGATGGCGCGGTGTTACATTTTGGCATCAATGTCAAATGTATTGCAACATCAGCATCAAGATTTACCAACAGCTTATGATATAATGAACAATCTTAAAGAACTCTTTGGGCACCAGAGTCGGACTGCTAGGCAAGAGGCAATGAGAAAGCTAACGACAGCTACCATATCTGAGGGGACACCCGTAAGGGATCATATCCTCAAAATGATGGCCTATCTGAACGAAATACAAGTTCTTAGAGGAGAAATCGATGGGGAAACCCAGGTCGATATAATTCTCCAAACGCTACCCAGAAGTTTTGAGCAGTTCCGCCTGAACTATAACATGAACAAAAGAGAGTATACGTTGGCGGAACTTTTGATAGAACTACAGGCAACAGAAGGTATATTTCATCAAAGTTCTCAGATTCACTATGCTGAAAATGGTTCTACTTCTAAGTCGAAAGGCAAGAAGAAGAAGAAACAGGTCTTTTCAGCAAAGAGAGTGAATAAAGCTTAGGGACAAAAGGCTGGAATAAAGAAGCCAAAGGGCAAGTGCTTCATCTGCAAGCAGACAAGGCATTGCAAGGCAGACTGTCCTCGTAGGAATCAGAACAATAAAGGTATATCTCATGCTCTAGTAGTTGAAACATGTTTAGAGGTGTTATTTACCAGCACCTGGTGTGTAGATATGGGAGCCATTGATCATGTCTGCAATTCCTTGTAGGGGTTTTGTTAGGATGTATACTAAAAGCCTAGCTTTAGGTAAAAACATTTATCTAGAAATAAGAATCACATTAGTCAAATGTCTACATTTATGATAAATGTAGTTGTTCAAATAATTTATATTGTAGATAACATGATGTGTGGTGTCACACACAGAGGATCATGTTATCAGTACCTTATAAATTATAAACAGTAGCTCACGACTATGATGGAAAGGAACAAACCATTGGAAGGTCGTAGTGTAATTAGATATTAGTTTATCTTAACTATATAATTACACTAGTACACTTAGAGTGTATTGAGTAGGACCATTAGAGGTCGTTTCTTTTATACTGACTTTATAAAGGAACAAAGACCTCAGTTATTATGGAAGTGTGTGCTCTTAATCCTAATATAATAACAAGCATATATATTTGATATTTATTTCTTTAATTTATCAATGGGTGAGATTTAGTTCGATAAATCAATAAGCCCGATAAGTTCGGAAATGATATCACTTATAGTGTGTGTTGTTGATTATAGAAGGAAACTGTGTCCTAGTGATCTAGGTTAAGAATGTCCCCAAGAGGAGCTCATAAGGATTGTCATGTTAAACCCTGCAGATGGACTTAGTCCGACATGACGATGAAGTTGAGTGGTACTACTCTTGGAGCTAGATATTAATTAAGTGAGTTGTCAGTAACTTACTTAATTAGTGGACATTTGTTATCTTAAACACAGGGAGACTAACACACTCATAATAAGAAGGAGCCCAAAATGTAATTTGGGATTGGTGCGGTAGTTCAATAATAGTTCTCTAGTGGAATGAATTATTATTGATAAAATTAAGTTGTGTGTTCGGGGCGAACACGGGATGCTTAATTTTATCGGGAGACCAAAATCAATTCCTCCTCTCGGTCCCTATCGTAGCCTCTTAATTATAGAGTACTATACCCACCTATACCCACCTTCTTACCCATCCCATAGGGGCCGGCCAAGCTAGCTTGGAGACCAAGCTAGGGCCGGCCAAAGTTTGGTTCATGGGTGCTTCAAGGTGGCCGACCCTAGCTTGGGTTCAAGCTTGGTGTGGCCGGTCCAAATTAAAATAAAAAGATTTTTATTTTTAAAATTTTTCTTATGTGGATAACATGATTTAAAAGTGAGTTTAAAAATTTAAATCTTTCCTTTTATAAGATTCTACAAAAGATTAAGAGAAGAGCTAAATCTCTTTCCTTATTTGTAGATTAAAAGGTTGATTTTAATTTTGGTAAAAACTTTCCTTTTAACCATGTTCATGATTTAAAAGTTTAAAAAATTAATAATTCTCTTTTATTAGTTTCTACAAAAGATTAAGAAAAGATTTGATATCTTTCCTTATTTGTAGATTGAAAAGAGATTTTAATTTTTAGAGATAACTTTCTGGAAATTATCCACATGTTTAAAGAAAGATTTAATTTATAAAATTTCCTTTTAACCAATCATGAAGGGATAAAAATTATTGGAGAAATTTTTTATAAAATTTCCGGAAGCAAATAAGGAAGTTTTAATTTGTGTTTAAAATTTTTATTTGCTTGGAAATTTGGTGTGGCCGGCCATTATAATAATGAGAAGAAAATTTATTTTTAATTAAATAAATTTTTCCTTTTCATGGCAAAAGAATTAAGGAAGTTTTTATTAAAATTTCCTTATTTGCCAAAAACCAAGGATTATAAAAGAGTCGGTAGAGGAGCCTTCATGAGACATAACCTCTATTCTTTTCCTCCCTCTCTTCCTTGGTTTTGGTGGCCGGCCCTATTTCTCTCTTCTCCTCTTGTTGGCCGAAACCTATCTTCTTGGTGGAGCTTTTGTTTGTGGCCGGATCAAGGAAGGAGAAGAAGAAGAGAAAGCAAGCCTCGTCTCTAGCATCCCTTGGAGCATTGGTGGTGGCCGAAATTCTTCATCCTTGAAGAAATTTGTTGTGGCCGAAATCTAGAAGAAAGAAGGAAGGTGGAAAGGTGGTTCTCATCTCGGAAGATCGTTGCCCACACAACGTTCGAGGTTAGAAGAGGAATACGGTAGAAGATCAAGAGGTTTTTGTCTTCAAAAGAAAGGTATAACTAGTAATGTTTTTCCGCATCATGCTAGTTTTATTTCTTTGTAAAAATACTAAATACTAGAGGCATGTGATTCTAGTATTTCGAATTTATTTTCGATGTTGTGTTCTTTTATTTTTTTTCCCCTTGTGATTTGATTGTTCTTTTCGGTTGACCTAAAGTTATTTAAGGAAATTAAATATTAACTTTCCTTAAAAGACTTTGTCTAGTCGGTGGTGGTTGCTCCCATATCCAAGAAGGCCATGTGCCTCGTCACGTCAGTACTGGAAGCCAATTTTGGAAATTAATATTTAATAGAATTAATAACCTAGGTGATTTGGATCGAAAGTGTTAAGTTCCACAGGAGATCCAAGTCTAAACCTAAAAGAACAAATAAATTAAACTTTGGATCAAACGTGTTAACTTCCGCAGGTGATCCAAGTTTAATTTAAAAGAACACATGGTAGCTAGGAAAAGGTTCAGACCTTTGTACAAAATTTTTGTACAGTGGAACTATTAAGCTTTCCGAGTAGCAACCAATAGGTTCCAGGAAACCCGACGACTATCTGAAGGAGAGATTACCGTCTACATGGGTAATGCTACTAAGGTGGCAGCTGTTGCAGTGGGAGACGTCTACTTATCATTTGATAGGAATAGGAAATTGGTTTTAAGAATTTGTCTTTATGTACCCAGTTTTAGAAAGAATTTAATTTCAATTTCTAAACTGTATTTGGATGGATATTCAGTTTCATTTAGTAACAATGTGGTTATAAAGAGAAATAAAGTGATTATCTATTCTGGTGCATTGGTTGGCAATTTATATACTTTAAATCCAATTTCTCCCACAAAGCAAAATATGGAAATTAATAACACATCTTCTAACTCTAATAAGAGAAAAGAACCTTCAGAAATGAACAAAATGCATCTTTGGCATCTAAGGCTTGGTCATATTAACTTAAGTAGGATTCAAAGGCTTGTAGTCGATGGACTCTTGGGTCCATTAGAGTTGGAAAACTTTCCAACATGTGAATCCTGCTTGGAAGGTAAAATGACCAAGAGATCTTTTAAGGCCAAGGGGTATAGAGCCAAAGAAGCGTTAGAATTGGTTCATTCTGATTTGTGTGGTCCTATGTCTATCCAGGCTAGAGGTGGTTTTGAATATTTTGTCTCTTTTATAAACGATTATTCAAGATATGGATACATTTACCTAATGCGCCGCAAGTCTGAGTGCTATGATAAGTTCAAATAGTACAAGGCTAATGTGGAAAAACGTCTAGGTAAAAGTATCAAGACACTACGATCTGATCGTGGTGGCGAATACCTCTTAGGAGAGTTTAGGAATTACTTATCAGAGGCCGGGATTCAATCCCAATTGTCCGCACCTGGTACACCCCCAATAGAATGGTGTGGCAGAACGAAGGAATAGGACTCTTATGGAGATGGTTAGATCGATGATGAGTTATTCAGAATTATCAAATTTGTTTTGGGGATACGCTCTGGAAACGACAGCGCACATTCTGAACTTAGTACCTTCTAAATCAGTATCTTCTACTCCCACAGAATTGGTGAATGGGCGAAAGCCCAGTCTAAGACATATTCGGATTTGGGGTAGTCCAGCACATGTGCTGAAATCAGATGCTGATAAGTTAGAATCTCGTACAGAAGTTCGTGTGTTTGTGGGTTATCCCAGAGGAACGAAAGGTTGTTTATTTTATAGTCCTAAAGACCAGAAGGTCATTGTTAGCACCAATGACCAGTTTTTAGAAGAAGACTATATAATGGATCACAAACCCAGTAGCAAAATTATTCTAGAAGAACTTAGAGAGGACACGTCTACTTCAGTACCAACAATACAAGATAAAGTACCACAAGAGACTGCAACACATGTAACACATGATACACAACCACAGACGGTGCCTAAACGTAGGGGGAGGGTTGTAAGGCAACCTGAGAGATTCATGTTTTTGGGAGTCTTCGGACTTGATCCCGGGTAAACATGAACCTGATCCCCGAACATATGATGAAGCATTCCAAGATATAGATGCAGTATCTTGGCAAAAGGAAATGAATTCTGAAATAGAGTCTATGTACTTTAATAAGGTTTGGGAGCTTGTAGGACCACCTGATAGTGTAAAAGTCGTTGGATGCAAGTGGATCTACAAAAGGAAAAGAGGGACAGATGGGAAGGTAGAAACCTTCAAAGCAAGGCTTGTAGCGAAAGGGTATACTCAGAAAGAGGGAATCGACTATGAGGAGACTTTTTCGCCGGTAGCCATGCTTAAGTCTATCCGGATACTCTTATCCATTGTCGCTCATATGGATTATGAGATTTGGTAAATGGATGTCAAGACAGCTTTCCTTAACGGAAGTCTTGAAGAAAACATTCATATGAAGCAACCAGAAGGGTTCATTGAAAAGGGCAAAGAGCATCTAGTGTGCAAGCTCAATCGGTCCATTTATGGACTGAAGCAAGCTTCAAGGTCTTGGAACATCCGGTTTAATGAAGTAATCTAGTCATATGGATTTATTCAGTGTCTGGATGAGTCTTGTGTATACAAGAAGTGTACGGAAACGTGGTGGTTTTTCTTGTACTATACGTAGATGATATTTTATTAATTGGCAACAATGTCAAGGTGTTATCGGACGTAAGGGTATGGTTGTCCAAACAATTTGATATGAAGGACTTAGGAGAATGTGCACACATTCTTGGGATCAAAGTAATAAGGGATCACAAGAAAAGAATGTTGTGCCTATCTCAAGCTTCATATGTAGATACGATCCTTGCTCGTTTTAGCATGCAGAACTCCAAGAAAGGATTCTTACCTTTTAGGCATGGAGTAGCTTTATCTAAAGAGATGTCTCCGAAGATATCAAAGGAGATAGAGGACATGAAGGCAGTTCCTTATGCCTCGGTTGTAGGAAGCCTTATGTATGCAATGCTGTGTATGAGACCTGATATCTATTTTGCCGTAGGCATGGTTAGCAGATATCAGAGTAACCCTGGACAAGGACATTGGACTGCGGTAAAGCATATATTAAAGTACCTAAGAAGAACTAGAGATTATATGCTAGTCTATCAAGCAGACGATTTGCTCCCTGTGGGTTACACGGATTCGGACTTCCAATCAGATAGGGACAATAGTAAGTCTATGTCAGGCTATGTATTTACTCTAGGAGGTGGAGCCATTGCATGGAGGAGTGTTAAGCAGAAATGTATCTCGGACTTAACCATGGAAGCTGAGTATGTGGCAGCCTCTGAGGCAGCCAAAGAAGCTGTGTGGCTCAGGAACTTTCTAATGGACTTAGATGTGATTCCTGGTTTGCTCAAGATCATCACAATTTATTGTGATAATAGCGGTGCAGTTACAAACTCGAAGGAACCACAAGTCTATAAGGCAAGTAAACATATAGAGCGCAAGTTCCACCTGATACGAGACATCGTCAAGCGAGGAGAAGTTGTTGTCGCCAAGATTGCATCAGTAGATAACCTGGCAGATCCTTTCACTAAGGCCCTTCCGGCGAAAGCTTTTGATCGGCATGTGGAGGGAATGAGAATCAGATGTATGGCAACAGATATGGCAGCTTAGACTTTTAGTATAAGTGGGAGATTGTTGGAGTGTATACTAAAAGCCTAGCTTTTGTAAACATTTATTTTTGAAATAAAAGAATCACATTGGTCAATATCTGCATTTATTTGTTAAATGTAATTGTTCAAT
Organism: Zingiber officinale; assembly: GCF_018446385.1. Classification (NCBI taxonomy): domain Eukaryota; kingdom Viridiplantae; phylum Streptophyta; class Magnoliopsida; order Zingiberales; family Zingiberaceae; genus Zingiber; species Zingiber officinale. Next base: position 91,797,346 of record NC_055994.1, on the reverse strand, counting down.
TAATTTATATAGTAGATAACATGGAGTGTGGTGTCACACTCAGAAGATCATGTTGTGGATCTTTATAAATTATAAACAGTTGCTCACGACTAACATGAAAAGGAACAAATCATCAGAATAGTCGTAGTGTAATTAAATATTAGTTTATCTTAACTAATAAATTACACTGATACACTTTAAGTGTATTGAGTAGGACCATTTAGGTAAGTTCTTTTTGTACTGACTTAGTAAAAGAACTAGACCTTAGTTATTATGGAAGTGTATGCTCTTAATCCTAATATAATAACAAGCACATATATTTAATATTTATTTCTTTGACTTATTAAAGGGTGAGGTTTAGCTTGATAAACCAATATGCCCAATAAGTTGGGAAATGATATTACTTATAGTGTGTGTTGTTGATTATAGAAGGAGTCTGTGTCCTAGTTATCTAGGTTGAGAATGTCCCCAAGTGGAGCTCATAAAGATTGCCATGTTAAACCCTGCAAGTGGACTTAGTCCGACATGACAATGAAGTTGAGTGGTACTACTCTTGGAGCTAGATATTAATTAAGTGAGTTGTCAGTAACTTACTTAATTAGTGGACGTTCGTAATCTTAAACACAGGGAGACTAACACACTCATGATAAGAAGGAGCCCATAATGTAATTTGAGATTGGTGCGGTAGTGCGATAATAACTCTCTAGTGGAATGAGTTATTATCGATGAACTTGAGTTGTGTGTCCGGGGCGAACACGGGATACTCAAGCTCATCGGAAGGCCAAAACCAATTTCTCCTCTAGGACCCTGTCGTAGCCTCATTATAGCCTCAAGTCCATCCAAATGTAAGGCTCTTCTTGGTGTCCAAGAAGTGGGTCGGTCTAATGCTTGGTGACCAAGCAAGGGTCAGCCACATCCTCTCCTATAGGGGCCGACCCTTTTCTTGGTGACCAAGCATGAAGGGGTCGGCCACAATATTCAAATAAGGAGGGTTGTTTTTGAATTTTTAAAATCTTCTCTTTGTAGAAAACTATAAGTTTTAAAAGAGAGATTTTAATTTTAAAAACTTTCCTTATTTGAATTTGGCCACATGTTTTAATAGAGAGTTTTAAAAGTTTTAAAACTTTCCTTTTTTAACCATCCTCATGGTTTAAGAAAAAAAAAGAAGATAAGTTTTAAAATTAAAATTTTCTATCATCATGTTAAAAAAGGAAATTTTATAAGAGAAGTTTTAAATTTTAAAACATGGTTTTAATTTTAGAACTTTCCTTTTTTAACTTCTACTTTAGGAAAGATAGCTTGTAAATTTTATAAGAGGATTTCTTCTTGTAAAATTTTTAAAAAATATATTTCCTTGATGAGGTGGCCAGCCACCTTGCTTGGTGCCCAAGCAAGGGGCTGGCCATAATTAAAATAAATAAAATTATCATCAATCAAAGTTGGTGATTGATTCAATCAAGAGGAAAGAAAAGGAAAAATTAAAAGGGAAAAGGAAAAACTCTTGAATGATTTTATTTTTTGTAAAAAGTTTTTCCTTATTTGCCTTGGGCAAGTAATATAAAAGAAGGGGTGAGGGAGCTTCATTAGACACAACTCTTATTCTTTTGCTTGGAGATCTCAAGTGGTCGGCCCCTCTCTCCCTTCTCTTTTCCCTTTTGCTCTCTTCTCCTTGGTGGTGGTGGTGGTCGGATTTTAGATGAAGAGGAGGAAGCTTTTGGGTGGTGTTCATCTTGGAGGATCGTCGCCCACACGATGTCCAAGGCGAGGCGAGGAATACGGTAGAAGATCTCGAGGTCATTAGCTTACAAAGAGAAGGTATAACTAGTAATTTTCTTCCGCATCATACTAGTTATTTTATTTGTAAGAATTCTAAATACAAAAGGCAATTAGATCTAGTTTTTCGAATTTATTTTTCGAGTTTGTGTTTTCTTCTTTTTTGAATTTGTGATTCGATTGTTCTTTTTAGTTAACCTAGAGTTATTTAAGGAAATTAAATATTAGCTTTCCTTAAAAGGCTTTGCCTAGGCGGTGGTGGTTGCTCCCATATCCAAGAAGGCCATGTGCCTCGCCATGCAGTCCTAGAAGCCAATTTTGGAAATTAATATTTATGAAATTAATAACTTAGGTAGATTTGAATCAATAGTGTTAAGTTTCGCTTGCGATTCAAATCTAAACCATTAAGAACAGATAAGTTAAATTTGGAATCAATGATGTTAAGTTTCGTCTGCGATTCCTAATTTAACTTCTAAAGAACACAATAGGTTATTTAAGGAAAGGTTCGACACTTGTACAAAAATTTTTGTACAGTGGAACCGGTACATTTTCCTAGGACTAACCAACATTAGGGTCACCCAAAATTTGGTCAAATGGGTTATTAGATCTTTCCCTAGATAGTCTTATATTAGGGTCAGCAATTGGTTCTTCTGATTTACTTGATTTAGGTCTAATTTTATTATCTTCCTTATCTTTTATGTTTCTTGTGTTTTGATTATTATTTTTATTGATTAAGTTAGGTAAATTATTTTCTTCATCAAATATTATATTGATTGTTTCTTCAACTTTTAGGATATTTTTATTATACACTCTATAGGCCCTACTAGTTGTGGAATACCCTAAAAATATTCCAGATATTGATTTAGATGTAAATTTACCTAAATAATCCTTAGTGTTTGATATATGTACTTTACTTCCAAAAACTTTTAGATAACTTAGGTTGGATATTTTATTATAATATATATCATAAAGAGTTTTATTATAAAATTTATTGATTAAGATTCTATTTTGAATGTAACAAGCTATGTTTATTGCTTTTCTAAAATTAATTACTTAAGTTGTATTAGTTTAACATGGTTCTAGCGGTTTCTTGTAATGTCCTATATTTTCTTTCCTCTAGTATATTTTGTTGAGTGGTTCTAGGATAAGAAAACTCATGGTGATATCCATTAGTTTTGTAAAATTCGATAAAACTATGATTTTCAATTCAATCACTTCTAATTCTTTTGATTTTGGTATCTTTTTCATTTTCTATTAATTTGTAAAAATTATTAAAGATTTCAAAAGTTTCATCTTTGGTTTTTAGAAATTTCACCCAAGTGAATCTTGAATAGTCATTAATTATTACTAAGCAGTATTAGTTTCTGCTTAGTGACCTGGCTCCGTGTGAATCAAATAGGTCTAAATGTAGGAGCTCAAGTATTGAGTTGGTTTAATTTATGTTTGTTAGTTTGTGAGTTGATTTAGTTTATTTACCTTATTGACAAGCATTATAAATTGAGTTTTCTAAGTTTTTTAATTTTGGTATACCTCTAACTAAACCATTTTGACTTATTTTTTAGATGAGTCTGATATGAGTGTGACCCAGTCTTCTATGCCACAATTTGATTTTCTCTTGTTTTATCAATAGACACTTGAGTGAAAAGGTTGGTAGGTCAATTATGTAAATGTTATTTTTCCTAATTCCCTTAAGTATAATTTTAGAATCTTCAATATTTTTAATTACACACTCAGAGTTCAAAAAAGTTACTAAGTAGCATGAGTCATACAGTTGACTTATGCTAAGTAAGTTAAACTTAAATTTATCAACCAATAAAACTTTTTAAATAATGAAATCGGAACTCAGTTTAATATTACCTATTCTGATTACCTTAAATTTTTCGTCATTGCCGAATGCAAATGATCCTAGGTTCTTGAGTTTTAAGTTGGTAAACTTCAATCTGTCTTCAATTATGTGTATGAAGCATCAACTATCTAACATCCATTGGTCCAAATTTTTATATTTCTACACATAAAGTATTTGATTTAAAACCAATTTAAATGGATTATAAGATAGATTGATTGAATTCAACTCCTTATATTCTATTTCACCCAATCTAGATTGTTAATCACGTTATTCCTATGGGTGTTTGTGAAATGGTTCTTAATTCTAAATTAGGTTTATTTGATTTAATTTAAGGTTTAATTAGGTTTATTTGATTTAATTTAAGGTTTATTTAGGTTTAATTAGATTATTTTCGGTTTAATTTGATGAATTTAGATTTGATTAGATTAAATTTGAATTAATTAGATTTAAGTCTTAATTTGAGTTAAGTTTGAAGAAGTTTAATTTTAGTTAAGTTGATTTAGGTTTAATTTTAGTTAAGTTTGATTTAGGTTTAATTTTAGTTAAGTTTTAATTAGGTTTAATTTTTGTTAAGTTTGAATTAGGTTTGGTTTTTATTTTATTATCTAAATTTAGTTTAAACTTAAGTCCATCTCATCCTTTTCTAGATTATCAATCAGGGAACCTTATACGTTTTGTGAGATGATTAATTTTATCTTCAATTTAGATTAAAATCTAAGGATTGATTTACATTTGAGTTAGACTAAGGTTTAACAATTAGTTAATTAAACATTCATTTTGATAATTGGCTTCTAGATTGTGGTGAGGTACTAGGCCTTCTTGGGTATTGGAGCAACAACCACTTATAAACAAAGTCTTTTAAAGAAATTAAATGTTTAATTTTCTTTCTGAGAATCCTTGGTCTAACTAAATAAGTGTCGATCAAGTCTAAGTCTTTATCTATACATCCTAATCTAAGCATTAATAAAGGAAGTAGTAAATCAAGCATCACACATTTTATCTAATAAAAATGGTCTTTATATTGGCTCCTCCTAGATCATAACCTCGATAAGGTCTATCAAGGTAGTTAATTTGATTCTTGGGAATCTAATATTGATTAAGTCTAACTTGATTAATCAAGTTAGACTTAGGGACCCATGCTTAGACTAGTTTTTTATTTGTTGGATTAATTAAGGATGGGTAAGATTTAAATTTATGTTTTGCCTTATATCCAAGTCCGGATGAATTGTATGCAACTCTTTGTTTTCTAAAGATCATATCAAGATTCTTAAAATCCAAATTGAACCATTCCAATGAGTCCCTAAGTTCCTTAATTTGACATTTTAAGTTGGAATTTTCTTTCTCAAGTTGTTTGACTTGAGTTAAAGTTCTATCTTGAACAGACTCTGTCAAGGGACTTAGGTTAGTCACTTTCTTAAGGGTTGTTACCTCCTTTTGAAGTAACTTGACCCGAATGTTAGATTTTACTAGTTTGTGCATCAGATAATTTATTATTGTAACGCCCCGCCTTCTACTGATTAGGCTGTGAGGCCGGGGGTTACATTATGCTAAACTAAACTCTTTTTGGGTAGAAAACTGAACTAATTTAAAACTTCATGCCATTTCCTATAAAATCTGAAATTTATATTCAGAATATACTTTTGAAGTTATACATAAGCTATGAAAGAAACCTAAACTCTCTATTCGGTAAAAGACTAAAAGCAGACACTTCTAGCTGAAATCAAACTCTCCAATCGATCGACTGATCGATTGGAGTTGTTGATCGATCCACTGATCGATTCAACGTACTACTGTGCACGGAGATCCCGTCTGGATCGATCAGCTGATCGATCCAGTCTGGCCAATCGATCCAGAGATCGATTCAGAAGCTCTCTGTTCGCAGGAGAAAATTCCCCGATCGATCGGCTGATCGATCCATGGGCGATCGATCAGCTGATCGATTCATCAGCTTTCTGTATGCGACAGATCGCTTTCCAATCGATCGGCTGATCGATTGAGGCTCCTCAATCGATCAGCTGATCGATTCCATAGTGTTCTGTATGCGGGGACTTCTTCCAATCGATCGGCTGATCGGTTGAGGACTGCTCAATCGATCGCCTGATTGATTGGGTTTCTGATTTCTGCAGAAATCAGACCTGACCTGTACAGAACCTCTAGAAATTCAACTACACACACACACCACTAATACTAGGCATGTCATTACTCATGGATAGCTATCTAATATTCAGACAACGAGTAATCTAAGCATAACTTTCATCATTCAAGACACCCAAATAACTAAAAGTACGGAAAAGTAATACTATAAGAAATACTAAGTTCTTAAATTTGCTAGTTTCCGCAAAGATCTTCGTTCCAAGTTCCTTCTCACACACACATCTTCATCACATTGCCTCCAGCCTCCGCTATTCCATCTTCCCTTTACCTTTATCTGCAGCATAAGGGAAAAAGGAAAACTATAAGCTTGGGAGCTTAGTAAGAAACCATCTACCTCACAAAATATGCATTCGAAGAAATCATGCTTTCAAAAGATGCTATTCGAAATACATGCTAATGGTCATGCTGAAAATGCTAAAACATGGCATATAGACATACAAGTCATGACAATCAAATACTGAACATAAAACTATTTATTGCATCAATAAGGAAACTAACTGATACATAAGCTAAACTAAAATCTATGTTCGGTTCATGCTGAAGTTGCACCATATTCACATAACCAATTTGTGAAGTTTTGAAAATTATTTTCATAAGTAGATAAAAGTACTAAACATGCTGCTGATGGGCCCGGCAACTGTACTTTCTGTGCGCGCATCCCTATCTAGACCCGTGGTAGCAAGTCCCGAATCTAGTAGGGTTACTAGGTTATCTAAACCTAGGGATGTGTAATGCCCGAAAATTCTCAAAGATAAATTAGAAATATTCTATGATTATTCTGGAATTTTTAGATATTTTTCCGGAATTTTTAGAGTAACGGAAGTAGCAAAAATAATTAGAAAACGAAAACGGCCTAAGCGGGGATTGAACCCGAGACCTACGGCTTGGGGATAATGCTAGTAACCAGTTGAACCCAGCAGGGCCATGCTGAAAGGAAAGGGAACCAATAAAATTTATATTGGTATTGGGCGAATTAACTCCTTAATATAAATAGGAAACTTAAGTTGGTTTGGACTATTTCTTTTATTTGGTTCGGCAACTTCTCCCTCTCCAAACCCTCACCGACGCCAACCCCGTCTCCCTCTCTTTCTCTTGGCGCCAACACCCAAGCAAGCCTAGGGTTTCATCCCTAGGGCCATAGGAGTGCCTTCCGGTGACATCTCGGGCACAAGGACGTTCCCCTCCGCGAGTAGAGCACGTGGACGCGAGCGAACCGTCGAGAAGTCATCTCCACCGGAATTTTTAGCGATTAGATTTGTAAGAAATCTAGCACACAAGGTAAGAAACCCCTCACCTGCAGTATAAGTAGCTCTCGTGTGTTTTCTTTTATGCATTAGATTAGTTTATTGAATTTTGTCAGCATATAGTGCGTAATTTAACTCTTCTCACAGATTTAGGGATTAGTGAGCATCTCTAGATGGGCCGAGCACGTGTATCCTCTGTAGATAGGGGTTTAGACGCTGCTGGGTGCCTAAAGGTGGTCTCCCCGATCGAGAGGAGAGTTAGAGAGCGCCAAATGCTCGACAAAATGCCTAGCACAGCCTTATGATACAGTGGGCATTTAGTTAAATGCCATAGAACATGTTAATTAGCATGATCAGTTTTTATTTCAGCTTTTATGAGACTAGATGTCCAAATGGGTGGGTTCCCACAGTCGCCTCTAGGTTCAGACAACCTAGTTCTAGGTTTAGATAACCTAGATTCAGTAAAATAGTATTAGCTATTTCAGTATTTTACTTTTCAGTGGCACTGTACTGGATTAGATATCCATTGGGTTGGGCTCCCATAGTCGTCCCTAGGTTTAGCTAACCTAGTAAACCCTACTAGATTCGGAACTTGCAATCCCGGGTCTAGATAGGGATGCGCGCACAGCAAGTACAGTTGCCAGGGCCCATTAGCAGCATGTTTAGTATTTTTACTTACTATATGTATATGGTTTTCAACCTCTCACAAATTAGTTCATGAATTCAGTACAGTCCTAGCAGTAGTTCAGTATTAGCTTAGCTTAGTTTTTAGTATCAGCTTAGTTCTTCATTGATACCATGTGATTGATATCATGTTCAGCTTTAGATATGCCATGATTTTATGCTTATATGCCATGCCATGTTTAGTTTATCCAGTATACTTAGCATATCCTTTCAAACAACATGATTTAAAATCATATTTGCATCGTATGCATGTTTTAGTGAGGTAGATGGTTTCTTACTAAGCTTTTTAGCTTACAGATACTATTTTCCTTATACTGCAGATACAGGTAAAAGGAAAATGGACTAGCTGTGGAGGCTGGAGGTCAATGCAGATCAAGATGTGTGTGGAAGGAACTGGAATAAAGATCCTAGGGATCTAGTTTTATTTTATTATGCATTAGAACGTGTTCAGTATGCGTTAGTACTTATAGCAAGCGTTATCTTATGTTTCTGTTAGTTAGCGAGAGAACAGTTTGAAACTTTGTCAGTTTTGGTTACCATATGTTTACATGCCATGAATTAGTATTCTATGCCTTAATCATGTTTAGTATGCTAGCCATTACTTAGTAGAATGTTTCTCTTAGCTTTTATAGTATTGTGTAATGACTTTGGCACGCATCAGTGCTGAAATCAGACCTTTGGGTCGAAATCAGAAACTCGGATTGATCAGCCGATCGATCCGAGGGTCTCCAATCGATCAACTGATCGACTGGGCGATTCAGCTCGCGAACAGTAGGCGTCTGGATCGATCAGCCGATCGATCCAGCCAATTCCGTCGCGAACCGAGAGCTCTGGGATCGATCAATGGATCGATTGACCAGCCTGGATCGATCAGTCGATCAATCCAAATTATCGTCCCGGGCACAGTAGCATGCTGGATCGATCACTGGATCGATCCAACTTATGTCCCGCATACAGTAGCCGTCTGGATCGATCCCTGGATCGATCTGACTATTCCAATCGATCCGTGGATCGATTGGGAGGTCTGATAACAGCTGGAAAACATATATTTCAGTTCCTTGACCATAGGGAATATAGTATATGTTAGGTATATTTTAGATTACACTCCTTAGTACATGTAGCACCAAGAAATGTTAACAGCTTAGCAAAATTTTAATTAGTCCAACTTCCGCATCTAGTTCTAGAGATGGTCAGGGAATAGTTTAGCACAGCATAATGTGACGATCGGCCTTATAGCCTAGTTAGTAGAAGGCGGGTCGTTACAGAGTGGTATCAGAGCAGCGTTCCATACTTCCTACACACACATCAGCATTGAACCTGCAGCTTCCAAGTAAGAATACCTCTACTTTATTTATGTTTCTTGCTTTCGTGTATAGCTCATGTTTATAGATAAACTGCTGCATGATAGTATGTGATAGTATATAACATGATAACGATAGTTATATAATTATGATTGTAATAGTTATTCATGTTCTGTCCCCTATGTCTTTAGCAATGGCACGAGGACGCCCAGCTAGAAGGGCACTAGCTACTGAGCCCCAGCAAGAGGCAGGCAGTTCAGTGCCTCCCCCAGACCTTACAGCATTAGTGGCTTAGTTACAACAGCAGCTAGCTGAACAACAACAGGAGATAGCCACCCTCAAGGCTAATCAGCAGAGTACCCCCACAGTCACCCCGGAACCGAACCTGACGACTCCAGAAGTCTTAGAGGTTCCACCACCACCCTACAGCACCAATAGCAACAGCAGTCCCAGCAGCTGAGTCAAGAAAGGAAGCCTATCCGATCCAGTGGCAGCGAGTCGCGAGAACTTCTCAGGCACAAGTGAACCATGGGATGCACAAGCACGGTTCAAAAACATTGGAGAGTACGATGGAGCTTACGGGGCCCGAACACGAGAAGGTGAAGTGTGCCTCCTTCGGCAAGAGATGCACGCATGTGGTGGGAAAGAATCGAAACGAAGCACCCAGTGAACCGGATGTCATGGGCTGACTTGAGAAAGAATTCTTCGAGGAGTTCTTTCACATACGGGTTACAAACCGCCACTACGACAAGTTCACCGAGTTTCGTCGGGGTAACCTTTCGGTTGAGGAAGCCGTGAAGAAATTCAACAGGTTGGCTCGTCTATGCCCAGCACTAGAGAAGAGGAACGAATCCGGTTGATGCTCAAGATCTTAAGCCGAGATAGCGGTGAACGTGGGTGGTGGCATACATAGGCCACAAATCACGGAGGAATTAGTGAGCGGTTGACCACGAGAATTACCGCATAAAGTAGCGTAGCAAGTCTCCTCGAGTCCAAAGGCCAAGAAAACTCTCACACTCAAAAGCAGCAAGGCCACAGCTCTAACTGGAAAGGAACTCCAAGCGCAAATCGGGAGTGACCCAAAAGAGGACCATCTAGCAGCGACCCGGCTATCCAAAGTGTGCTACTTGTGGGAAATTCCACCCGGGGTTTGTCGCAAGGGCACACGAGGATGCTTTGAATGTGGACAAGAAGGGCACATGGCCAAGCCCGAACAAGACCGGTCTTCCTCACCCACAGTCAGATAGCCAGCTCAGTTATATCGGATGCAGGCCGCTCTAGAAGGTCCACTTATCACCCAGGATTAGAAGCCCCTCCAACTATGGCAAATGCGAGGATCTACTCACTCACCGAGAGGACGAGCTAATGCCTCGGCGGTTGTCACAGTCGATTAGCATTTTACAAAGATAGTGCTACCGTTTATTTGATCGGGCAACCCATTCATATATAGCCGGATGTTCTCCGAAAAATTAGAAAGACCCTCGAGATATGCCAGTTTACTTGGGGAGATCATGACATCCCAACAATTGTGCTTGATAGCCGACAGAGAGCTCTTTTGTGATCCGATAGTGCTAGAGATGACCGACTATGACGTTATCTTTGGAATGGACTTTCGATCAGATATGATGCTACCATAGAGTGCCGTAAATAGAAAGTCATCTGCAATTTGAATACTGCGGGGAACCAAAGAGAAAGACCAAGAAGTTTCTCTCAGCTATGAAAGCACGAAGCTACTGGATTCAGGATGTACAGGGTTCCTAGCACACGTAGTCAACGCCCGTGACTACCCAACAGTCTTCCTGAAGAGTTACCAGGCTTAGCACCAGACAGGAGATTGACTTTGAGATAGAGCTCATTCCCGGTACAAATCCTATCTCCAAAGCGCCTTATCGCATGGCTCCAGCGAACTTGAGCAACTACAAGAGCCGCTTGACAAGGGTTTCATACGAGTCACTCACCATGGGGAGCGCCGTATTGTTCGTGAAGAAGAAGGATGGAAGCATGCGATTGTGCATAGTACAGATCATTGAACCAAGTCACGATCAAGAACAAGTATCCCTTCCCGAATCGATGACTGTTCGACCAGCAAAGGGAGCAGAAGTGTTCTCTAAGATAGATCTCGGATCAGGTTATCATCAGGTGAAGGTTAAAGAAGGGATATACCCAAGACAACATTCAGACGGAATGGACACTACGAGTTCGTAGTCATGCCCTTTGGTGTGACCAATACTCCAGCTACATTCATGGATCTCATGAACAAAGTATTCAGGGAGTATTTAGATAAGTTTGTTATTGTGTTTATCGATGACATTCTTATCTACTCAGGAACTCAGGAAGAACACTCAGAGCACCTGAAACTAGTATTGCAGACCCTTCAGCAGAACCAGCTATACGCCAAGTTCATGAAATGTGATTTTTGGCTAGATCAGGTGCCCTTCCTGGGTCACATCATCTCAAAGGATGGGATTATGGTAGATCCCAGCAAGATAGAAGCAGTAAGTAACTGGAAGAGACCTAAGAACGCCAGCGAAATCAGGAGCTTTTTGGGATTAGCAGGATATTACAGAAAGTTTGTAGAGGACTTCTCCAGAATAGCCTCCCCACTGACGAAATTTCAGTGGACAGAGGACTGTGAGAACAGCTTCAGCGAGCTAAAAAGGAGATTGACCAGTGCTCCCATTTTGGCTCTACCAGACAACACCAGCAGCTTTGACATCTATAGTGATGCCTCTAAGTTGGGACTAGGAGTAGTATTGATGCAAAACGGCAAGGTGATCGCCTATGCCTCCAGACAACTCAAGGATTATGAGAAGAATTACCCTACTCATGACCTTGAGCTTGCAGCAGTAGTGTTCGCTCTCAAAATTTGGAGACATTACTTATATAGAGCTCAGTGCAGAGTGTATACAGATCATCAGAGTCTGAAGTATTTCTTCACTCAGAAGGATCTGAATATACGACAGCGCAGATGGTTAGAGCTGGTCAAAGACTACGATATAGACATCCTCTACCACCCAGGGAAAGCAAATAGGGTAGCAGATGCACTTAGCAGAAAATCCAGTGCTACCTTATTATCTCTTACAGCCGTATCACCGATCATAGATTTTGGTCTCGAACTCATCGTTGGACAGCTCTCTACTATGACCTTAGAGTCTACCTTGCTTGGTGATATTCAGTTAGCTCAGGAGCAGGACCCTGAAATTCAGAAAATCAAGTAAGGGCTAGCAGAATCAGAAAGTAGAGAATTTAGAGTGTCCGATAGCGGGGTGTTGTATTTTGGTGACAGACTCTGTGTTCCAGATCAGGAGGAGCTACGGAGACGGATTTTAGATGAGGCTCACAAGACTCCCTATGCGATGCATCCAGGTTCCACCAAAATGTATCAAGACCTGAAGAACCATTTTTGGTGGCCCGGGATGAAGCGAGACATCGCCAGATATGTTAGCATCTGTCTCACCTGTCAGAGAGTCAAGGCAGAACATCAGCGACCAGGAGGAGTTCTGCAGCCTATACAGATTCCAGAATGGAAGTGGGAGGATATCTCTATGGATTTGACGCCATCCGGGTAATAGTCGACAGGTTGACTAAATCAGCTCACTTCTTAGCTATCAAGATATCCTACTCCATGGAGAAGCTAGCTCAGTTGTATCTCTAGGAGATCGTCAGACTACATGGAGTCCCACGAACCATCATTTCAGACAGAGACAGCAGATTCACATCGCACTTCTGGGAGTGTGTACAGTCGGCGTTGGGCACAAGATTCCATCCTCAGACGGATGGTCGACGGAGCGAGTAAATCAGGTACTCGAAGATATGATCCGAGCGTGTGCCCTAGACTTCAAGGGAAGTTGGTGCAAATATCCGAGCTTAGCAGAGTTTGCATACAACAACAGCTATCGTGCCACTATCGGCATGACACCTTACGAGGCTCTCTATGGGCGGAGGTGTAGATCTCCAATCTGCTGGTATGAGAGTGGTGAACAGAACTAGAGCTTCATACTGATCTAGTAGCAGATACCACATCAGCTATACTGCAGATCCGCCAGAGGATAGAGACAGGTCGAAGAGCTATGCCGATACACGCGCAGACCCTTAGAGTTTTCAGTTGGTTCCTCGAGTAGCTCCCATGAAGGAGTAATGCTTGGGAAGAAGGGCAAGCTAAGTCCCGATATGTGGGACCATACCTTATCGCCAGAAGAGTGGGCAAGGTAGCATATGAGTTAGAGCTACCCGAGAAATGTCACCGTCCACAATGTATTTCATGTCTCTATCGAATAAGCATACCCCAAATGCCACCGTGATTGAGCCCCACAAACCGCAAGACCTCAATATGATAGTCGGCCTATTCGGATAATAGACCGAGTAGTTAAGAAATTGCGGAACAAGGAAGTACCATTAGTCAAAGTTATTTGGCACGGTCACACAGCAGAAGAGGCAACTTGGGAGACAGAAGTACCCAGAATTATTCTAAGTTCGAGGATGAACTTTTTATAAGGTATGGGGGATTGTAACGCCCGAAAATTCTCAAAGCTAAATTAGAAATATTCTCTGATTATTCTGGAATTTTTAGATATTTTTCCGGAATTTTTAGAGTAACGGAAGTAGCAAAAATAATTAGAAAACGAAAACGGCCTAAGCGGGGATTGAACCCGAGACCTACGGCTTGGGGATAATGCTAGTAACCAGTTGAACCCAGCAGGGCCATGCTGAAAGGAAAGGGAACCAATAAAATTTATATTGGTATTGGGCGAATTAACTCCTTAATATAAATAGGAAACTTAAGTTGGTTTGGGCTATTTCTTTTATTTGGTTCGGCAACTTCTCCCTCTCCAAACCCTCACCGACGCCAACCCCGTCTCCCTCTCTTTCTCTTGGCGCCAACACCCAAGCAAGCCTAGGGTTTCATCCCTAGGGCCATAGGAGTGCCTTCCGGTGACATCTCGGGCACAAGGACGTTCCCCTCCGCGAGTAGAGCACGTGGACGCGAGCGAACCGTCGAGAAGTCATCTCCACCGGAATTTTTAGCGATTAGATTTGTAAGAAATCTAGCACACAAGGTAAGAAACCCCTCACCTGCAGTATAAGTAGCTCTCGTGTGTTTTCTTTTATGCATTAGATTAGTTTATTGAATTTTGTCAGCATATAGTGCGTAATTTAACTCTTCTCACAGATTTAGGGATTAGTGAGCATCTCTAGATGGGCCAAGCACGTGTATCCTCTGTAGATAGGGGTTTAGACGCTGCTGGGTGCCTAAAGGTGGTCTCCCCGATCGAGAGGAGAGTTAGAGAGCACCAAATGCTCGACAAAATGCCTAGCACAGCCTTATGATACAGTGGGCATTTAGTTAAATGCCATAGAACATGTTAATTAGCATGATCAGTTTTTATTTCAGCTTTTATGAGACTAGATGTCCAAATGGGTGGGTTCCCACAGTCGCCTCTAGGTTCAGACAACCTAGTTCTAGGTTTAGATAACCTAGATTCAGTAAAATAGTATTAGCTATTTCAGTATTTTACTTTTCAGTGGCACTGTACTGGATTAGATATCCATTGGGTTGGGCTCCCATAGTCGTCCCTAGGTTTAGCTAACCTAGATTCGGAACTTGCAATCCCGGGTCTAGATAGGGATGCGCGCACAGCAAGTACAGTTGCCAGGGCCCATCAGCAGCATGTTTAGTATTTTTACTTACTATATGTATATGGTTTTCAACCTCTCACAAATTAGTTCATGAATTCAGTACAGTCCTAGCAGTAGTTCAGTATTAGCTTAGCTTAGTTTTTAGTATCAGCTTAGTTCTTCATTGATACCATGTGATTGATATCATGTTCAGCTTTAGATATGCCATGATTGTATGCTTATATGCCATGCCATGTTTAGTTTATCTAGTATACTTAGCATATCCTTTCAAACAGCATGATTTAAAATCATATTTGCATCGTATGCATGTTTTAGTGAGGTAGATGGTTTCTTACTAAGCTTTTTAGCTTACAGATACTATTTTCCTTATACTGCAGATACAGGTAAAAGGAAAATGGACTAGCAGTGGAGGTCAATGCAGATCAAGATGTGTGTGGAAGGAACTGGAATAAAGATCCTAGGGATCTAGTTTTATTTTATTATGCATTAGAATGTGTTCAGTATGCGTTAGTACTTATAGCAAGCGTTATCTTTTGTTTCTGTTAGTTAGCGAGAGAACAGTTTGAAACTTTGTCAGTTTTGGTTACCATATGTTTACATGCCATGAATTAGTATTCTATGCCTTAATCATGTTTAGTATGCTAGCCATTACTCAGTAGAATGTTTCTCTTAGCTTTTATAGTGTTGTGTAATGACTTTGGCACGCATCAGTGCTGAAATCAGACCTTTGGGTCGAAATCAGAAACTCGGATCGATCAGCCGATCGATCCGAGGGTCTCCAATCGATCAACTGATCGACTGGGCGATTCAGCTCGCGAACAGTAGGCATCTGGATCGATCAGCCGATCGATCCAGCCAATTCCGTCGCGAACCGAGAGCTCTGGGATCGATCAATGGATCGATTGACCAGCCTGGATGGATCAGCCGATCGATCCAAATTATCGTCCCGGGCACAGTAGCATGCTGGATCGATCACTGGATCGATCCAACTTATGTCCCGCATACAGTAGCCGTCTGGATCGATCCCTGGATCGATCCGACTATTCCAATCGATCCGTGGATCGATTGGGAGGTCTGATAACAGCTGGAAAACATATATTTCAGTTCCTTGACCATAGGGGATGTAGTATATGTTAGGTATACTTTAGATTACACTCCTTAGTACATGTAGCACCAAGAAATGTTAATAGCTTAGCAAAATTTTAATTAGTCCAGCTTCCGCATCCAGTTCTAGAGATGGTCAGGGAATAGTTTAGCACAGCATAATGTGACGATCGGCCTTATAGCCTAGTTAATAGAAGGCGGGTCGTTACAGGATGACTATGGGAGCCCAACCCATGGACAACTGAAGTCCATTACAGTGCCACAGATAAAGTAAAATACTAATTCATGGCTAATATATCTTATCTTGTTCTTACTAGGTTATCTGAACCTAAAGCTAGGTTATCTGAACCTAGAGGCGACTATGGGAGCCCACCATTGGACCGTAGTCCCATATAACTGAAGCAAGACCATGTATGTTATTAAAATACATCTATGGCATTTAACTGTACTAATAAAAATGCCTACTGTGGTATATGGCTATACTAGTCATTCTACCGAGCACCTGGTGTGCTCTAATTCTGCATATGGCTACACTAAGATCATAAAAACAAACTAGGACCATAAAAGCATGTGAATAGCTACTTATGCTGTAGGTGAGGGGTTACTTACTTCCTGCGCTAACTTTCCTTATAATTTGATCGCTAGATTTTCGGAGAAGAAGATTGTTTCGACGATCTTCCTACGTCTATGCGTCCTTCTCGTGGAGAGGAGTGTCCTCGTATCGGAGTGGTCGCCGGAAGGTGCTCCTACGACCCTAGGGTGGAACCCTAGGTTTTCCTTGGGCTTGGCGTCGAGAGGGTGAGGAGAAAGAGGGGCCGGCATGTGAGGGTGAGGGAAAAGAGTTTCCGATCCAAAATAATAACTCTCCACTTAATTTCCCTATTTATATTAAGTGGTTAATGCGGCCCAACTAAATCTTAAATATAATTTCTCTCCTCTTCTTTCAGCACACCCCTGCTGGGGCCCTTGGTTACTAGAGTCACCCCATAAGTCATAGAGTCTATAGGTCGCGGATTCGATTCCCGCTTAGGCTGTTTTACGTCCTTATTTATTTTTGCTACTTCTGCAACTCCAAAAATTCCATAAAAATATCCTAAAATTTTAGAAAAATAATAAAATATTTCTAAAATTAATTTGAGGATTTTCGGGCATTACAATCCCCCATACCTTATAAAAAGTTCATCCTCGAATTTAGAATAACTCTGGGTACTTCTGTCTCATACTAGCTTCTGTCTCCCAAAGTTGCCTCTTCTGTTGTGTGATTTTGCCAAATGACTTTTACTAATGGTACCTCCTTATTCCACAATTTCTTAACTGCTCGGTCGATTATCTGAATAGGCCGACTGTCATAACTGAGGTCTTCGCGGACTTGTACCGACTGGGGCTCAATCACCTGGGTGACATCTGGGATATGCTTCTTCAGCATAGAGACATGAAATACGTTATGAATGGCTGACATCTCTTGGGGTAGCTCTAGCTCATATGCTACCTTGCCAACTCTTCTAGTGATAAGGTATGGTCCCACATATCTGGGACTTAATTTGCCCTTCTTCCCAAAATGCATCACTCCCTTCATGGGAGCCACCCGGAGAAATACTGTATCCCCAACTGAAAACTCTAAGGGTCGACGTCGTGTATCAACATAGCTTTTCTGGCGGCTTTGAGCTGTCTCTATCCTCTGGCGGATCTGCTGTATAGCTGTTGTGGTATCTGCTACTAGATCTGTCTGAAGTTCTAGCTCTTTCTGTTCACCACTCTCGTACCAGCAGATAGGAGATCTACACCTCCGCCCATAGAGAGCCTTGTAGGGTGCCATGCCGATAGTGGCCTAATAGCAATTGTTGTATGTAAATTCTACTAAACACAGATATTTACACCAACTTCCCTTGAAGTCTAGGGCACACGCTCAGAGCATATCCTCGAGTACCTGATTTATTCGCTCCGTCTGACCATCTGTCTGAGGATGGAAGGCTGTGCTAAACTTTAACTTGGTGCCCAGTGCTGACTGTACACACTCCCAGAAGTGTGACGTGAACCTACTGTCTCTGTTTGAAATGATGGTCCGTGGAACTCCATGCAGTCTGACGATCTCCTTGAGATACAACTGAGCTAGCTGCTCCATGGAGTAAGATATCCTGATAGCTAAGAAGTGGGCTGATTTAGTCAATCTTTCGACCATTACCCAAATGGCATCTAAACCATTCGTGGTTCTGGGTAGTTCCACTATGAAATCCATAGAAATATCCTCCCACTTCCATTCTGGGATCTGAATAGGCTGCAGAACTCCTCCTGGTCTCTGGTGTTCTGCCTTGACCCTCTAGCAGGTCAGACAGGTACTGACATATCTAGCGATGTCTTTTTTTATCCCCGGCCACCAAAAATATTTCTTTAGATCTTGGTACATCTTATTGGAACCAGGGTGCATCGCGTAAGGAGTCCTATGAGCCTCATCTAGAATCTTCCTCCGTAGTTACTCCTGATCCGGAATGCATAGTCTGTCACCAAAATACAATACCCCACTGTCAGATACTCTGAACTCTCCACTTTCGGATTCTGCTAACCCTTGCTTGATTTTCTGAATTTCAGGGTCCTGATTCTGAGCTGTCTGAATATCACCAAGTAGGGTAGATGCTAATGTCATAGTAGAGAGTTGCCCAACTATTAGCTCAAGACCGAAATATGCAATCTCCTTTTGTAGGGGCGGTGACATGGCTACTAAGGATAGTAAGGTAGCACTGGACTTCCTGCTAAGTGCGTCTGCCACCTTATTGGCTTTTCCTGAGTGGTAGAGGATGTCTACGTCATAGTCTTTGACCAGCTCGAGCCATCTACGTTGTCATATGTTCAGATCCTTCTGAGTGAAGAAGTACTTCAGACTCTGATGATCCGTATACACTCTGCACATATAAGTAATGTCTCCAAATTTTGAGGGCGAAGACAACTGCTGCAAGCTCAAGGTCATGAGTAGGGTAGTTCCTCTCATAGTCCTTGAGTTGTCTGGAGGCATAGGCGATCACCTTACCTTCTTGCATCAGTACTGCTCCTAGTTCCAATTTAAAGGCATCGCTGTAGATAACAAAGCTGTCTGTGTTTTCTGGCAGAGTCAGAATGGGAGCACTGGTCAATCTTCTTTTGAGCTCCATGAAACTGTTCTCACAATCCTTTGTCCACTGAAATTTTCTGTTCTTCCTGGTGGGAGCTGTCAATGGGGAGGCTATCCTGGAGAAATCCTCTACAAATTTTCTGTAATAGTCTGTTAGTCCAAGAAAACTTTTGATTTCACTGGCGTTCTTAGGTCTTTTCCAGTTACTCACAGCTTCTATCTTACTGGGGTCTACCATGATACCATCTTTAGAGATAATGTGACCCAGAAAGGATACCTAATCGAGCCAGAATTCACATTTCGTGAACTTGGCGTATAGCTGGTTCTGCTGAAGGGTCTGCAGTACTATCTTTAGGTGTTCTGCGTGTTCTTCCTGAGTTCTGGAATAGATAAGAATGTCATCGATGAACATGATGACAAACTTATCTAAGTATTCTCTGAATACTCTGTTCATGAGGTCTATGAAGGTAGCTGGAGCATTTGTTACACCAAAGGGCATGACTACGAACCCATAATGTCCGTACCTGGTCCTGAAAGCGGTCTTGGGTATATCACCTTCTTTAACTCTCACTTGGTGATATCCCGACCTGAGGTCTATTTTTGAGAACACTACTGCTCCCTTTAGCTGATCAAATAGGTCATCTATCCTAGGAAGAGGATACCTGTTCTTAATCGTGACTTGGTTTAGTGCTCGATAATCTATACACAGGTGCATGCTTCCGTCCTTCTTCTTCACGAACAATACAGGCGCTCCCCATGGTGAGTGACTAGAGCATATGAAGCCCTTGTCAAGCAACTCCTGTAGTTGCTCCTGAAGTTCCTTCAGTTCTACCGGAGCCATGCGGTAGGGTGCTTTGGAGATGGGATTCGTACTGGGGACGAGTTCTATCTCAAATTCAATCTCTTTGTCTGGTGCTAGACCTGGTAACTCCTCAGGGAAGACTGCTGGGTAGTCACATACAACTCGGACCTCTTCTAGCTTTTGGTCCTTGTCCTGACTGGTATTGACTACATGTGCTAAGAACCCCGTACATCCTGAACCCAATAGTTTATGTGCTTTCAAAGCTGAGAGAAACTTCTTGGGCTTTCTCTTTGGTTCTCCGATGTACCCAAACTGCACTCCTACTTCAGGTTGGAATACAACTCTCTGTTTATGGCATTCTATGGAGGCACCGTACTTGATCAGAAAGTTCATTCCCAAGATGACGTCGTAGTCAGTCATATCTAACACTATCAGATCACCAAAAAGCTCTCTATCTGCTATAATGACTGGCACTGCTCGGAGCCAGTGCGTGGATGCCATGATATCTCCTGAAGGTAGTGTTGTCAAAAATTGACCACTGAGTACCTCTGAAGACATTGCTAGCTTTTCTACGAATGCCCTGGATATATAAGTATGGGTTGCCCCAGTATCAAATAAGACAATTGTACTTTGCTGTAAGATACTAATTTGACATGTAACAACTGTCGAGGCATTCGCTACGTCCTTTCTGGTGACTGAGTAGATCCTCGCGTTTGTCGTGGCTGAGGGGGCTTCTAGTCTGCCCTGACTGATGTGTGGTCCATCTATAACAGCCTGCATATGATGTAATTGTGCTGGGTTACCTCCGTACTGAATCGGTTGTGGTGTAGGAACACTGGTCTTGTGTTAGAGTGTATACTAAAAGCCTAGCTTTTGGTATAAACATTTATCTAGAAATAAGAATCACATTGGTCAAATGTCTACATTTATGATAAATGTAGTTGCTCAATTAATTTATATTGTAGATAACATGGTGTGTGGTGTCACATACAGAAGATCATGTTATCAGTTCCTTATAAATTATAAACAGTAGCTCACGACCAAGATGGAAAGGAACAAACCATTGGAAGGTCATAGTGTAATTAGGTATTAGTTTATCTTAACTATATAATTACACTAGTACACTTAGAGTGTATTGAGTAGGACCATTTGAGGTCGTTCCTTTTATACTGACTTTATAAAGGAACAAAGACCTCAGTTATTATGGAAGTGTGTGCTCTTAATCCTAATATAATAACAAGCACATATATTTGATATTTATTTCTTTAATTTATCAATGGGTGAGATTTAGTTCGATAAATCAATAAGCCTGATAAGTTGGGAAATGATATCACTTATAGTGTGTGTTGTTGATTATAGAAGGAAACTGTGTCCTAGTGATCTAGGTTGAGAATGTCCCCAAGAGGAGCTCATAAGAATTGTCATGTTAAACCCCGGGTGGACTTAGTCCGACATGGCGATGAAGTTGAGTGATACTACTCTTGGAGCTAGATATTAATTAAGCGAGTTGTCGAACTTACTTAATTAGTGGACATTTGTTATCTTAAACAGGAGACTAACACACTCATAATAAGAAGGAGTCAAATGTAATTTGAGATTGGTGCGGTAGTTCAATAATAGTTTTTTAGTGGAATGAATTATTATTGATGAAATTAAGTTGTGTGTTCGGGGCGAACACGGGATGCTTAATTTCATCGAGAGACCAAAACCAATTCCTCCTCTCGGTCCCTATCGTAGCCTCTAGTATATAGAGATTTATACCCACAAAGATACCCACCTTCTTACCCATCCAATGGGGCGGCCAAGCTAACTTGGAACCCAAGCTAGGGGCCAAGACCAAGTGGATGAGCCATATAGGTGGCCGGCCAAAGCTTGGGTCCCAAGCTTAGGGTGACCACTAGAATATTAAAAAGAATTTTATTAAAATTATTTCTTATGTGGATATCATGATTTTAAAGAGAGTTTAAAATTAAAATTTCCTTTATAGTTTTCTACAAAAGATTAAGAGAAGAGATTAATCTCTTCCTTATTTGTAGTTTAAAATGATGGTTTTAATTTTTGGTAAAACTTTCCTTATTTGTAAATCATCTACATGTTTAAAGAGAGTTTAAAATTTGAAATCTTTCCTTATTTGTTGATTAAAGGAGGATTTTAAATTTTAAGAAAACTTTCCTTTTAACCATGTTCATGATTTAAAGAAAGTTTAAAATTAATAATTCTCTTTTATTAGTTTCTACAAAGATTGAGAAAAGATTTGATATCTTTCCTTATTTGTAGATTAAAAGAGATTTTAATTTTTAGAGATAACTTTCTTTTTATCCACATGTTTAAAAGAAAGATTTTAATTTATTAAATTTCCTTTTTATAAACCAATCATGAAGGGATTAAATTATTGGAGAAATTTTATAAATTTCTGGAGACAAATTAGGAAGTTTTAATTAATTAAAACTCTCCTTGTTTGTAGCTTTTATGTGGCCAGCCAAATAAAATTGAGAAAGAAAATTATTTTAATTAAATAATTTTTCCTTTTCAATGGAAAAAGAATTAAGGAAATTTTTATTAAATTTTCCTTATTTGCCAAGATCAAGGATTATAATAGAGGGGGTAGAGGAGACTTCAAGGCTAACGACTCTATTCTATTTTTCTCCCTCTTTTCCTTGGTGGTGTGGCCGGCCCTATTTCTCTCTTCTCCTCTTGTTGGCCAAAACTTATCTCTTGGTGGAGCTTTTGTTAGTGGCCGGATCAAGGAAGGAGAAGAAGGAGAGAAAGCAAGCCTCGTTTCTAGCATCCCTTGGAGCATGGTGGTGGTGGCCGAACCTCTTCATGCTAGAAGATGTTTTGATGGCCGAAACTTGCAAGGAAGAAGAAGGTGATTGGTGGTTTCTCATCTCGGAAGAACGTTGTCCACACAATGCCCGAGGTTAGAATAGGAATACGGTAGAAGATCAAGAGGTCTTTCTAGAAGGTATAACTAGTAATTTTTCCTTTCCGCATCATGCCAGTTATTTATGAAAATAATACCAAATACAAGAGACTTACGATTCTAGTATTTCGAATATGTTTTTCGATGATGTGTTCTTTTGTTTTATTTTTTCTTGTGATTTGATTGTTCTTTTCGGTTAACCTAAAGTTATTTTAGGAAATTAAATATTAGCTTTCCATAAAAGATTCTGTCTAATCGGTGGTGGTTGCTCCCATATCCAAGAAGGCCATGTGCCTCGCCATGTCAGTACTGGGAACCAATTATGGAAATTAATATTTAATGGAATTAATAACTTAAGGTGATTTGGGTCGAACGTGTTAAGTTCCGCAGGAGATCCAAGTCAAAACCTAAAAGAACAAATAGATTAAGTTTTGGATCAAACGTGTTAAGTTCCGCAGGCGATCCAAAATTTAATTTAAAAGAACACATGGTAGCTAGGAAAAGGTTCAGACCTTTGTACAAAATTTTTGTACAGTGGAACCTCTAAGTTTTCTGAGTAGCAACCAACATCTTGTTTGGGCATTGTTTAGCCATATGCCCCTCCTGGCCACATTCAAAGCATCCTCGTGTGCCCTTGCGACAAACCCCTGGGTGGAATTTCCCACAAGTGGAACACTTGGGATAACTAGGCTATTTACTAGCTGGTCCTTCTTTTGGGTAACTCCCTGGCTTTTGTTTGTTACTGGAGTTCCCTTTCCAGTTAGAGCTATGGCCCTGGTGTTTCTGAGTACCTGAGTCTCCTTGGCCCTTAGGCTCTGAAATGGCTTGCTTCTGCTGTTTGATGATGTTCTGGTAATGCTCGGTGGTCAGAGCACTACTTACCAGTTCTTCTGTGGTTTGCAGCCTATGAACGCCGCTGGCCACATTCATTGCTATTTCCGGCCTTAGCATTTTGAGCATCAACCAGACTCATTCTCTTTCAGTGCTGACTAGTTCAGGGCATAGACGAGCCAGTCTGTTGAATTTCTTCACGGCCTCCTCAACTGAAAGGTTGCCCTGACGAAATTCAATGAATTCGTCATAGTGGCGGTTCATGACCCGCATGTGAAAGAACTCCTCAAAGAATTCTTTCTCAAAGTCGGCCCATGTCATCTAGTTCACTGGGCGCTTCACTTTAATTCTCTCCCACCACATACGTGCGTCTCCTGTCAGGCAGAAGGAGGCGCATTTCACCTTTTCATACTCTGGCCAGTCCAGAAGCTCCATCGTACTCTCCAGTGTTTTGAACCAGGCTTGGGCATCCCATGGTTCGCTGGTGCCTGAGAAATTCTCTGGCTTGATTTTCTGCCACTGGATCAGGTAAGCTTCTCTCCTTGCCCCTGGTGTTGGGGCTACTGGTGCTGCAGGTTGGACTGGTGGAACCTCTATCACTACTGGGGTTGCTAAGTTAGGTTCTGGAGTAACAGTGGGAGTGTTCTGCTAATTAGCCCTTAGGGTGGCTATCTCCTGTTGATGTTTAGCTAGTTGCTTCTGTAACTGAGCCACTACCTCTGCAAGGTCTGGGGGAGGCACTAAGCTGCCTGCCTCATGCTGGGGCACAGTAGCTGGTGTCTTTTTAGCTGGGCGTCCTCGTACCATTTTCTTGAGAAGTAGAGGACATACATAACTAATACAATCATAGGTACATAACTACTATTATCATGTTAGATGCTATCATACATAAACATGCTTTAGTTATCTATAACATGAAAGCAAAAACATAATAAAGTGAGAGATGTTTTTACTTAGAAGTTGTAGGTTCAATGCTGATGTGTGTATGGAGGAAGTATGGAACTTGTTCTGATACCACTCTATAACGCCCCGCCTTCTACTGACTAGGCTGTGAGGCCGGGGGTTACATTATGCTAAACTAAACTCTTTTTGTGCAGAAAACTGAACTAATTTAAAACTTCATGCCATTTCCTATAAAATCTGAAATTTATAATCAGAATACACTTCTGAAGTTATACATAAGCTATGAAGCGAACCTAAACTCTCTATTCGGTAAAAGACTGAAAGCAGACACTTCTAGCTGAAATCAGACTCTCCAATCGATCGGCTGATCGATTGAAGTTGTTGATCGATCCACTGATCGATTCAACGTGCTACTGTGCACGGAGGTCCCATCTGGATCGATCGGCTGATCGATCCAATCTGGCCAATCGATCCAGAGATTGATTCAGAAGCTCTCTGTTCGCGGGAGCAAATTCCCCGATCGATCGGCTGATCGATCCATGGTCGATCGATCAGCTGATCGATTCATCAGCTTTCTGTACGCGGTAGATCACTTTCCAATCGATCGACTGATCAATTGAGGCTCCTCAATCGATCAGCTGATCGATTCTATAGTGTTCTGTACGCGGGGACTTCTTCCAATCGATCGGCTGATCGGTTGAGGACTGCTCAATCGATCGCCTGATCGATTGGGTTTCTGATTTCTGTAGAAATCAAACCCGACTTGTACAAAACCTCTAGAAATTCAACTACACACACACACCACTAATACTAGGCATGCCATTACTCATGGATAGCTATCTAATATCCAGACAACGAGTAATCTAAGCATAACTTTCATCATTCAAGACACCCAAATAACTAAAAGTGCGGAAAAGTAACACTATAAGAAATACTAAGTTCTTAAATTTGTTAGTTTCCCCAAAGAGCTTCATTCCAAGTTCCTTCTCACACACACATCTTCATCGCATTGCCTCCAGCCTCTGCTATTCCATCTTCCCTTTACCTTTATCTGCAGCATAAGGGAAAAAGGAAAACAATAAGCTTGGGAGCTTAGTAAGAAACCATCTACCTCACAAAACATGCATTCGAAGAAATCATGCTTTCAAAAGATGCTATTCGAAATGCATGCTAATGGTCATGCTGAAAATGCTAAAACATGGCATATAGACATACAAGTCATGGCAATCAAATACTGAACATAAAACTATTTATTGCGTCAATAAGGAAACTAACTGATACATAAGCTAAACTAAAATCTATGTTTGGTTCATGTTGAAGCTGCACTACATTCACATAACCAATTTGTGAAGTTTTGAAAACTATTTTCATAAGTAGATAAAAATACTAAACATGCTGCTGATGGGCCCGACAACTGTACTTGCTGTGCGTGTATCCCTATCTAGACCCGAGGTAGCAAGTCCCGAATCTAGTAGGGTTACTAGGTTATCTAAACCTAGGGACGACTATGGGAGCCCAACCCATGGACAACTGAAGTCCAGTACAGTGCCACTGATAAAGTAAAATACTGATTCATGGCTAATATATCTTATCTTGTTCTTACTAGGTTATCTGAACCTAGAGCTAGATTATCTGAACCTAGAGGCGACTATGAGAGCCCACCCATTGGACCGTAGTCCCATATAACTAAAGCAAGACCATGTATGTTATTAAAATACATCTATGGCATTTAACTGTACTAATAAAAATGCCTACTGTGGTATATGACTATACTAGTCATTCTATCGAGCACCTGGTGTGTTCTAATTCTGCATATGGCTACACTAAGATCATAAAAGTGAATTAGGACCATAAAAGCATGCGAATAGCTACTTATGCTACAGGTGAGGGGTTACTTACTTCCTGCGCTAACTTTCCTTACAATCCGATCGCTAGATTTTCGGAGAAGAAGATTGTTTCGACGATCTTCCTATGTCTATGCGTTCTTCTCGCGGAGAGGAGTGTCCTCGTATCGGAGTGGTCGCCGGAAGGTGCTCCTACGACCCTAGGGTGGAACCCTAGGTTTTCCTTGGGCTTGGCGTCGAGAGGGTGAGGAGAAAGAGGGGGCGGCGTGTGAGGGTGAGGGAAAAGAGTTTCTGATCCAAAATAATAACTCTCCACTAATTTCCCTATTTATATTAAGTGGTTAATGCGGACCAACTAAATCTTAAATATAATTTCTCTCCTCTTCTTTCAGCACACCCCTGTTGGGGCCCTTGGTTATTAGAGTCATCCCATAAGTCATAGAGTCCATAGGTCGCGGGTTCGATTCCCGCTTAGGTTGTTTTACGTCCTTATTTATTTTTGCTACTTCTGCTACTCCAAAAATTCCATAAAAATATCCTAAAATTTTAGAAAAATAATAAAATATTTCTAAAATTAATTTGAGGATTTTCAGGTCTTACAATTATGTAATTTATCTACTTGAGAGGAACTTACAGTGTTATTTGGACCTTTAGAAACAGATACAGATTGATGGCTTCTCTTAGACTCAGCTTTCGATTTGCTCTCGATTTCAGACTTGACTACTTGTTCTTGGGTCGGAAGTGTGAGGAAGCTTGCATGCTCATGATCTTCATCGGAGTCTTTTGATAAAGATCCCATGTTGCTTGTAGCGCCTTCTTCTTCCGTTACTTCTTTGCTTCCTTTGATTTGGATAGTTCACCTTGATATGTCCTTTATTATTATAATCATAGAAGGTGACTTCAAACTTGTCCTTTGTGTTTGAGTTCATATTCGACTGGTTTATCTTTGATTGAATCACCTTCTTAATCTCTCGTTTTATGAAACCCTTCTTCTTCTTGTATAGTTTCCATACTAGATTCATGAGCTCGACAGTGATTTTAATGTCGTCTTCTGAGCTGATTCATCTTCAGACTTAGCTTCAGTCCATCACTTGGTTTTTGGTTCCCATGTTCTGCTTGTTCCTGCAACTAAAGCAATACCTTTCTTGACCGACAGCGCATTAGTCTATTCGTGAAGTTCAAATCTGGAAAACAACTCATCTAATCTAATTAGCGAAAGATCCTTAGAAACTTTGAAAGTATCTACCATGGATGTACACAAAGTGTTCCTTGGAAAGGCATTTAGCGCGTCCTGATGACGTCGCGGTTCTCCACTTTTTGTCAAATCGCATTGAGGTCGTTGAGAAGGTCTTGGATGCGTGCGTGTAATTGGCTCACCGTCTCATCCTCCTGTATTTTTATATTATATAATTTGTTTAAAATTAGGTCTCTTTTACTTACCTTAGTATCGGAGGTTCCTTTGTGCAGTTCGATTAGCATCTCTCATAAGTCTTTGATGCTTGAGAATGGGTCGACTCAATTCAGTTCTTCTTTAGTTAGTCTGCATTGCAAAGTCTAAGTAGCTTTAGCATCGGCCTTGATTTTCTTCATTATGTGTTGGTCCCAATTTCGACTTGTAGCGAGAAGCCCGTTTGGATGATGATCCACATTTTGACTTGTGTCTTCAAGTGGTACTCCATCCAGCCTTTCCAGTAATCGAAGTCCTCGCCGGAGAAAAGAGGTGGATGTGAAGTACCTAGCCTTCTTGATGGGCCACTAAAAATTTTTGCACACAAAAGAAAAATGACAAAATATCCCAAGACTTGATCTTGGATTAGTAGTGCGCGATAAAAGAAAACTAAAGAACTTGAGTAGTGTTGCATCAACTTCGATAAATAATAAACTGGATCAAGAAAATTTATCAAAAGGAGTCATAGTACTGATTTTGATTAACTCCGAAAAACTAAAAAAAAAAAACCATGAAAAAGTGCTTGAACGGTGGTTCCACCGATTCAAAGCGACCCCGCTCTGATACCAATTAGGATCAAAAGTACTAGAGGAGAGGGTGAATAGCGCTCGTGGCTTTCACATTCATTTAAAACATGATCAAGTAAAAAGCAATAGAATAAAGATAGAATACAAAGAAAACACAACGCTAACACGGACAAGTTTTATTTGGTTCAGAGCCTGTGGCGACTCCTACTCCAAGACCCACATATGAGAGTGCTTTTGTTGGACAATCACTAATCAAAAAAAGAATACAAATACAAATTTCAATTGATTATAAGTAATTTGAACAATGAAATATGTTAGTGCAGCGGAGACCGACAAGAGGGGGGTGAATTGCTGAAAACAAAAATAAACTATACCCTCCTCGGATTTCAACTCAGAATTTAAATCAGCAACTAAATTAATGAAACAGAAAAAGAAACACGAATGGAAAAGACTCAGAGATTTAACCTGGTTACAACCAAGGAGGTTGTTAATCCA
The DNA here is from genome assembly GCF_018446385.1 of Zingiber officinale. Lineage (NCBI taxonomy): Eukaryota > Viridiplantae > Streptophyta > Magnoliopsida > Zingiberales > Zingiberaceae > Zingiber > Zingiber officinale. The sequence goes on along the minus strand of NC_055994.1, from coordinate 91,768,749 downwards.
GGACAGTAGAAAAGCGTAGTAAGAAAAATCTCCTTCTCTGAAGGCGGAGAAGCCTTTTACACTTTTGAAGCTCACTAGTTGCTTAGGAATTGCTAACAGATTGATTGCTTGAGTTCTATTTCAATTCCTAGCTCCAGGGGCCTTTAAATAGCCTCTGAAAATTCTATCCCGAGGGTCCAAGGCGCCTCCAACAAGGTTCAAGGCGCCCCTCGTTAGTGGATAGAACTCTATCCGCTGCAAACGGTCATTTGACTGAGGCGCCTTCAACAGGGGTTGAAGGCGCCATGATGGAGGCGCCCAAGCTGCTGAGGCGCCCAAGTCGGGCACCTACTTTTCACCGGTTTCTTCGCCCGCTTTTTGGGTGATTCGCGCCAACCGAGCAGGGCTCACCCAACTCAATTCCCTTCTCCTCGGCGCCTTCCGTCACCGGCTTAACGCCCTCGAGCAGTGAACGCTCTTCACGCCCACCGAGTACTCTTCCAGCTCTCTCGCCTTGACGCACCGAGCCCGCGGCTCCCTTCCTGCCGTCCCTTCTCGCTAGCCGCTTCCGCCGACTTCAGTGCTCCTAAGCTCCTGCATACTCAAACACAGGGTTCAAACACAGCAGGACCTAACCAACTTGGTTGATCACATCAAAACTACCACGGGGTCCAACAATCTCCCCCTTTTTGATGTGCATCAACCCAAGTTCAAGTTAGGGTTAAAAATAGACATAAACAGTAATTTTAAAGAAAAAATTACTAAACTAACAACTTAAGAATAACTTTTGCAATTAGTAAAATTGCAATAAAAAATAGAAAAAGAATTATAAATTATAAATTTTTTTAACTCCCCCTAAACTTGTACTTTTCTCTCCCCCTTTGATCACAGCAAAAATGGGGTTAAGAAACAAATGACTTAAGTTAAGTGAAATGTATAGAAAAAAAAAATTCTAAGTTAAAAATGAATTAAAAAAAATTTCTAAGTCAAATTTTTGAATTTTCAGAAAAAAAATTTTCTAAGTTAATAAAAAATTTCTAAGTCAAATAAAAAAAAAATTTAAATTTTCACAATCTGACGTTTTAGAATTTTTAAAAAAGATTTAAAGACTTTTAAAGCATTATTTGATTCTTGTTTAATGCTTTTTCAAAAAAGTTAATTAAACATTTTCTTCCAATATTTTAGCTTCCAGGTCGTGGCGAGGCACTAGGCCTTCTTGGTTATTAGAGCAACAACCACTTCCTTAGACAAAGCTTCCATAAAGAATTTCAATGTTTAATTCTCTCACTTTAAGCTTTTAATTTTTGAAAAATTAATTAAGCACAGATTTTGGAACCCAATAGAGGTTCCTTCCTACAGGATTATTCAAAAATCTAGGGGGTACATAGTTTCTTGGTATTTTTCTAAGTTGACCTTGATGCTTCCTTATATACCAATTTAATTTACCATAAGTTCTAATTTTTGACTTTGGAAATTTCTTTAAGCATGCATCATTTTTCAATTTTTCAATTTCTAATTTTAAATTTTCATTTTCTGATTTTAGATGATCATACATTTCTAATGGGCATGCTCTTGCTAAGTTCAACTTTAGTTCAGCATTCTCTTTTTCTAATTGATCTAACTCTTTAGAAAGAGACTTGATAAATTTGAAAGATTGAGTTGGGGTTAGATTGCGTACCTTACTTACCTGGTCTGGTGACGCTCCCCCTCTTCTGATGTTCCTCCCCCTTCATCGATGCTCATCTCTGAGCTGGACGTTTCTTTTTTCTGATGGTTGGCCATCAGTGCTAGTCCCGAGAATTCTTCGACTTCCGATTCGGAGGATGACGAATCTGACCAAGTAGCCTTCAGATTCTTGTGCTTGGAGGGTTCTGATTTCTTGTATTTTGGCTTTTCCTTTTCTTTCTCCTTTCTCTTCAATTTTGGGCAGTCCTCCTTGATGTGACCTTCTTCGTTGCAGTTGTAGCAACGAACTGTCCTCTTCTTTCGGTGATCCCTCTGTGATTTAAATTTATTAGAATTGAAAAATTTATTGAAGCGTCTTACCAGTAGTGCCGCTTCGGATTCGTCGACTGAGGCTTCGGAGTCAGAACTGTTCATCTTTGCCTTTAAGGCAATGTTCTGACTTGTCTTCTTTGCTCCGTTGGGTTCTGAAACTCGAGACTCGTGAAGTTCGAAAGTGGAAAATAATTGTTCTAACGTACTTACCTCTAGGTCCTTAGAGATGTAATACGCATCTACTAAGGAAGCCCACTCTGGAGTTCTGGGGAAGGCGTTGAGCGCGTACCGGATTGAGTCCCGGTTGATTACCTCTTCTCCAAGGTTTGTTAGTTGCGTTATCAGCTCCTTGATTCTCGCTTGGAGTTGGCTACCTTCTCGCCTTGGTTCATCCGGAGGTTCGTTAACTGGTTCCGGAGGATGTCGCGCTTCGCTAGCTTCGCTTCGGAAGTACCTTCGTGAAGTTCCAGGAATTTCTCCCAGAGATCTTTCGCTGAGTCGTAGCTTCCGATCCGATTTACCTCCTGCGGTGGCAGCACGCTAAGCAGGTGGAACTCCGCCTTTCCGTTGGCGACGAAATTGGCTTGCTCCTTCTTGCTCCATGTGTTTTCTTCTTTATCTTTCGGCGCTGCAAAACCATATTTCATTGTAATAAGAATATCAAAATCCATTTTAAAAAATACTTCCATTTTGCGCTTCCAAGTGACGAAGTCTCCGTCGAACTTCGGGGGATCGATGTTCGCTCCGGCCATCGTCTTGATCGTAGTGCTTCAGTTGGCGGTTAGTCCTTCTGAGGCGATCAGGCTCTGATACCACTTGTTAGTGCAGCGGAGACCGGCAAGAGGGGGGTGAATTGCTGAAAACAAAAACAAACTATACCCTCCTCAGATTTCAACTCAGAATTTAAATCAGCAACTAAATTAATGAAACAGAAAAAGAAACACGAATGGAAAAGACTCAAAGATTTAACCTGGTTACAACCAAGGAGGTTGTTAATCCAGGACAGTAGAAAAGTGTAGTAAGAAAAATCTCCTTCTCTGAAGGCGGAGAAGCCTTTTACACTTTTGAAGCTCACTAGTTGCTTAGGAATTGCTAACAGATTGATTGCTTGAGTTCTATTTCAATTCCTAGCTCCAGGGGCCTTTAAATAGCCTCTGAAAATTTTATCCCGAGGGTCCAAGGCGCCTTCAACAAGGTTCAAGGCGCCTCCACAACTCGGTCAGCGGATAGAACTCTATCCGAAGCTAAACGGTCATTTTGACCTGTTGAAGGCGCCTTCAACAGGGTTGAAGGCGCCTTCATGATGGAGGCGCCTCCAAGCTGGCAGCCTACTTTTCACCTGGTTTCTTCAGCTTCCGACGCTTCGTTCTATTGGGCTCACCCGAACCCAATTCCCGGCCTTCTCCTCGAGCAGCCTTCCGTCCCGGCTTAACGTCCCTCGAACACCGTGCACGCTCTTCACGCCCACCGGAGTACTCTTCCGCAGCTCTCTCGTCCTTCGGATGCACCGAGCCCGTCTGCTCCCTTCCCGTGCCGTCCTTCTCGCTAGCTGCGTCTTCCGCTCGACTTCCTGTGCTCCTAAGCTCCTGCATACTCAGACACAGGGTTCAAACACAGCAGGACCTAATCAACTTGGTTGATCACATCAAAACTACCACGGGGTCCAACAAAATATACCGACGACTTCGGAGAAAGAGATCTTTAGCGTGGTTGTCATTGGAGCAGCTTTCAGGTGTCATAAAGGCCATTTTAGAGCATTGTGCAGGAGCAACAATTATTTAAAATGATGTGTTAAAGGTGATGCTGGTCTAACCCTCCTTTTATAGCCCACTTCGGGCACCTGGAACCTCCCCCGGGCACTCCCACAGGGCTGACATGGCGTACTCTTATCGAAACTCGATCCAAAAAAACTCATCCATCTCTGAGTGCCCAAACCACCCCTGGGCGCCTGGATTGTGATGTAGGGCGACCAACTAGAGTGTGCTAGCTCACTGCCTGAGGGTTCTTGGTCGATCCGATCCCAGGCTCTCAGACCACTCTTGGGCGCTCAGAATTCAGGCGCCCATACCACTTTTTTCTAGCCTTTGTTTTCCTACAAAAAAGAGTTAGTCTAGGCAAAAGTATAAAGTAGAATAATTTTGATAGCCTTGGGAATGTTTGATCCTGACTTTGCGTTTATTGAAACTCTAGGTAGGACCAACACCTACTGTTCCCTCTTCGGAGAATGTATCCTCACCTACTCCTCTCAGGACAGATTACCTTTTACCAGACCGATCCTCCAGACTGTCTGGATTTTTGCTCAGCATCTGAGACATCAGGACTTCCCACTGCACGTCGAAATCCCGACCCGTCCAGTCTTCTACCTGATGTCCGCGACCCACAGGATTTTCACCTAGTGTCCTCAACCTTAGGATTTCACCTTGTTAGTATTAGCCTTAGTACCAATTATAATATGATTGTAAAAGATTCCTTTTGTATCATATTTTATTATTAATAAAAAGGTAAAGTTGGTTATTATATTTATTTCAATTTCGTGTCGAATGAATAAGTATAATAATGTCGTAGAGTAGAAGGTTCTAATCTACAACATATCAATTGGTTAAATTGATAGTGAGATATTATAGATATATATATAATACTACTCTTAACTATTCCGAGTCAAGTATTAATATGCAAAGACAATATTAATATGTTGAGACTAACATATAGGTCAACAAATGGCTTAATCTCATAAGTTATGGATATGTGATATCAGATTGACACATGGGCATATATTATATAATATATACTGAATGACCCGCCATGAGAATGTTTCATGGATTGTTATATGAGTGTCATAAACATTCTCATGTGATTATTGGTATGAATAGTCCTTAGACTTGAAGTCACTACGGTTCCCTACATAAGGCGTTGTGTACTTTAGTATCGGCAAACGTCATCTGTAATAGGGTGAAATATAAAGTCGATCACTAGGTATGAAACAACTTATGCGTTCAGATATGAGTGATGTAGATAGGATCTATCCCTTCCATATGATGGAAGTGATATATGTGGGTCCCTTGATTAGTAAGACACAAGAATGCATGGTCATGCTCAAATGAGTCAATATGTGATATTGAGCCTATTTGTTTTAGTGTGTCTACTTAAAGATCAAAAAACACAAAGATTGATAAGAGAATGATACGATCTATGTCTCATTGATCAATCTAGATATCAAGGATAGAAAAATCAAGTCATACAAGATAATAGCCATGGAAAGGTTAAGTCGGATCTCGACATTCTGGTCACTTGGGTAGCAATGATGTTTTGCTAGATGTCACTCATTGTTTATGTATCTAAAATATTGATTTAGATATATTGTCAATGTTATGAGAACCTATTGGGTCACACACAAAGAATAAGTTGATTTGGAGATGGATTCATATGATGGATCATTGGTTAAATCTAATCCAAATTAGACTCATTGAGTTAGACTCAATTAGATCCAATTATTGGATTGAGTCTAATTAGAATTAGATTCATGGAGTCAATTTGGATTGGTGTTCATGGAGTTAATTTATATTGATGAGGTCCAATGAATTTGACTCATTGGGTGAACTCAAATTCACCAAGGAAGAGGAAAGATCAATTTTGAATTGATCATGTAAAAGAAGATGAAAATGCTTTTCATAGAAGATGAAAAGTCTCTTCATAAAAGATGACTAAAAGTCATTTATAAAGGAAGAGAAAAAAGCAAAAGGGACTTTTGGTATTCCATTAGGGGTACAAAAGGTAAATTTCGGCCAATGAAGAAGTGGTGTTCATTTGGTCTTCTTCTCATCTTCCTCTCTTCTTCTTTCCTCCACCAAACCACGTTGCTTGGTTGCTAGCAAAACCTTAGGTGGTTTTATTCTACAATCCTTGAGTTCATGAAACGGACGAGAAGCTTGCTCATATGGATACTGTTAGAGGTGTGAACGTGTAATCATGTTGAAATCCTAGCTATCGGGAGATCGAGTGTACACATCAAAGGTATAACTCCCTACATTGTGTATTAACTTAGTATATGGTTTCATTTCGCATGGATCTTCTAAAAGGAACTTATTTTTCTGCTGTGCTTTCTGTGTGTTTAGTGCAACAATTCCTTACACGCCTAACGTCCTCGACCGGCCAAGACTTTACCCAGTCCCTTGGACCAAGACTTCATTACCTAACCGCAGCTAGGATTTTTCTTTGCCTAATATTACTTAAGACTTTTCCTGCATGCTTAGTTCAACTTGTTAGAACAACAATAACCCTTAACTTAGAACCTATTGCCATTATCAAAATTCAAGTTAGATCATATGGTGCTTCTTGCACCAACATAACAATCCTTCAAGAATGTTTTATTGAGATCCTTCAGCTAACAAGAGCTTGCCCTTTTTTAAGGTTCTTTAAAAGTTAGCTCAGTTTGAGTGGGATGACAAATGTGAACAAGCCTTTATTGAGCTCAAGGTATACCTGACTAGTCTGCCGTTACTCTAGGCCTATAGTGGGAGAGACACACTGGTTCTACTTGGCCACGGCTGAAGGAGAAGTCAGCTCTATTTTACTTTGGTAGGAGGGTAGCAACCAACACCATATTTATTTACCCGTTCATCTACTAAAGGGTGCGAAGACTAGATATTCCACTTTGGAGAAGTTGGCATTGGCTCTGGTCATGATAGCACACAAACTATGACCATATTTCTTATCTCATCCCATCATTGTGTTTACCAATAGCACCTTGGCTCAGATACTGACTAACACCGAAACCTCAAGACAACTCATTAAATGAACAAAAGAACTCAGCAAGTACAATATTCAATACCGATCATGAATGACTATCAAGGCATAGTCACTAGTGGACTTCTTGACCAAGACTACAGGTCTATAGTTGAAGGAAACTTGGAGGATCTTCGTAGATGGGTCAACTACCAAGTAAGGTAGTGGGGTGGGAGTATTACTAATTCACCCCATGAAGAGGTGTTGTAGATAGTCATACAGTTGAACTTCCAAGCCTCCAATAATGAGGTTGAGTATGAGGCATTGTTGGCTTGTTTCTAAGTTTCCAAATAAGTCAGGGCCTTTCAAGTTATTATTCAGTTTGACTCCTAGCTAGCCACGCAATAGCTTGAAGGAATGTTCAAGACCAAATATGATTGACTCTGAGGTTATACTAAGGCTTTTGGAAAACTAAAAGATGGATTTCATGAAGTGGTCGTCCTAAAAATATCCCGAGCTAAAAATCAGAAGGCACATGACCTCGCTAAAATGGCGAGTCCCTGGGCCATAGGGACCTTGAATGTCCCAATTACCCAGCTAAATTACTAAAGGCATCCACCACGTCCTACCCCTTTAATGAATAGGAAATAGATATCGTAGGTCCTTTCCCAATGGGACCTAGCCCAAAAAGATTAATCTGAGTGGTGTTTGATTATTTCTCTAAGTTGGTGGAAGATGAACCCTTAGCGCGTATTGTGGAAGAAGTGGTACTTAAGTTTTTGTGGAAGACCATTATTTGTCAATACGATCTCCCTTGTAGGTTGGTATCCGATAATGGTCAACAGTTTCAGGGGCGCTAGCTCAGGAAATGGTGCGAAGACTTTGGCACTCAGCAGACTTTCACCTCGGGTACTTACCCTCAAAGTAATGAGCAGGCAGAGGTTGCTAATCGAGAAATCATTTGAGGTCTCAATATCAAGATCAACTATGTTGGCGGCAATTGGGTAGACAAACTACTAAACATTCAATGGGCTTACAAAACTACTCCTCATGAAAGTATGAGGATGACTCCTTTTCACTTGGTTTATTGAGGAGAAGCACTAGTTCTGATCGAAGTTAGTGTGGAATTAGCTCAGATCTGATAAACAACTATTGGAGCTTGATCTGATCACTAAAACTTGAGAAAGGATACCAGTTTGCCTAGTGCTTGCAGACAACGGATGTGCAAGACCTACAACAAGAGACTCATCCTACGCACTTTCCAAGTCTGTGACTTTGTTTGGAAAAAGGTCAAATCTGTACGTGATGTGGGGAAGCTAGAACCTCAGCGGGGAGGACCATATCAAGTCATGCACAAGCTAAGCTTGGGAGTTTACTACTTGGAAGATTAGATCAGTAAAGAGCTCGGTTGACCATGGTCGGCTGTGCATTTGCGACCTTACCGTACTTAGGGACCTCGGGTACCTTTTATTTTCTATTTTATTGCAAATATTTTCTATTTTGTATCTATCTTCACCCCTTCAATAGTAAATGACTTTTTCCTTTCTAAAACATCGAGTCCAAGCGTGCTCCCACGCGATCGAGTTCAAGTGTGTTCCCACGTGATCGAGTTCAAGTGTGCTCCCACATGATTGAGTCAAAACCTACTCCCACACGATTGAGACCAAGTGTGTTCCTTCGCGACCGAGTTCAAGTGTGCTTCGACATGACTGAGTCCAAGCACCCACGCGAATGAGTTCAAGTGTGCTCCCGCATGACTGAGTCCAAGCATGCTACCATGCAATCAAGTTTAATCTGTAAGTACCCTAGGTTGATTTTGATGTGATCAACCGAATAAAGCTAGACTCTACAGTTTTGATTTCTTATGTCTAAGTGTGCAGGAACTTAGGAACACAAGATGTTGAGCGGAAGATGCAGCGGAGAGGAGGATAAAATGAGAAGCGAGTCGATAGAATCGGTGCATCCGAAAGACAAGGAGCTACAGAAGAGTGCATCGGTAGATTAGAAGGGCGCACGGTGCTTCCGAGGGACGAGAAGTCAAGGAAGAAGATTGCTCGAGGAGAAGGCCGGAGTTGGATTCAGGTGAGATCAACTCTAGAAAGCCAAAGTATCACCCAAGCGACCCGACGAGAAAACTGTCAACTTTAGAGTTGACCGTGTCCAAGCACTCAGACTAGGTCCAGGCACCCAGACCAGGTCCAAGCGCCTTAACCAGGTCCAGGTGCCTAGACTGGTCCACCATGTCAGTGAGCCGTTGCAGCGAAGAGGATCAATACAGAGTTCACGTCATTTGACTCTAAGCACCCAGACCGGTCCAAGCGCCTGGGAAGTGAAGATCTGTTGAAAAGAAGTTGTTACAGAGTGAATCGAGGTGACCAAGCTCAAGCACCTAGACCGGGTCTAGGCTCTCAGGAGGTGCCACATTAGCCAACGACTAACTTCAACTAGTGAGCTAGAAATAGAGATCTGATGCTCGAAGTTTAGAACAACACTTGTACTTTTCATTTCATTATTTGATTTTAAAAGCTTGTGTATTCAACTATTGTAAGGGGTTACTCCGCCTCTAACCATTGTCAAAGAAGGAACTACTTAGTGTACATTTCACAATTGAAGTTGTAATCAAGTAAATAATCGTGTCCCTACTTTTATTTTATGCTATTCTTTTGTTTAATTATCCAGTGTTGTGTCCTTGCTAAGTTTAATAGCAAGAGAAGGTTCTAACTCTTATTGCAAGGCTATTCATTCCCCCCCCCTCTAGCCGGACTACCGGGACTTTCACAATTGAAGACGGTAGGGCCTTACACCAGGTTCAAGCGTGCTCCCATGCAATCGAGGACACTCGAGATATACCCTAAGTCGTCTAAAGATACTCGGGTCATAGATCGAGTCCATGCATGTCACCATGAAATTGAAGATAAGGGTATCAGACACCAAATACCCTCATAAGCTTGGAGCCCTCTGAATGACCACGCACACAATTTAAGAGAACATTCAAAATAAGGGTTTTCTCTTTCATTTCATTTCAAAACTTGGCCACATGCACCATTGAAGGATTACAATAAACAAAGCATAATCAAACTATGCTAGTCGGCTAGCTCCTTCTCGAGGATGTTGTTGTAGACCTTTCGCAGGCCTATAGTATTCTCAGATAAATTAGCAGGCAAGTCTCCGGCCTCACGAAGCTATTTGACTGCACCATCAATCCCATACCAAATCATCTTGAGGGTACAACTACCTAACAGATCAAAGAATTTCTTCGACTGCAGGAACTCTTCCTTCTTGGCAGCTCAACATTTTTCTTCTCCAACCAGATAGCCTTCGAACTCGACCTCCTTATTCTCCAGTTGACCTCTTTGGGTCTCCAACATGATCTTTAAGACTTTCGTCTTAGCTTTCTGGGCCTCGAATTCAGCCCTCTCGGCTTCCAGCTCGGCCCTCATCGTCTCCTGCAATGCCTTCCGAGTATCTGACTTGGCCTTTATCGCCTCTAAGATAGTCACGGCCTTCATCTGTCATTTCTTCTCTGATGAGGCCTGCGATTTTAGTTTTTCTAGACGGACTTCAACCTTGCCCGACTACCCTCGGAGGGATGTCACCTTAGCTTTAGCTAAGTCTAGCTCCTGCTACATCAGACGTTGTTGTGCTGCTTGGGTGGCGATTTCAGCTTTCAATCACTCAACCTCAACCCTCGCCGACTCCCAATCCTAGATGGGACGGGGCCGGTTGACTTTCCAATTTTGCCAACTGAGCTTAACAGTGGGATTGAAGGAGATAAGGAGTTGGGTGGATAGTTCCATCATCCCAGCCCATTACAGCAACTGAAAACAGCAATATGTTTATTTTCAAAGGGCAAAGAGTAATGCATCAATTAATGAGCATTCATACGAAGAAACACTTATGATATTGAAACTTATATATGTTTTATTGAGCCTGTTATTTAATTTTAAAATTGGTTTATTCAGTAATAATAAATGTCAGTCATAATAATTGGAAGGAAATTGATTTATTTATTAATGAAGCTAAAGTTAATAGAGTAGTTTTATATTAAAAAAATTAAGATCTCGAGCGGATAGTTTATGGTATAAAAAGTTCATAAAAACATATTCTAATTTTCTATTCGATAAAAAAATTTAGATTTATTATGTTATTTATAGTTAAATAATATATCAGTGAAAAAAAATATAATAGAAAAATATGGAATAAAAAATAAATCCACTCGGCCTATATACAGCTCAACGTCATCATCATTCCTCGATCATGTGCAGGATGTCTACGTATAAAGAAGAAAAGTCATGAAAAAACTTTTGATTTTTTTTTTTTATTTCTGCATGCTTCTTAATTGTCCATATTAAATTATGGAATGAGGACAGGTTTTGGTTTATGGTGCCCATCAAGTTCCAATGAATCAATTAATCTAGAAAATGAGAGCCGAAGTTAGTTAAAGGAATTAAGGACCAGGGATCATCTAGTCTACATCTCTCTAGATCAATCTTGAATCTCTATTTATTTATTGATGGGTGAACTGTATCCTTAGATAGAGTTTATCTCACCTATCAATAAATTTACAGAGCCTCCTCTGCTTAGAAGATTCTAATTCAGAGGATTTGACCATAGAATTAGGACTTCTTCAATACAAAATTTATACTAGATTTATAAAATTAAAAAATTTAATAAAAAGATCTAAATCATTATTGAGGTGAGGTTTAAAGTCTATACTTTAAAAGCAATAGTAAAAATTCAAATATACTTTTTTTCTCAAAATTGATATAATATGTACCAAATTGTGCAACTCTTACTATAAATTAGATCACAAAAAAGTTGTACAACTTTTCGATTTACCTAGTCACATATGGCCATGGGGCATGGGGTGGTAGATTCCATTTTTACTTTAATAGATTAAAAAAAATCTCATTTAAAACTTTCATTATTGAAGGTATTTTAATAAATTTTTATATTATTGATGTGGTATATTGGAATCATAAATAACAAATCTAAGATTGAAGATGTGATGGAACAGGTGGCTAGGGTTTTCTAGCCTCAATTTGTGCATGTGGATTCAGTAATAAAGAATAGTTAAGGTTCGAATGGATGGAAATATTTAAAGCATGATGTAAATTATCTCTTCATGTTAACCAAATTCCATACTTGCCTCAGTAATAGATCGAAATTTATTTCTTTCTCTTAGAAAAATGCATCCCTAAAAGGGTAAATTAAACCTCTCTTGATTAAATATGATTAGTTTAATCGAGTTTTTTAATATTGTGAGTAGAGTTGTAAATGAATCGAACGCTCGTAAATAAATTTAATATTCGACTTTATAAAAACTTATTTATATCTGTTCAATACACATAAGATTAATTAAATGAATATGTTTGAACAATTCGTTAAACTAAATGAACAAACTTAAATATATATATATATATTTAGCTTGTTCATATTCATGAATAATATTCAGGAACCATGTTCATAAATAAAACTCTTATTAATATATTAAATAAAAAAATAAAATGAACAAATAAATTTATATTATCAAGTTTAATAATCAATCAAACAAGTTTAAAATATAAAAATTTTAAACAATAAAAAAACTTAGATTGAGAGATCGATAACATCTAAATAAATCAAACTCAAGTCAAGTTTGAATCAAACTCATGCTAAGTTTGAACCAAACTTCAGCCAAGTTTGAACCAAACTCAAGTTCATAGAAAAGAAATCAAACCAAACTTAAATAATTATTTCAACGATTTATTTATTTTAGACTCAGTTTGATTTGACTCGATTACCTTGTCAAATAAATTTAACATCATAGAGCTTAACTTGACTCATTTACAATCCTAGCATTGAAATTAAGCTACCAATTCTTTTAATCTTTTCCTTCCCCTATGGTGATTGAGAAAATGCACTTTTCTTCCATCACTTCTTTTGTTAACCCTAAAGCTCTATAAAGTTGTACCATTTTTTATTGTTGAACTTAATGCTGTTAGGTCAAAGGCAAAGGCTAATAAAAATTTTACGTGTCTTTTTATATATATATATATATATATATATATATATATATATATATATATATATATATATATATATATATATATATATATATATATATATGAGTTTTGATCTCCTGCGCGCACAGTCGCACAGTGTACGACTGTGCGCGCGCGCAGGAGATCGGTCAGTTTTTTTTTTTTTTAATTTTTTTAATATTTTAAATTTTAAAAATCAATTAACAAATTTAACATTTCCTTATATAAATTTTTAATACCTTAATATATCCCCTTAACATATTACAATACTCAATAAATGCTTAAATTAATTTTATTTTAATTTTTTTTTAAAACCAAACACTATAACCTAATTGGAAAACCTAAACCCCAGAGGTAAAATTTAAAAAAAAAAATAATTTTAACATTATAACCAAAGCCTGAACTCTAGAAATAAATTTTTAAAAAAATATTTTTTTTATATTTTTTTTAATTTATAAATTAAAAAAAAATTAAAAAAAAAATAAAGATCAGTTGTTATCTGCGCGGCGCGCACAGTCGCGTACTGTGGCGTCGCGCAGGATAACAAATCCTTTTTTATATATATATATATATATATATATATATATATATATATATATATATATATATATATATATATATATATATATATATATATATATATATATATATATATATATATATATATATATATATATATAGAAATGCCATCTGTTATCGATTTACTTTTAACTATTGATGGTGTTACCTTTTAAAAGCTTTATTATTATTATTATTCAGCCAATGAAAATGGCCATTCGAAAATATTAGAGTTTAGCATCATCCCTAGCTAGAGGAGGTGAAGAATGATATCGTAGCAAAACCTTTGTTTATTCTAAAGGATGAAAAGTACTAGAATTTTATCTTCTCATTCATTGAGTATCGTGGCGAGCCAAAACCCCCTTCGTATAAATAATTATGTATCTTGAAAATTTATTTTTATCTCAATTTAATAATGCAATAAAAAAGGAGATAAATAATTCATCTTTTTTTCCCACCAAATTAAAATTACTTAGGACCACAAAAGTCATTAATGTGAAACAATTTATCCTTGTAAAGAAAGACAGACGGATCATCTCGTGGGGACTCAGTATCATTACTTATTATTTCTTTACATAATAATTTTGCCATTTTATTTTCACAAATAATTCATAATAATTCTACACTTTTTAATTCTTTATATATTCTTTAATTTAATTAAGGAAGCAACAAACTTTTTAATTCGTATTTTATTATTCAGCATTTGATGTCAATCTATCATTTAAATATCAATTCAAATGGCAAAGTGAAGATAAATTATACGGGTGTAGAAATTTACGATTCATAGATTCAATTCCTCAACCTCAAATGTTAAACCTCTATTTATTTACCATCTTAGCTACGCAAATATCAAACTATGTCCGTAGAAGCTTTTGATATGCCTCTTGATAATATACTTAAACTAGCTATCAAAGCCTTTCGACGCTCGTTTTCTCTATTGATATTCAATCAACTTTATTTATTTCCCATCAAATCCCATCCCAAAATTTTGAAGAAATTAATTAAATTTGCAAGTACTTTCACCCACCCACATCTCCATATTCTGATCCGCTTCTGTTCATTCAATGCGCCATATTCCCTTCTCTCTTCTCTATAAATACCTCCTCCGTGCCTGCCGGAGCTCATCCACTCGCCGGACTCTCTCTTCTCTGCCCAACAAGGAGGAGAAGAAGAAGCAGGAGCAGTGGTTTGATATTCGTATATTTCGATGAAGAATTCCAAGTTGGTGAGAGCAGAGGATGAGGTGGCGGCGGCGCCAGAGCCAGGACCAGAGGTAGAGGTAGAGGTAGAGTTAGAGGTGGAGGTGGAGGAGGACGACGTGATGCTTCCTGGGTTCCGATTCCACCCCACCGACGAGGAGCTTGTCGGCTTCTACCTCCGCCGGAAGGTGGAGAAGAAGCCGCTCAGCATCGAGATCATCAAGGAGATGGACGTTTACAAGCACGAGCCTTGGGATTTGCCAAGTAATTTAATGATCTCGCAGAAGAAATTGAATGTGGTTTTGATGAGATTAATGGTATGGTTGTGGCAAAATGCTGAGGTTTTGATGAGATTTGTTGTGGTTAATTAATTGTTTCAGAGTTTATGATCACGGCGAGGGAGAAGGAGTGGTACTTCTTCTGCCGGCGAGGGAGGAAGTACAGGAACAGCGTCCGGCCGAACAGGGTCACTGGCTGTGGCTTCTGGAAGGCCACCGGAGTCGACCGCCCCATCCACTCCTCCTCCCACCACTGCATTGGCCTCAAGAAGTCCCTCGTCTACTACAGCGGCCACGCCGGAAAAGGCACCAAGACCGACTGGATGATGCACGAGTTCCGCCTCCCCGTCCCTACCGCTGCCTCCATGCAAGAAGCGGTAGTCCAATTATTTAAGCTAGCTCCGATGGATTATGGATCGATCGGGTACTTAATTGGTTCGGATTTGTGATCGAAATTGAAATTTGCATGCAGGAAGTTTGGACGATCTGCAGAATCATCAAGCGGAGCTCCTCCTACAAGAATCAGCCCAACAGCTACAAGACCACGATCGCTGCTCCGAAGAAGTTGCCGCCGGAATCCAGCAGCGTCACCAACCCCTTCTGCTGCACCTCTTCTGCCGAGGAGCTGCAACTCGTTCATCAACAAGACCACACTAACAACGCCCCCGGAGCCGTATTTTGGAGCTCTGTCAGCACAAATTCCAACGGCCAACCCCTGTTCCGGGCGAACTCGTCGGCCGTGATGACCAACGAACAGATCATCAGCCCGAGCTTGAACAATTTCATGAGAGACAACATTTGGGACGAGCTCCAAAGGATCTCGGAGTTCTTGGCTGATGATATTGGATTCCCTTCCAATGATTCTGGATACGCTTCTAATGATCTCGAGATCGTGATCAAATCCGGCGCCGGCGGCCGCGCCGGCGCCGGGAAACATGCATAGAGTTAATTACTCTGTTTTTTTAATTAATTAAGAATATATATACGTATTCAATTTAATAAAAGGGAAATTAATTTTTCTCTTGTAGCTTATAAATCTACTATTTTACTTATAATAATCATCATATAAATAAAAGAGAAATGATACTGGCCGCGACATCTCTCCGCGACAATTATCCGTGACCCTGTTGGCAGCCCACGTGGCAACCTCCACCTTAGCCCTCTCTCTCCGCGACATGAATGAAATCCACTCGGGCCACAATCTATTCGTCGAATGCCCTAACTCTCTTCTCCCCCTTGCAACTTTTTCTCCCCCCTCGCGTTGCGACAACTTCTCCCTCCCCTGCCCTAACTTCTTTGAAAGGGCCGCAGTCGCTTCTCCCCCCTCGCTGAAGCAGCAGCAACTCCCTCCCCTGCCGTTTTCTCTTCTCCCTCCCCTTCCCTAATTTTTGTTAAAGCGCCGCAGCCGCTTCTCCCCCCTCGCTGAAGCAACAGCAACTGTAACGACCCACCTTCTGGGTACTGGCTGTAAGGCCAGTCGCTACAATTATGTGTTGGAGTGTATACTGAAAGCCTAAGCTTTGTAAACATTCATTATGAATAAAGAATCACATTTGGTCTAATTATCTACATTTGTTTGTAGTTGTTCATTTAATTTATATTGTAGATAACATAGTATGTGGTGTCACATACAGAAGATGATGTTATCAGTACCTTATAAATTATAAACAGTAGCTCACGACCAGAATGGAAAGGAACAAACCATTAGAAGGTCGTAGTGTAATTAGGTATTAGTTTATCTTGACTATATAATTACACTAGTACACTCAGAGTGTATTGAGTAGGACCATTTGAGGCCGTTCCTTTTATACTGACTTTATAAAGGAACAAAGACCTCAGTTATTATGGAAGTGTGTGCTCTTAATCCTAATATAATAACAAGCACATATGTTTGATATTTATTTCTTTAATTTATCAATGGGTGAGATTTAGTTCGATGAATCAATAAACCCGATAAATTGGGAAATGGTATCACTCATAGTGTGTGTTGTTGATTATAGAAGGAAACTGTGTCCTAGTGATACTAGGTTGATAATGTCCTCAAGAGGAGCTCATTAAGATTGTCATGTTAAACCCTGCAGGTGGACTTAGTCCGACATGATAATAAGGTTGAGTGGTACTACTCTTGGACTTAGATATTAATTAAATGAGTTGTCAGTAACTCACTTAATTAGTGGACATTCGATATCTTAAACACAGGGAGACTAACACACTCATAATAAGAAGGAGCCCAAAAATGTAATTTGGGATTGGTGCGGTAGTTCAATGATAGTTCTCTAGTGGAATGAATTATCATTGATAAAATTAAGTTGTGTGTTCGGGGCGAACATGGGATGCTTAATTTTATCGGGAGACCAAAACCAAATTCCTCCTCTCGGTCCCTATCGTAGCCTCTTATTTATAGAGTACTATACCCACATATACTCACCTTCTATACCCACCTAAAGGGCGCCAAGCTAGCTTGGGAACCAAGCTAGGGCCTAAGCTTGAGTTTAAGGTGGCGGGCCTAGCTTGAACCCAAGCTAGTAGGGCCGCCATATTAATTAAAAAAAATTTAATTTTAATGTTTATTATTATGTGGAAGATTTAATTTAAAGAGAATTAAAATTAAAATATCTCTCTTGTAAAGATTTACAAAGATTAAAGAAAGAGATTAGATCTCTTTCCTTATTTATAGATTGGAAAGAGGTGTTATTTTCTCTTTAAAATTATTCACATGTTAATAAAATTAAAATTATATATATTTCCTTTTATTAACCATTAATGGTTTTTAAGGAGATTTGGTATTTTTTAAAATTTCCGGTAACAAATAAGGAAAGTTTTAATTGTTGATTGAAACTTGTCCAATTTGCTTCCTATTGATTTGGCCGGCCATCATTGTTTAATTAGGGAAATATTATTTTATTTTTCTCAATTAAATCATGTCAAGGAGATTAAGGAAAATTTATTGTAATTAAATTTCCTAATTTACCTAGGCCAAGGAATATAAAAGAAGGGGTGAGGGTGCCTTCACAAGATACAACATCTATTATTCCTCTCCCTCTTTTGTTCCTTGGTGTGGCCGGCCATCATCTCCTTCTCTTCCTCTTGTGGTGGCCGAACCTCTCCCTCTCCCTTGGAGTTCTTGTGGTGGCCGGATACTACTCGGAGAAGAAGAAGAAGAAGGAGAGAAGGCTAGCATCTCTTGGAGCTTGGTTAGTATTTTGGTTTTTCTCCTTGGTAAAGCTTTTCTTTTGTGGCCGAACCTTGCTTGGAGGAGAAGAAGGTGGTTGGTGGTTTCTCATCTTGGAAGATCGTTGCCCACACAACGCCCGAGGTTAGAAGAGGAATACGGTAGAAGATCAAGAGGTTTTTTCTACAAGGTATAACTAGTAATTTTCTATTTCCGCATCATGCTAGTTATTTATGGAAATAATACCAAATATAAGAGGCTTACGTTCTAGTATTTCGAATATGTTTTTTCGAAGTTGTGTTCTTTTGTTTCTTTCTTTTCCTTGTGATTTGATTGTTCTCTTTGGTTAACCTAAAGTTATTTTAGGAAATTAAATATTAGATTTCTATTAAAGGTTTTGTCTAGTCGGTGGTGGTTGCTCCCATATCCAAGAAGGCCATGTGCCTCGCCACGTCAGTACTGGGAATCTTTTATGGAAATTAATATTTAATGGAATTAATAACTTAAGGAGACTTGGGTCGAACGTGTTAAGTTCCGCAGGAGATCCAAGTCAAAACCTAAAAGAACAAATAGATTAAGTTTTGGATCAAACGTGTTAAGTTCCGCAGGCGATCCAAAATTTAATTTAAAAGAACACATGGTAGCTAGGAAAAGGTTCAGACCTTTGTACAAAATTTTTGTACAGTGGAACCTATAGGTTTTTCCGAGTAGCAACCAACATTATGCTAAACTATACTATGCGAAAAACTGGCTAATTTAAAATTTTGCTAAACTATTATCTTTAAAATCTGATCTTAATATTCTAGGTGTACCTAGGAGTTGTACACATGCTAGGGGAGGTGTTTACAACTGATAATAAACTTCGGATCGATCCACAGACCGATCTCCTGATACTGGTACGGTAGGAAACTCCGGATCGTTCAACCGACCGATCCATAACTAGGCTGCAATTCTGACCAGCTCTGATCGGTCCGCCGACCGATCCGGTGATCTGATCGGTCGGTCGAGACCGATCGGTGGCTTCTTGATCGATGCACGGCCGATCGGTGAGTCGCGATCGACTCGATCGATCCACGGATCGATCGAGGAACCAACAGAAAGTTACATGCGAAACTAGATCACGATCGGTCTCCGACCGATCGAGACTCTGATCGGTCGCTAACCGATCGGGTTTATTCGGTGAGACTCTGATTTCAGCAGATTTCGTGCCAAAATCAGTGAAACAGCTCTACAAATGCTAATAACTATTCTATCATGCATTGGGCAACATTCAAGACATAATATAATGCATGTTCACTAGTTCATACCATTAACCATACTAGAATACGAAGCATAAGGAAAAGAGAACAAGGCTTTAATAACTAGACTTGTTTCAAGTTCTAATGCGTAGAAAAATAAAACTAGATCCCTAGGATCTTTATTCCAGTTCCTGCCACACACATCCTCAACTGCACTGACCTCCAGCCTCCACTGCTAGTCCATTTTCCTTTTACCTGTATCTGCAGCATAAGGAAAATAGTATCTGTAAGCTAAAAAAGCTTAGTAAGAAACCATCTACCTCACTAAATCATGCATACGATGCAAATATGCTTTTAAATCATGTTGTTTGAAAAACATACTGAATATGCAAGCATGACATGGCATGGTATCATACAAAGCATGGCATAATATAAGCTGAACATAAAATAAAACTGATCATAACATGTCTAGAACTGTATATGAAGCTATCATATTTAACAACTGAAATAAGCTGAGCTGATACAAAAGTGAGCTAAGCTGAAGCTGAGCTAATACTGAATTCCATTATGTTTTAAAACTGATTTGGAAAAACTATTATATATAATAGATAAAAATACTAAACATGCTGCTGTAGGGCCCTGACAATTGTACTTGCTGTGCGCGCATCCCTAACTAGACCCGGGATTGCAAGTTCCGAATCTAGTAGGGTTTACTAGGTTAGCTGAACCTAGGGACGACTATGGGAGTCCAACCCAGTGGATATCTAATCCAGTACAGTGCCGCTGCTGAAAGTAAAATACTGAAATGCTAAATAGCTGAATCTAGGTTATCTGAACCTAGAACTAGGTTGTCTGAACCTAGAGGCGACTGTGGGAGCCCACCCATTGGACATCTAGTCCCATAAAGCTGAAATAAAACTGATATGATGGTTTAAATGCTTCTATGCATTTAACTATGCTGTTAAAACTGTCTAATGTTGCGCTAAACATTTTATCGAATACCTAGTGTGCTCCAACTCTCCTCTCTAATAGGGGGACCACCTCTAGGCACCCGACGACGTCTAGAACCTCTATCTGAAGAGGAAAAACGCGTCCGGCCCATCCAGAGATACTCAACTAACCCCTAAGTCTGCGAAGAGAATTAAACACACTCTAGATATCGATAAAAATCTACATATAACTAAATTATAAGCATGCAATCAAACGAGAGCTACTTATACTGCAGGTGAGGGGTTTCTTACCTTGTGTGCTAGATTTCTTACAAATCTAATCGCTAGAAATTCCGGTGGAGACGACTTCTCGACGATTCGCTCGCGTCCACGCGTTCTTCTCGCGGAGGGGAACGTCCTCGTATCGAAGATCTCGCCGGAAAGTGCTCCTAGAGCCCTTGGGGCTTGGTGTGCCGAGAGAGGAAGAAGAGGGAAGAGGCGGCGGTGAGGTTTCGGTGGTGAGAGTTGAGAAGTTGCCGAACCCAAAATGAACCCAAAACCTACTTAAGTTTTTCCTATTTATATTAAGTGGTATTTTGGCCCAACTCAATTATAAATATATTTGATTCTCCTTTCTCTCAGCATGGCCCTGCTGGGTTCACCGGTTACTAAGGCTAACTAAAGGTTTAACGGACCCGAGAGGTTCCGGGTTCGATTCCCGCTTAAGCCTTTTTTATTCTTCTAATTATTTTTGCTACTTCCGCTACTCGAAAACTTCTGGAAAAATATCTAAAAATTCCAGAAAAATCATAAAATATTTATGAAAGTGTTTTGAGAATTTTCGGGCGTTACAGCAACTCCCTCCCCTGCCGTTTTCTATTCTCCCTCCCCTGCCCTAACTTCTTCGAAAGCACTGCAACCGCTTCTCCCCCCTCGCTGAAGCAGCAACTATTCTCCCTCAGCGAGGCTCATCTCCTTCAGCGTATTCAAAGAATTCGAAGAAGCACATCAAGTTATAGCAGCAAGGAGCAGTGATTTTGAGTACTCTTTGAGGTAATCAACTTCTTCTTCTACATCTTTTCTTTCTTCAATTCATGGACGAGACAAATCCTAACTCATCCAAGCATCTACCAAGCAAATGAATCTTAGTTAATCGGTGGCACTCTACCATGTACAGTTTATAACTAAAATTTGTTACAAATATTCAACACAGATATTGATCTAGCTGTCCATCTCTATATCTAAGTTTTTAGTTTACATATGATCTTAGTGGTTCAGCGTCCTACCCGTGTTAATGTTAGAGTACCAGATACTCAACATAGGCACTAGAAATGGATAGTTCAAGTATGATATATGCAGTGCTATTTCTTAGATCTCTGCTAAGTTGTATGTGCAATGCTATTAAGATGATCCCTATTATGCTGTATGTTCAGTTTCTAAGTTGCATACTACTTTTCTCTTAATAAATGTAGGTGAAGAAACAATCATGGAAGAAGGAAAATTTAATTCAAATGAGATGAAGGATAACATCGACCATGCAGATCAAGACCCATCTCCATCTACCATCGAAGAAGTCAAGCTACCTGAGATTGGAATGATATTTTCCTCTGAAGAAGAAGTTCATACTTTTTATAATTCCTATGCTACCAATGCTAGTTTTGGTATTTCAAAATTAGGTGGTAGGAATGGAGATGACGGAAAACAAAAATATTTTTCTATTGGATGTGCCAAAAATCGTAAGAAAGTATCTCAAGCTAAAAATGTTTTACACCCTCGACCTTCTAGTAAGACAAATTGCAAAGCTAAGATTAATGTAGCTGTTCGAAATGATGGGCACTTTGTGATAACTAGTGTAGATCTTGAACATAATCATCTCTTGAGCCCTGGAAAGTCACGACATTTTAGATGTAATAAAGTATTGGATTCAGCTACGAAGAGAAAATTGAAATTAAATGATCAAGATGGAATTACTTTAAGCAAAAGTTTTCACTCTTATGTAGTTGAGGCTGGGGGTTATGAGAATTTATCATTTGATGAGAGAAAATGTAGAAATTATATTTCAGAAGCTAGAAAGGTTGAGGTTAAGAGAAGGAGATGCTGAAGGTTTGAGTAATTATTTTTGCCGCATGCAAAGTAGGAACCCAAACTTTTTTTATGTGCTAGATTTAGATGCTAAATCTCAAATAAAATATATTTTTTGGGCAGATGCAAGATGTAGGGCTGCGTATGATTACTTTTATGATGTCGTGACGTTTGATACAACTTATTTGACTAATAGTTATGACATGTCTTTTTCT
This sequence comes from Zingiber officinale, assembly GCF_018446385.1. Classification (NCBI taxonomy): domain Eukaryota; kingdom Viridiplantae; phylum Streptophyta; class Magnoliopsida; order Zingiberales; family Zingiberaceae; genus Zingiber; species Zingiber officinale. Next base: position 91,746,356 of record NC_055994.1, on the reverse strand, counting down.
CCATTTGTTGGGGTGAATCATCATGGACAATCTATTTTGTTGGGATGTGGATTAATATCAAGTGAAGACTCAACAACATTCACATGGTTGTTCAACTCGTGGTTGACATGTATGCATGGATGTGCTCCAAAGGCTATAATCACGGATCAATGACGTGCAATGGCAATCACAATTGAAGAGGTATTTCCGAATTCTCATCATCGTCTATGTCTTTGGCATATTATGAAAAAATTGCCAGGGAAGTTAGGTGGTCATGTTCAATACAAAATGATAAAGAAACAGTTGAAGACCATTGTTTATAACTCACTTACAGTTGAAGAGTGTGATGAGAATTGGTTAAAAATGATTGAGAAGTTTAAGTTAGAGAACAATGATTGGTTGAAATCCTTGTATGAGGAACGGAATAGATGGATACCTAACTCAAAGAAGTGAAAGTATGAATGCATTTTTTGATGACTATGTTAATTCTAAAACATCTTTGAAGAAATTTGTTGAGCAGTATGATAGTGCATTGAAGAAGAATATTGAGAATGAAAAAAAAATTAGATTTTTTTTCTTTTAATTCTATCATGCCAGTTATTTTTAGTCATTCTATTGAAAGACAATTCTAAAATGCCTACACTAGCAATATATTTAAGTTGTTCCAAGATGAAATAAGAGGGTTGATGTTTTGTGATGCCTCTTTATTGAGGGAAGAAGGGACAACTTTAATATTTGAAGTAGTAGAAAATATGTTGGGGAAGAATGGACAACCTGGAAGAGAAGTTTCCTTTAAGGTACATTATATGGAGTTAGATTGTCAATTGAAGTGTATGTGTCGTCTGTTTGAGTTCCGAGGAATTTTATGTAGGTATGTGATCAAAGTGTTTATGAGAATGAAGGTTATTGAAGTTCCTATGAGTTATATAAGGACCAATGGCGCAAAGATATTAAGCGTGGGTATCAAAGCATCAGTAACATATATAATGATTATGGTTGTGATGGAAAAAGACTTCGGTATAATACTCTCACCCCATTGATGCAAGAGGTTCAACAACTTGGAGCCGAAAATGACGACATTTGTTCTGTTTTGGTGGAAATCATGAAAGACACTAAGGAAAAACTTATTATTACTATGGAGAATGGACAATCAATGGTTGAACAACTTGAAGAAGCATCTACATCTGGGGCAAAAGTGATACACTCTCCATTGAAAGTAAGAACCAAAGGTCGTCCACCCATAAAGAGGAAACAATCCAAGGTTGAACAAATAGTGAAGAAATCAATTGCAAAGGCCCGAAAGAAGGTATGTGATGCATATAATATATACCTAAAATAATTGTGTGTTATTGTTTTGTACAAGTATATTCATGTGGTTTTAGATAGTTTAAAGTTTGTTTATAATCTATCTTGCAGCTATGAGTAGTTTCTTACTGGTTGGACAAGATGATTCATTTTTGCTGTTACTCACAGGTAATTATAACTTCCATTCTAACGATATTTTGTATTCTTCTAATTTATTGTTAAACACACCTATGACAGTAGTTTCTTACTTGCCTTCAGCATGTATTTAGTGTCGTAAAAATTTATTCTGAGTTTGGTATAACTAGCATCAAATGTATTTGGTGTTGATATTGCTCTCTGTAAATAGCATTATAATTGCATTTTCAGTACAATTAATGCCATCAGCTTTGTGAGAAAAGCTATACTGATCTATTGGTCATTGTGAATTGCATTGTATCATGTGGTTATCTTGCCTTATTTTTGGATCTAGTAAAAAAATCATTAGATCAAAATATCTATAGCATGAATGTGATGTGCACGAATGTGATTTGTTTAAAATAGACAAAACTGAAGCTATAGCATGAATGTGATGTGCAATCAAAATATCTGAGAGATATGGGTCACAATTCACAATTGATTAAATAAATCAACAGAATCTCTATGAATATTCATCTTTCTGATCAATTATTCTTACAATATCAAAGAATGAATTTGCCTCCCCGTAGGAATTTGGGTTGTGTTTCAATCCTAGTGTGGGTTCATTTTCTTTAATCGGCTACTGATATCACCTTGGTAAGCTATTGCTTCACTAGGGTGCCCACCATCATTTTCAGTTCCCCTCACACATTTACCCATCATCAATCAGCTATGGAAATTTGATCAGTAGTGTTTCGTAGCATCCTCCCCAATAGAACAAACCATTTGTTTCTTTGTGGTTTCAGAAGATATGCTGTTTGAAATTGGATTTCCATCCATATTCATATAAAATTTGATAATTGGTTCATTGAATTTTCTAAATCTTTCTTGTGTTTGTGTTCATGAGCAGGAGCCATTCAAAAGGAGAGAGCCGCAAAACTACTAAATGCACACCCTTGTGGTTTCAAGCCTTAGCACAAGCCTCAACTCTCTGTTTTGCAGTTTCCTGCTTTCTATACCTTTGAATATAGATTTTTGATGTATGCCAGTTTGTGAATCAAGAACCAATTGTTGATGTACTGTTGAATTTATATTCAGGCAATATATTGTTTAATTTCTGTTGTTCCTCTATAATATTTTCAACTCAGTTTTAGCCTATTGGTGTTATGTTAATGATTTTGTAGTTTGGTTTCATATTGTTGTTGTTCATATATCGTGTTCTTGTGTGATTTTATATTGTTAGTGTCATCTTATTGGCTATGAAATTATCAATGTCACTGAGATCGATTGTTATAACTATTCAGATTGCATCAGCAAATAAAGATTATGAAATTAAAACTTCACCATGGCATAGTTCACTGAGACATTCATATCTCGAAGCTACACCTAAAAGCTCCCAGGCAATAGTCCCCTAAAAGCTCCTAGGCAACAGCTCCCAGACATTCACTGAGACATTGTTATTTTATGATTTCTTAATTGAGAGAAAGAATATGAGAAGAAGCTCTTCAGTTGTAGTGGAGTCTAGAAGAAAGAACATTTAGTGTTTAGACTAATGTGATGGACTATATGTATGATAGAGATGTTGATAGTAGTGGCAAAGATGCGTCAAATTTTGTATCAGAACAGTTGCATAGAAAAACTTTTTGAGTCCTTAGATGAATCAACACAGTAGCAATAGACATTCAGTCCTGCGATAGCAAAATCTCATAATCTTATCAGTTTACTTGGGAAGAAAGACTGATTACTACATTCACGTCAATTTATGATATGATTGTGCATTTCCTTCTCATAGTTATTAGTTTTCTTTGTCAAGTATTGCAATTAACTAAGTTGGGAACTTTTACAGTAGTTGGGATTTGAAGTTATCACTGGTTGCTATGAAATTTGTCTTCCCAATAAAAGACCTCTGAGAGAATTGTGAATGTTGGCAACTTCAAATATTATAAATGAAGAGTTGTTTTTTCTTCAATCTTCGAGATTGCTCCTTATATTGCTTTTACATATCATTGCACGAAGCTCGTAGTAAATTTGATGTATAAACTAATCCTACAAATCAATTAAACATTCCAATTAAACATTTCAATTAAACACTCAGAAATTTCTATTTGAACGGTGTTTAATAATATAAACTAACAAACCAAGTTTGCGTTCAGAATACAAACATTTAGCCATTTATATTACAACATCAACATGACATAACACTAACCAACCAGATGAAATAACAACACAATTAGGATCACGACTAAGAGAATCAAGTACACCAACACTGATATCCAAATGAATTTTGGTACATTGATTATTATCGGATTATGTCCATAAGAAGCATTCTCTTCACTTTTAATTTTACCAGATGAACTAGTATCGGTAGTCACCCACTTTTGTCATCCATGTTGGCCACATCTATAATAGTGTCTTCCAGGATTCTTGGTTGATTTAGAAACGCACACCAATGTTATTTGTCCGCGGTCTTTGCATCTTACAGGTTGATATCTCGTATTGTCAATGCTGCTATAACTTGATGATGCCATGAAATAGCAACCTAATAATTAAATTTTCATTACTTAGATTAAAAAAATAGTGTCATTCTTCACAAAAATAAAGCTATAACAGGGCAAATCAATAATGTCTTTCATGTTCTTGTGCTAAGGAATTAAACATGAAACAAAATGAAGCCTATATGAAAGTTTTTGCAGTTTGCAATGTGATTTTTTGCTATTGTAGCAGCAGAAATGATACTTGAAGAAAGAAAATAACATGCAGGAAATAACTGAAACAAAGATAATATGCAAGAAATAACTGAAACAAAGATTTGTGTCTCTTCCAATAAATAACATGGAGATTGTAGAGATAATGTTTCTTTTGTTTTTCTTTTGAAAGTATCTGTCATATTAGAACTAAGCCAAGCAAATGTTCATTTGGATTTGCTGCATCAGCTGTTGGTGAAAGAACTCTACTTGAATCTAAAATAACAAAAGCTTTCCATGTACAGTTTATAACTAAAACATTTCAAAAGTCTTTCAAACGTAAATATGGCGAGTTCTTGATATGTGCTAATTTTTGTTTGTATGTACAGTCTGGGATTGATCTCACTATTTTCCTACTGCATTATTATGTGATACAAGCAAATAACAGAAGTTGATGTACATCCAAGATCATCAACTTCTTTCTACTAATAAAGCAATTTCTTTTGGTTTAGATTGTGCTAAAGGATCGTGGTGTGTTTCCCACTCATAAAGAATAGGAATTCAGGCTTACCAAGTTGCATTAGAATAGCATTTAGAATAGCATTGATAGAGAGAGATCGATGGCTAGTATCAATAGTCAGGCTACATAATGTAAACTTGATTGAACCAACTATGACATCTTCAAATTCCTGATAGGGGATATATTATATTACAAGAATCTGAAGAATGTAATCACCATGGAAGATGTGCAAGAGTTATGATGGTCAATATGAAACGAATACAAAAAGCATGTGGAACATTGTTAGGATTTGTCTCGTCCACGAATTGAAGAAAGAAAAGATGTAGAAGAAGAAGTTGATTATCTTAAAGAGTACTCAAAATCACTACTCCTTGCTGCTATAACTTGATGTGCTTCTTTGAATCCTTTGAATATGCTGAAGGAGACGAGCCTCGCTGAGGGAGAACAGTTGCTGCTTCAGCGAGGGGGGAGAAGCGGCTGCGGTGCTTTCGAAGAAGTTAGGGCAGGGGGGGAGGGAGAATAGAAAACGACAGGGGAGGGAGTTGCTGCTGCTTCAGCGAGGGGAGAGAAGCGGCTACGACGCTTTAACAAAAATTAGGGCAGGGGAGGGAGTTGTTGCTGCTTCAGCGAGGGGGGAGAAGCGGCTGCGGTGCTTTCAAAGAAGTTAGGGCAGGGGAGGGAGAAGAGAAGTTGGCAGGGGAGGGAGAAGTTGTCGCGACGTGAGGGGGGAGAAGAAGTCGCAAGGGGGAGAAGAGAGTTAGGGCATTTAACGAACAGATTGTGGCCCGAGTGGATTTCATTCGCGTCGCGGAGAGAGAGGGCTGAGGTGGAGGTCGCCACGTGGACTGCCAACAGGTCGCGGATAGTTGTCACGGAGAGATGTCGCGGCCAATATAGAAAAATGTTTATGGTATAAGAGTGGAAAAATAAGTGATTGATTAATAACAAAAAAAAATACCAACTTAGTTGGTGTAAAGTTGTGTAAATGTGACATTTATTTTAATATTCATATTTTGATTGCCAATGATATTATATTCTCATGTGGCAGATACATGCTATTATATTGCCCGAATAAATTTAGTGTTTAGTTTGATAAAAATTTATTTATGTTCGTTTAATATATATAATATTAATTAAATAAATAAGATTGAATAGTTCTTTAAACTAAATAAATAAGTTTGAATACATATGTGTTCAGTTTATTAATGTTCGTGAACAATGTTCATAAACAACATTTATAAACAATGTTGATGAGTAACGTTTGTGAATAATGTTCACGAATCATATTTATTATTTAAAACTCTTTTCAATATACTAAATAATCAATAAATAAACAAATAAGTTTGAATTATCAAGCTTACTCATCAATCAAACAACTAAAAGTTTCAAACAATCAAACAAGCTTGAATTGAGAGCTCGATAACATCTAAACAAATCAACTTCAAGCCAAGCTTGAATTGAGAGCTTGATAGCATCTAAACGAACCAAGCTCAAGTCAAGCTTCGAATAAGTTCAAGCTCATAAAAAATAAACCAAACCAAACTTGAAAAATTATTTTAAAAGCTTGGTTCATTTTAAGCTCGGCTCAGCTTGACTCAGTTATCTTATTAAACAAGCTTGAGCATCCCAAAACTCGGCTCGGCTCAGCTCGTTTATAGCCCTAAGCCTATACATGATAAAATCAGGTTAATAGTCAAGTTGTTGGGTTAAAAGTAAAGCCAAGTATAAGATGGATATATCGAATCAGGTCATAAACATAGTCGACACCCGACCCCAAGAGTCTAGTCACTCGACTCCAACAACTTGGTCACTCAATTTTGCCAACTTAGGAGCTCGACTTGAACAAGTTTATCACCCAACTCCAACAACCCGATCACCCAACTTCGCCTGCTAAAGAGCTTGAATCCTCCAACTCAAGAGTCTGACTCTACCAGCTTAGGAGCCCGATTCCAATAGCTCGGTCACCCGACTCCAACAATCCAGTCACATGACTTCGCCTACTCAGGAGCCTAACTCCTCCAGCTCGGTTGCTCGACTCCCCTTCATCTCAATCTCTCAACTCTCTCAGGCAGGACTTGCATCTTACATAATATGTCGAGCTGCTACCCAGCAGACGTTGGCAATGTAACCGTTACTGATGGTCCCTTGTGGTCGGTAAGAAGGGGTGAATTGCTCTGCACAATAAAAACAAACAAAACACCTTCCTTGAAACTTATAGCTTTATTAAAACAAATACTTGTAAGAAAAAGAAATAAGAAGTAAATTAACTAAAGACAAAGACACAAAAGGAATTACTTAATTTATAATCAGAGGATTTCTAATCCAAGACAATTAAAGCTCACTATCAAAATCTCCTACAGCGTTGACAGCTCACACAGTAGTAGAACAAACAAAGAAATTATTTACAAGTGTTATTGTTCAACTGCTGAAATCATGGCTGTATTTATAGCGTTGATTCAAGCACCTGGAAGGGTTCTGAGCACCTAGGAGTGGATAAAATTTTACCCACGATGCAACAAATCATGACAGCTCGATAAAAGATAAATTTTCTGGTCCGGGCACCTGAACCAGATTCGAGCGCCCGAACTGGCTAAACCAGCCTTCGACTAGGGCACGGCCTGGGTCCCCTGGCTACCCCAAGTGATCCAGGCTCCTGGAATAGCTCTGGGTGCTCAGAGTCCAAGCGCTCGGAATAGCTCCGAGCGCCCATAATAGCTCCAAGCGCCCGGAGCAGAGTCAACTTCTAGTTGACTTTTTGTCTGAGTATTCCGCTCCGGTTCTGCTCGCTTGGATGATTTCGACCATCCAGAATAGGACTCACCCAAACCTATTTTCCGGCCTTCTTGATCAACCTTCTGCTCTGGCTTTTTGTCCCTCGGAAATGTCGCGTGCCTCCTTTTCGTCCACTAGCGTACTCTTCTACAACACCTCGTCCCTCAGACACACTGAGCCTGTCGACTCTCTCCCGTGCCGTCCTTCTAGCTAGCTACATCTTTTGCTCAATTTCTTGTGCTCCTAAGTTCCTACACACTTAGCTACAAGGCATCAAAAGACAACAGAACCTAACTTGATTTGATTGATCATATCAAAACTACCACGGGGTACTTACAATTTCCTTCCAAAGGACATGGGCAACATAGTCATTTAATCCCAAAATATATGGGCAACATAGTCGTTTAATCCCAAAAAATGTGGATAATGTAAGCATTCATCTCAGAATACATGGAGAATGGGATAGCTACAACTCTATAAAAGGGTGTCCGCTCCTGCGGCCACAAGTATGTGCACACAAACATATAGACTCCTTTACATCTCCCTCACTTTCATTTTCTTCGAGCCCGCTAACATGAGTGTTGGAGTAGTCACGCTGAGTCCATCCTCGGTGTCCATCCACTACAACAAAAACCCTCATAGACATCAGTGGAACAACAACGGTTTTAAGCAAAAACCGATGTCTTTGAGTATTTTACACCGGTTTTTCTAAAAACCGATGTCTATGAGCGCAGATTTTAGCTCATAGACATCGGTTTTTTAGGCGATGTCTATGAGCGCCCTTTTTTTCGTTAATAGACACCGATTTTAACTGTGGTTTTTAAAATCCGGTGTTAAAAAACCAAAATAAAATATTTTAATATTCCCACAGCTAAAATTTGCAACATTGTGAAGTTCCCCCCAAACCTAAATCTATATCGCGCCCCTTCCTCCGCGCGACCATCTCTCTCGCCTAAGCCTAAACCTAAATCTCCGACCATCTCTCTCAACCTCATCTCCCTCTTCTCCTTCCTAGATCGACGCCCCTTCCTCTCCCGATCAAGATCAAGACACGATGCCCTTACTTCTCCGTCCAACCACACCGCATCTCCTCCAACTCCACCCTTAGGTTGAGAAGAGGAGCCCTTCATTTTATAGAAATGCTCACAGTTAAAAGGGCTCACAGTTAAAAGGGCAAGTTGGCGACAACAGCGGAGCTTTTACTCACTTAAGCTGTTTTCCCTGTCTCAACCCTTGCCGGAAAGAAGCGAGGTGTAGAATCGAAGACAGCGGTCGTTCCCGCCCTCGTTCGCATTTCACCGCCGATCCTCCTGGTGGCCGCCATCTCTAAACCCTAAAATCTCTTCTTTTGGCCGTGGTGATCACGAACCCCGGCGACCCCGAGGTTCTTCAGGTGCAGGAGGTGGACGATCCGACGGTTGGTGACAACGAGGTCCTCATCCAGGTGGATTGCTTTAGATAATGAATTTGGGTGCTTTCGGTGTCTATCGTCATTACATTGTCTTATTCTTAGTTTTGGGATCAAAATTTTGATAGTGAATTGTGAATAACATATGACCTAGTTCGCTCCATCCTGCAGGTATGTGCCCTCCTAAGTGGAGGAGGATATGCGGAGAAGGTAGCAGTTCCTGCTGGGCAGCTACTTCCCATCCCAGAAGGAGTGTCCGTGAGAGATGCAGCTAGTTTTCCTGAAGTTGCATGCACTGTTTGGTCAACTGTATTCATGATGAGCCGATTGCCATCAGGGGAGACCTTATTAGTAAATCTCTCTCAATTCTTTGTTGTATTGTTTTATATATGTAGCCTTTGGTGTGTCCTTGAAGGTTCAATACGAAATATGAAATCTTAGTTGTTTGTTGTTTCTTTAAGCTGATTGGTAGAAATGCATTTGATTGACGGATAGTTAGATCATTATTTAGGAAATAGCTAATATGTTGCTATGTAGGATTCTCAATATTTGGTGTAGTTTAGATGTTATCTCTTATGGTGCTATCCTCAGTTGTTGATTAGATTAGTGAGATATATGTTGAGAAGAGAAGAATACTGACTTCCTACTAACAAGAATGTCTTGAGAATTAAACAATTGAAAATTTAAGGGCACTAATGCACTAGGTATTGTCTTTAACTTTGGCCAAATCAGCTAATACTAGTTTGTACTAGGTGGATTTTCTCTAATGCATCCTTCTGGGACCAGACTTAAGTATGCTCCTTTTTGGCATCCAATCAAATTTCTTGTTTCTCCTACTTAAATTTGGGGTCTTAAGGTTCAACTCAGGTTTAATTCTATTTACCCAAAATAAAATCACCTTGTTTTGACCCAAAATCAAATTCAGCTGAGATTTTTTTTCCCAAATGTAATGAGTTAGATAATATAAAAAAAAATTTAGTTTGTAAAAGATTAGTAGATTTGCATGGCCTTTGTTTGGAACTACATTCAATGACTTAATGGTAGTTGATACCTATGAACTATGAAAACCTACTAAATTTGTGTTCTTGTCGGGTTGTTATTCATTTTTCTCCTCATATTGCAGACGAATTAATTAAATATTTCAAATATTTGAAATTTCAAAATCAAATCACTTTGTTTGCTTGTGTAGCAACTGCATGGAGAAATTTTAAAAAAATAAGTGACATTATAGTTGTCAAACATGCATAGAGGCAGGTGATCAGTTTATTTTGTTATCTTTAAAGCACACTTGTAAGCGAAAACCAAATCCAAAATATCAAAGGAATCATTGTCTCGATGAACTTGCTTTATAAGTTGTATACAAACTTATCCATCAACATTTGATTATAAGACCACATGAACTATCTGTTAGAAGGTGGAATTGTTATACCTTTATTTTTTAAGCAATGAGAACAAATTTTATCCATAGGCTTTCCCTCTAATATTGTAATCATTTCAATCTCTTGTGGCCATGACAGAATTTTTGTTAGCTTCATTTGACTCATTTGGGCACTACAAGAAGCTTGCCCCTGAATATGAAAAGATTGGATCGAGCTTTAAAAAGGCTAAATCTGTTTTGATTGGGAAGGTTAACATCGTTCTAAATCAGGCCAAGAAGCATCATCTCTTTTACTGAATAGGACATGCTCATATTCCTTTTTTGGTTTTATCTTTTCTGATCATTTTGAGTCTAAATGTAGTACACTACTAGTGTGCTATACTGCCATGTAGTGATTGAGTCTAAATGTAGCACACTACTAGCAACTATCCCTTCTAATGTAGTAGTATTGACTCCAGACATTTGATCAGATTGTTCTTGATGTAAATAAAGATGTTTTTGTTGAATTCTATGATCCATGGTTAGTGTATTTGCTGAGGTTCTTTTTTCTCTCTCCATTTGTAGCATTAGATACTTTTCCTTATCCACTGTAGACGACTAAGTTTCTTATCTTCAAACAGGTGTGGCCACTGCAAGCATCTTGCTCCTGTGAGTATTTTTGTTGAGACAGGGCTTAAGACCTAGATTAGCCTAAGGTCATATTTGCCATGTTTTTAATTATGAGATTACTAGATCTAACCTGATTCATTGATGTGAATTTAGTCAATTGTGTACCTTGAATGCTTCATTAGTTCTGCTACCTATTTAGATTTTGGAGAAATATTATATGATGTTAATTTAGAGTAAGTTGAAAGTAGGTATCATTTATTGAATTATATGTATTTTGAAACTTACATATTGCTAAATAGTTGTTAAACTGAGAGTTCTGTATTTCTAATCACCCATGTACTAGATTTAGATTTGGGGAATTGTGGTACTGTGATGTCAGTTGATACCTTAAATGCAGAATCAACATCTAATTGAGAGGAGGATCAGATTCACTCACAATTCTTGTTTTCTACAAATTTAATATTTGAATTCATTGATGTTTGAGAAGAAGTGTAATGCTAAAATGCTTCCAACCTTATCCAACATTCATCTGACATGAAAATTGTGTGAAAAATGTGCATTATGACCTACTATATTTTGTGCTTAATCATTATTATTCCTCAAATTATCATGATGAAGTCCTCTTCAGTTATTTTTTTTGGTATATCATCCTTACTATGATAGGGTGTTAGCAATAATTTGGTTTGATATCAATGATTCCATCTAAAAATTCACTATACTAAAGACTATTTAGTCATTTCCTATGTGGGAGGATTAGAATTTTCAACTTTGTCATTCTGAAATTAGTTTGTTAAGCGGGATGCCTTCTGCATTTCAGGTCTGGAGTTAGTGGTTATCCTACCTTGAAGTTTTTTCCCAAGGAAAACAAAGCTGGTGAAGATTATGAGGCTGAACGGGAGTTGGATGATTTTGTTAAATTTATTAATGTGAAATGTGGCACTAGCCGTGATGCGAATGGTCAACTTACTTTCCAGGTGAGTGATAGATTGTGAAGGATCATATTGACAAACTTTGTTCTTCAGTCCGTAGTTGTATATGATAGTTACTATCTTGTCTAACATTGCATACATATCTTCATCAAGATATGTAAGTGTTAGGATCCTTCGTACGGAGGCTAGAGAGGGGGGTGTGAATAGCCGACCCTAAATCGTCGCGTTTCTACAAACTAGGGTTAGCGCAGCGGAAAATGACACATAGAAACGAAGGAAAAGAAGACAAACCTCAAACAAACCGATGTAACGAGGTTCGGAGATTAGGGCTCCTACTCCTCGGCGTGTCCGTAAGGTGGACGAGTCCAGTCAATCCGTCGGTGGATGAGTCCCCGGAAAACCGGCTAATATGAACTCCTTATGGGTGGAGAAACCTCGCCACAACTACTTCTTGCACCAGCAAGATAAGGAGTACAAATACAAGGAAAAAAACAGCAAGAAATACAACAGTAAGAAAACTCTTGCTTGCCTTCTCTTCGACTGGAAGAAGCAGCAGCTCCAAGCGCCTACAACAGCAAGTGACCCAGCCAAAGGGAAGCTCACGCGAAGCTTCAACGCTTCAAGAACTCAGCAGAGCTCAGCAGCAGAAAGAAGAAGAAGGTTCGGAGGAGAGGAAGAAGTTTTGTAGAGTCACTCGAACCCTTATATAACCTGCGAACCTGCAAGCCAAAAAGCCAGAAACACATAAGCCAAAAATAGCCTAGCCGTTGTCTCTCAACGGCTAGGGCCAGATCGATCAGGCATCGCCCTGATCGGTCTGGAGCTATCCTGATCGGTCCGAGAGACCGATCAGGCCCCAGTCTGATCGGTCCCCGAACCGATCCCACCAGAGAGGTGGCTGCGTCTCTGATCGGTCGTGGAGACCGATCAGGCTCCATGCTGATCGGTCTCCAAACCGATCCAGCTGCTCTACAGAAAAGCGCCCAACTTTCTGTGCGTACCCTGATCGGTCCCGGGGACCGATCAGGCTTCATGCTGATCGGTCCCCAGACCGATCAGTAAGCTCACAGAGGCACTGATCGCTTTCTGATCGGTCTCCAGACCGATCAAGAAATCACAGTATCACTGGATCGGTCACCAGACCGATCCAGGTCTTGGTTTTTGCCCAAACCAAGTCCAAACCAATATCCGGTCAACCTTGACCTATTGGTACATCATGCTTAGCATCCGGTCACTCCCTTGACCTGCTAAGACTCCCCACCAAGTGTCCGGTCAATCCCTTTGACCCACTTGGACTTTTCTTTTCGTGTCAAGTATCCGGTCACTCCCTTGACTTACTTGACCTTCTCAACACCAGATGTCCGATCACCCTTGATCCATCTGGATTTTCCCCTGCCCGGCTTCACTCACCAGGACTTTCACCTAGCTTCACTCACTAGGATTTTCACCTGGCTTCACTCACCAGGACTTTCCAACTGCCTGGCTTCACTCACCAGGACTTTCCCACAGCCTGGCTTCACTCACCAGGACTTTTACCGTGCCAAGTCTCCATACTTGGACTTTCCGCGTGCCAAGCTACCTGCTTGGACTTTTCCCGTGCCAAGTCTCCATACTTGGACTTTTCGCGTGCCAAGCTACCTGCCTGGACTTTTCCCCGTGCCAAGTCTCCGTACTTGGACTTTTCCAGTGCCAAGTCTCCATACTTGGACTTTTCACCGAATCAGGTCAACCAGGTCAACCTTGACCTACGGTTGCACCAACAATCTCCCAAACATCTATTCTTGTCAAACATCAAGAATAGAACTTCTCTTCTCGTCAAAACATCGTCAAACATCAAAATACAACTCGAGTCGGGTCAACCAGGTCAACCTTGACCTAAGGTTGCACCAACAATCTCCCCTTTTTTGATGTTTGACAAAATTCATAATCAAGTTAGGTTAAACCGATAACCTAACTTAGGTTTTCCAATTCCAATGTTCTCTCTGAACATTCTCCGGGCATTCTCCCATTCTCCCCCTTGGGACATCTCTCCCCCTTTTTGACATACATCAAAAAGAGGGAATCAAGGTCAAGAGTTTCTTCCCAATGAAAGTCCCATACCTTTCATTGAAACCCTTAATTTCCCCCTTGATACTAAACACAACAATCAACTTAGTGACAATCCCATATCACTAATCCTCAAAAAGTCTTAAGGAGTAAAAACTCCCCCTAAAAGTCAACTCCCCTTGACAACTAAGTCAACTCCCCGACCATTGCACCAACAATGTCTTGGAGAGTTTCAAACCTTTAGAAACCCGAAACTCAACTCCCACAATGAAATTTCAGACCACACGAAATTTAGCAAATTCAAGACGCTTTGATCGGGTCCCGGACCGATCAGAACCCTGGATGGTCCCGGACCGATCCATCCTTCCTGGATCGGTCCGGTGACCGATCCACCCTTTGAAACTCGAGTTCTGATTTCCTTCTCCCGAAATTCAGAAACTCACAACAAATTCCAGAAAATTCCAAAAATTATAAAATTTTGAGAATATATTCCTCATAACATATACTATCAAGGAAAAATAGTTTTCTATGAAAATAACTTCCATTTTCAAATCTTGATACAAAGTTTGAAAAGTTTTGAAATAGCTCAAAGTTTCAAAAACTTTGTATCACTTTGTTCAATGATGAATGCTATCACTAGAAAAGCTTCACCAAGGTTTTTCTAATCAATTTTTAAATGATTTTAAACCCTTTAATTTGGGACCACAATCTTAGGGCTATATGCACATGACTTGTACACAAGCTTTCCCTATGATCCCCAATCTCTTGAATTAGGCTCATCTAGGTACAAGAACTATGTACCTTGATCCTAACTCATGATCCTAATATCTCACACACATCTAAAGTGTATCAAACACATCCAAGTTAATTTTGATGTGAGATATAGGTTTAGGTCATCTTAGGCTAAGTTCTCATGCATTTGCTAAACTACACTTTGATCTCAATATCAAAATGTGTTTTTATCCTTAAATCAATTTCATTGATCATTAATGCACAAGATGATGACATGACATATAATGATTTCATAAGTAAAAATATGTGCCAATGTCATGATGTCATGGCATAAAGTGTGAAACTTAAATAAAGCATGACATTTAAACTAACCTAAGCATTATCATGACATTTTAAATGATCATAAAATAAATATGATGTCATGACATGGTATATGGCAAACAATATATGGCAAATAGCACATAAAGGTATAGAAAATACCTAAAACTAGCCTTAGTTGCCATTTTTGATAATTTTGATCATCTTGCCATAGGTTCTATATTCCTAAGTGTAATAGATCTAAGATCATATATCAAGGATGTTTAGATCACTATGTGCCAATTAAATTGACTCTAGACAACTCCTCAAATATGATTGGCACATCCTAATCACCTTAGGAATATTTTTCAATTTCATTTTCAAGGCTTGATTGCACCTTGAAACTTCCTAAAGTGCCACCTTTTGCCATGATTAGGTTAACTACCTATTCAAGTAAGGTTGGCACACCCTAACTCATCTAGCATGATGAAATCACGCTCCTAGGAACCCAATACCTATTTGAGCTCATTGGGTTCACTAAATATTCACTAGGGATGACTTCCCTAGCAACCCTCCTAATGACCCTCTTAGGCTTTAAAGCCTTGATCATTTGGGACTCATCAAGATCAACTCTAGGGGTGACTCCCCTTGTGACCTTGGTGTTGTTCTTCCTAGCCCTAGGTTTTGTTCCATAATCGAATGGAACATTATGATAGGTGGGCTTGACCATTTGGGACTTAGGTTTGTGACCCAAACCTTTCTTGTCCTTGGGCTTTGAAATTTGATCCTTAGACCCTAGAGTTGACTTCTCTAAATTTTTAAGGGTCTTTTCTAAAGTGTCAAGTCTTGACCTCAAGACTTGATTCTCCTTTTCTAATACCTCAAGTTTTAATTTGTCATTGTTCTTTGAGGTACTCCTAGGCATATGTCTAGTAGTTTTGGGATTCTTATCTAGGTTTCCCTTAACCTTAGATGAGTTGATCCTAGGGTTGACATTTCTAGAGTTGTCCTTATTCAAGCTAACATGTTTAGCACCTAAGCACATATATTGATTCCTAGTGTTAACATGCTTATCATTATTGACAATGGCAATAAGACTACTAGCATGCATCCTACTAGAATTGCAAGAATGAGCTTTAAATGTTACCTTAGGGTTTGCCTTAGCTCCCCCTTTACATGTGTTTGGCCTCTTGTCCTTGTGAGGTTGCCTCCCCCTTGGACATTGACTCCTATAGTGTCCCCGTTGCTTGCATTGGAAGCACATCACGTGCTTCTTGCTCTTGCATGTCGGGACTCCGACTTCCTTGACCTTTGGTGCCGGTGGAGTCTTTCTAACCCTCTTTGGACACTTACTCTTGTAGTGCCCAAACTTCCTACACTCAAAACACATTATGTGTAATTTGCTTGAAATCACAGTGTTTGAGTTACCTAGGGTTGTGGATGTAGATGAGCTTTCTTCTTCATCCCTTCCGGAGGTAGATGCCTCTTCTTGCTCCGATCTTGAACAAGAGCTCTCCTCCTCTTCTTCCTTGGATGTTGAGTAGCCCTCAACTCCCAATTCGCTTCCTCCATGATGTGAGCTACTAGGCTCACTAGGCTCCTCTTCATGGAATTTTGCCAAATTATTCCACAATTCCTTGGCGTTGTTGTACCTATCTATCTTGCACAACACATTATTAGGTAAAGCAAATTCAATAATTCTTGTTACCTCATCATTGATTTCGGATTGTCGGATTTGCTCTTTCGTCCACTCCTTCTTCTTGATAGGTTTTCCTTCCTCATCCATCGGAGGGGAAAACCCTTCTTGTACACAAAACCAATTTAACATATTAGTCCTAAGAAAATACATCATCCTTACCTTCCAATATGTGAAGTTGTCGTGAGACTCATAGAAGGGTTGAATCGTGACATCTTCTCCATAGAGATCCATCTCTAGCCCGTGCTCCCCCGGGTGTTGATCCGTCGAAGAGCGGCCTCGCTCTGATACCACTTGTTAGGATCCTTCGTACGGAGGCTAGAGAGGGGGGTGTGAATAGCCGACCCCAAATCGTCGCGTTTCTACAAACTAGGGTTAGCGTAGCGGAAAATGACACATAGAAATGAAGGAAAAGAAGACAAACCTCAAACAAACCGATGTAACGAGGTTCGGAGATTAGGGCTCCTACTCCTCGGCGTGTCCGTAAGGTGGACGAGTCCAGTCAATCCGTCGGTGGATGAGTCCCCGGAAAATCGGCTAATATGAACTCCTTATGGGTGGAGAAACCTCGCCACAACTACTTCTTGCACCAGCAAGATAAGGAGTACAAATACAAGGAAAAAAACAGCAAGAAATACAACAGTAAGAAAACTCTTGCTTGCCTTCTCTTCGACTGGAAGAAGCAGCAGCTCCAAGCGCCTACAACAGCAGGTGACCCAGCTAAAGGGAAGCTCACGCGAAGCTTCAATGCTTCAAGAACTCAGCAGAGCTCAGCAGCAGAAAGAAGAAGAAGGTTCGGAGGAGAGGAAGAAGTTTTGTAGAGTCACTCGAACCCTTATATAACCTGCGAACCTGCAAGCCAAAAAGCCAGAAACACATAAGCCAAAAATAGCCTAGCTGTTGTCTCTCAGCGGCTAGGGCCAGATCGATCAGGCATCGCCCTGATCGGTCTGGAGCTATCCTGATCGGTCCGAGAGACCGATCAGGCCCCAGTCTGATCGGTCCCTGGACCGATCCCACCTCTCTTACAGAGAGGTGGCTGCGTCTCTGATCGGTCGTGGAGACCGATCAGGCTCCATGCTGATCGGTCTCCAGACCAATCCACCTGTTCTACAGAAAAGCGCCCAACTTTCTGTGCGTACCCTGATCGGTCCCGGGGACCGATCAGGCTTCATGCTGATCGATCAGTAAGCTCACAGAGGCACTGATCGGTCTCCAGACCGATCAAGAAATCACAGTATCACTGGATCGGTCACCAGACCGATCCAGGTCTTGGTTTTTGCCCAAACCAAGTCCAAACCAATATCCGGTCAACCTTGACCTATTGGTACATCATGCTTAGCATCCGGTCACTCCCTTGACCTGCTAAGACTCCCCACCAAGTGTCCGGTCAATCCCTTTGACCCACTTGGACTTTTCTTTTCGTGTCAAGTATCCGGTCACTCCCTTGACTTACTTGACCTTCTCAACACCAGATGTCCGATCACCCTTGATCCATCTGGATTTTCCCCTGCCCGGCTTCACTCACTAGGATTTTCACCTGGCTTCACTCACCAGGACTTTCCAACTGCCTGGCTTCGCTCACCAGGACTTTCCCACTGCCTGGCTTCACTCACCAGGACTTTCCCACTGCCTGGCTTCACTCACCAGGACTTTCACCGTGCCAAGTCTCCATACTTGGACTTTCCGCGTGCCAAGCTACCTGCTTGGACTTTTCCTGTGCCAAGTCTCCATACTTGGACTTTTCGCGTGCCAAGCTACCTGCCTGGACTTTTCCCCGTGCCAAGTCTCCGTACTTGGACTTTTCCAGTGCCAAGTCTCCATACTTGGACTTTTCACCGAATCAGGTCAACCAGGTCAACCTTGACCTACGGTTGCACCAACAATCTCCCAAACATCTATTCTTGCCAAACATCAAGAATAGAACTTCTCTTCTCGTCAAAACATCGTCAAACATCAAAATACAACTCGAGTGAGGTCAACTCGAGTCGGGTCAACCAGGTCAACCTTGACCTAAGGTTGCACCAACACTTGTTGGGATCTTAGATGGCTAGAGGGGGGTGAATAGCCCTTTAAAAACTTAAACAAAACTTCTACACAGATAATTGTTAGCACAGCAGAATTAGACAACTAAAGGAAAGAAAAACACAAGCACACTAACACTAGGATTTACGAGGTTCGGGGATAACTTGCCCCTACTCCTCGGCGTGTCCGTAAGGTGGACGACTCCTTGATCTTCGGTAGATCGCACCCCGGATAATTTCCGGCTATAAATCCTCCTTCTCGGTGGAGTAACCTCCCCACAACGTCTCAAGAAATATCTAAGTTAAAGCACGAGACTTACAGAAGCTCGGTGGCAAAGGAGAATAAAAATGCTTACAACCACGCGAGGATCAGTAGCAGAACAGAGATCGCAGTTCACCCGAGAGCGCTAGAACTTCGCACACCAGCACAGACACTTCTTTCAAGCTTTCTTGTTGTTGTTCTATTCTCTCCTCTCGCTGTTTTTACTGCTTCTCAAACCTGATCTCTGCTGTCACCGCTCAGCGCTGCAGCCAATCCCTCTTCCTCCTTACCTGGTTCTCTGAACTCACACCAATGATATCACAGTCATCACTGGCGTCTTCTGAGCTCGAACCAATCCCCAGGAGTCAAGCAGATCGCAGCCAGATCACAGCAGTATCCGTTGATGCCTGAAATGCACCATGCACCGCTGAAGCCAGCAGAAAGACCATTTGTCGCATTCCTCTTATGACCTTAATTTGAAATTAGGCTTGGAATGATACCTGTTAACCTGCAAACTCAAAATCTAACAGCACAGAGGATTATATCACATAAATGAATGAGGTATATCAAAAGCAGTGAAGGAATCACGATACGAATAACAAATCGAGTTTGTGGATCGGTCACGGACCGATCTCAGCTGGACCGATCAGCAACGCGGCTGATCGGTGAAGTCATTCGACGATCGTGAGGGACGATCAGTTAGTGTGATCGGTCCACGCACCGATCCACCCTTCTTTCTTCTCGCAGGCTCTTCTCCGATCGGTCTCACCGGCCGATTAGATTGCCTCGCATGTGCTCGAAGTCGATCGATGCGGCGATCCGATCGATTCACTCGTGTCTGGTGTCATCCGATCGGTCATCGGACCGATCCATGGAACTCGGTTTCATTGGATCGGTCTGCCGATCCATCGATCCATGATTTGGATCGGTCTACCGACCGATCCAATGTGCCATGGAATGTCCATAGGTCCCTCTCGGACCTAATCCGGAGAACAAGCTACCGTGCCCTCTCCGACTCCATCGTCCGAGCCACGAGCCCTCTCTGACTTCGCATGCCAAGTTTCCTTCTTGGACTTTTCAACACCAGATGTCCGATCACCCTTGATCCATCTGGATTTTCCCTTGCCTGGCTTCACTCACCAGGACTTGCATCTAGCTTCACTCACTAGGGTTTTCACCTGGCTTCACTCACCAGGATTTCCAATCTGCCTGGCTTCACTCACCAGGACTTTCCAACTGCCTAACATCCCAATTAGGACTTTTTTAATCAGGTCAACCAAGTCAACCTAGATTAGTAATCAATCTGAGTTAAATATCTGATACAAACTTAAATCAGTGTTAACAGCAAAACAACATCCAGGTCAGACTGTATCAACAGTAAGCAAATCATAAATGCACATCTTAATTTAGGTCTTATGCTAGGCTAATTTGCTGTGTCATAGATTTCTCTATCCAATATATATCCACTTATCGGCATCGCAACAACGGCTTTCATTGATAGTTTCCTAGATCTTTTACTGTGTCACATATTTATCTATCCAATATATCCACCCATTTGCATTGTAGCAACTGCTATTATTGATAGTTTCTCGGATCTTTTTCGCAAGAAGTATGCAGTGGAAGACTCATTGATTGTGATGGTATGTTCTCCCTTTCTTAATATGGTTCATTGTTTAAGAAAGTAACTATACTATGTTTGATTTCTTTTTGTCTATCTACACAGATTGCTAAGGGACTAAGACCCATTTTTCTTGGCCTTATATTGTGTGCATCCCATAGTCGTACGTTCTCTATACTTAATGAGTGATTCATGCCTTTGGAAATATATAAACACTTGGGCCATCACGATGTTATTTGAAATGGTAAATTTTTTTTATTTTGAACTAGAATATCCTGTTTGTAGTAAATTCAATATCAAGTTTTAAGATGCAACATCTCTACCTACTCTTTTCGAAGGATCATCATTACTTTTTCAGAGTTCTTATGTACCTTTAATAGTGTTTAGAATAAAAGGAAACAAAACTGAAAAATAATTCTACATAATTGATGCTCAAGGTGATCAAATTTTTTCTTTATTCACAATTTTTGTTTTGAAAGTCTGGTTGATTACGCATATTGTTTGATTAGATTATAGTTTTAAATTTGATGGAATGCTTGCCTTTATGCACAGAGACTATGCTTTGCATCGGAAGTGAATGACATCGTTATCCTTCTTCATTTTTTATGCCTTCGTACATTAAGGAAGTTCAATGGATAAATGAAGGATTTAGGGGTCTTCTCCCATATCCTTTTAATTCAAGTTTGGGAGGCATGACAACTACCCCACCTTATTTCAATGACAAGAACAAGGGTTCTCATGGCCAATATGTGTCTATTAATGGGATTTTCAATGTCTTGCTTACTACGCTAATCCTACTTCTGATTGGATTTGCACCTTCAAGATATCAAACTCTACACCTTCTATATGGAGCTAGATTTGCAAAAGCCATATCCAACTCGAGGAAGTGACTTATTGACATGGGAGGTAGGTGTACCTCTTTAGTTCCGCTTTTGACCAAATATCCCTATAAAGATTCATTTATGTGCTCTTAACAGATTTATTCCTACAACGTTGTTATATAGGATTAGCATTTATTCTGTTAAATGTGATTTATGCACCTATAATTATTCTGGTGAAGTTAGCATTATATTAAACTAGATTATAACCTTTGCAGAGAACTTATTGGTAACCAAGGACTTTGTGAAGATAGCAAATTTTGGCCTTGCTCGTTAAGTTCATTCGAAGCCACCATTCACAGAATAGGTTTCAACACGCTGGTAAGCATGTTTATGACAAGCACTTGTGATCTTATATTTTTTATTTGATACATGTACACATTTGTTTTAGTTATTTGACATATGGTGGATTTATGTGTTTTTACAGTTTACAAATCTCAAGTACTCCAGAGTTGAAATTGATGAAGTGCGGTTCGAGTGGGCTGAATGCATGCTAGATTACATTTGAAGTGTGGTTCTACCTTGATGTGTTAAAAGAATGTTCTACCTTAATTTTGATATCTATTAGCTAGTTTTTGATGTAAAAAGAATGTTTGGGTATTTTATGGATATTGTTGTAAGAAGATTATTTATATAATTTGTGAATATTTGTGTATTTTATGGATATTATTGACCGAAGAATATTTGTATAATTTATGAATATTTGTGTATTTTTTTTTGTTATTGTCGGTTTTTCATTATTTCGAAAATCAAATTTGTGCTGTTAAAAAATATACATATTACATCGGTCTTCCACCGCTGTAAAACCGGTGTTATTAACTAATATTACATCGGTCATTTACCGCTGCCAAAACTGGTGTTATTAACATACAATATTACATCGGTTTTACACCGTTGATGAAACGATGTCGTTAAGTGATACTACACCGGTTAATAACCGATTCGAAGATCGGTGTCGTTAAGTGATACTACACCAGTTTTAACCCGATGTCTAAAATGGCAGACTTTTAACATCGGCTTCATAGACATCGGTCGAAAATGAAATAGACACCGGTGGAAAACCGATGTCTATGAAGGTTTTTGTTGTAGTGATCATAATCCCTTTTGTTAAGTATCTATAGAATCTCCATGCAACCCCCTCATCATTGTATCACCTGAAATCTTCTTCACACCAGTTTCTCTTCATTGACTCACTTGATCATGGTCTAAGACAAAAATAAATTGTCATCATCTATGAAAAATGCCTGAATTGAGATGTTGAGATAGTGGAACCCGGGAGAACTGTAGAGGATCTCAACTTTGTAGGTGATGTGGCTCAAGGCGAAACTCTCACCATAACCCAAGGAGACTTCCAAATACTGATTGACCAAGCATAGTAACGGGCTCTGCAAAGACTTCCTCCAACAAATCTGACTCTTGAAGAGGCACCCACTGTCTCCACCGAGGTGCTGCCTATTCCCAGTCGAATATTGGTGGATCCAATGGGCTCTCTTCCTGCTTCCTTCACCAAGAAACGAAGCAAGATCGTGATCTCAACCGAAGAACACTCGAATGGATCAATGGAAAGAGAAACACCTCATCGGAAGTAGAATAAAGGCAAAGAGCCCTTGCCTGTTGAGGAGGGGAGCCCATAGATCACCCCTTTCTCAAGAAATGTTACGGATGAGGAATTACCTCATAATTTTTGAACTCCTTAACCCGAGGAATATTCAAGGTTATCCAACTCTAAAGATCACCTAGGTTGGTTAGAGAATGATTCCCTACTATACCAATATATTAATGACGTCAAGTATAGAATTTTTCTAACGACCCTTTCCAGCTCTACTCAATGGTGGTTTAACCGACTACCATCCTCCTCCATCCAAACCTTCACCGACTTTAAGGCTATGTTCTTACACCACTTCACCAGCTGTAAGAGGTATTATAAGACGTCCCTCAACCTGTTTACCTTAAAGCAAACAACCAAGGAAATCCTGTAAAAATATGAAAAATGGTTTAATGAGATTGCTCTAGACATGTCGACAGCTACCTTTGAGGTACTCATGAGCACTTTCTCTCAAGGCTTGTAGGAAGAAGACTTCTTTTGATCTTAGATGAAGAAACTCCCAATAAATTTTGATCACCTCTTAGGTCAATTCGTGAAGTACATTAATGAAGAGGAACCTCAGTCAACAAGGAAGAAGGAGACCAGTATGCCGACACCTGTGCAACCCGACTCAAGCACAAAGTTCCCTTGCCATCTCCGTGGTACAAAGAACAATTCACTAATCACCATTTTCTCCATTCCAGACTAATGAGAGAATGGTGCAAATTGTGGAGGCAGTCCTGACTTTTGATGGGTCCAACTAGTCGAATGGTGAAGAGTTGGAATGATATTGCACTTTCCACCGCTCTCATGGGAACTTTACCCATGAGTGATGGCGGTATGCTAAAGAACTCCATCTTGCAACTGAGGAATGTCTGCCTGCTCGACAATCACCTCCAGGGTCAAATCAGTGGTCACCCACTTGGTCCACTCGTGGGCAAAGCTCAAAGCACCAAAGCAATCGTTGAAGGGACACACCCCTGAGAAGGAGATCTTAGTCTTAGGAAACGGTTCGACATCAGTTGAAAAATCACCCCAAGGGCGCTAGGGAGAATCCCCTACCCTAGTGCAAATCAACATGATCTGCAAGGTATCCACTAATGGAGATTTGAACTAAGTCCAAAAGAATCATGATTGAAGACTCGAGAACTATGGATTGGCACCGAGCCTTGTCGGGAGGTAGGCCCCCCGATTAGCTTTTATACCCAAGAACTAGAATGGGTAGCTATGCCTAACGAAGATGCATTGGGCTATCATAGCTAACTACAACGTGACGCGAGTCTTCGTTGACATGGGGAGCTCAGTGAATATACTATTCAAGAAGGCCTTTGATCAGATGCAGGTAAATCGGCACAAGCTATTGCCTATCTCAAGGGTCTTGTTCGGGTTTACTAGGAACGAGATCAAACCACTGGGGCAGATTAATTTTCCACTATCCTTGGGAGAAGAGCCTCGAAAGCAAACATGGATTGTTGTCTTCATAGTAGTCGATGCCTGATAACCAATATTTTGGAGCATTATCTTGATTCATTTCATAATATTTTAATCCACTCGTATAATTTTATTCACATTACTTATCATGTTTTACTAGCATCGGATTATCTAGATCTTTAATGTTAATATCTTCTAATTGATAGTCCTAATGCTTAATTTGATACATAATGTAATTTTTAGGGTTAAGGAGAAGCTCGGTTCATCTTGGTCTGGTTCATCATCCAAAAGTCAATTAACATTCTTAAGCAACATGGTTAATTATGGTTCGGATCAAATTATTGAAGTTGGTTCAATTGGAGTTCATCCAACTCAACCAAGTGGCATGGTTCAATGTTTAAAAAGGGTTCACTTCATATTGAACCCAAAAGCTCACTCCTCAACCCCAATTATAGAAGCACAATTCCCTCTCTCCTTAATGGATTCTTTTCTTAATGGATTCGAATCATATTCAGATCTTAGCCTCTTATGAACCCAAAAATTGCATCCATTGGAGAAGCTACAATAACTCCATTTTGATGATCTCTTAGCATCTTCTTCTTTGTTCTTTGTTGCTTCCTTTTTCCAACCTTCACCGGCAACTTCTCCAACCATCTCCACTATTGGGAAGAGGTTAAGGGGTTTCCCATCCATCAAGGTAAGGGGATTCCCTACCTAGTCTATTCATTTCCGAGTCGGCAACACTATCTTTCCTTCCTCCACATCCAACGCCAACCACTGAAGAGGTTAAGGAGGTTCCCTTCCTTCGACGATCTCTCCACCATCCACTCAGTAAGCTAATGTCGATGAGTTAAGGGGTTACAGTTCTTAGTCGGCTAGCTATTTTCATTCCCTATCTTCATTTCCCTACTTCATCCACATGCCTCCTCTTCATCTATTATAGATTTGACCTTCATGCATCCTTCACAGAGGTAGAGGGGTTTCCCTCCCTCATTGGACATTCCTCCACCGAAACAGCTCCTACCATCGGCCATCACTTCAACAACCATTATCTACTTTAGTATTTGGACAACACCTTCAAGCTTTAACATCTGAACTCTGATTAGTCCTTCTTCATTCAGATTTGGTTCATCTGAATGTTGGATTGAGAAGCGCTAGAGGAGGAGGAGGAGGGGAATAGTGCTCGTAGCTTTTACAATTCGTATTCGAAAATTCGACGAGTTAAGTAGTGGAAATTAAAACAAAACACGCACAAAAAGACCCAAGTATTTTTACTTGGTTCAGAGCCTTAGGCAACTCCTACACCAAGGTCCACTCTCGTTGAGCGTTTACTTTGAGCAATCACTTCCTTCACCTAGGGTTACCACCTCCTAGGATTTTCCAACCGCCTAATCGCAGTTGGGACTTTTGCCTAAGAACACTTAGGACTTTCCTGCAAAGCTCATTCAAGCACATTAAATAACAAAACGACTTAACTTGAACCCTTTGACATAATCAAAACATAAGTTCAATCGTCGGATGCTTCCTGCACCAACACTGAAGCTTCATCACAATTGCCAATTGCCTTGGGTTTATCTCTTCATTATTTTGGTTTGTTGGTTGCTAATTTCTTGTATGAGTTGTTGATGGATTGTAATTGATTTGAATTCCCCTTATTTCATATTTCATGTCATAGGTTATGATTCAATGTTGCTTGCAATATGTTAGATGAATTGTTTCTTATATTGGTTCACTTTAAGTATTGTAATTTTTGTATGTTAATGACTTGTTATGTCTTATTTAGTTAAGTGTGAGTGATGATGGCTATTTGGTTGGAATGCATGAAGTTTAGATTAAGTTAGAATGCTTACTTTGTGGTTTCATGAATTCATTCTCGGTTATAGCTTAGTTCACATTTCTTTTAGTGCATTACATCATGTGTTGGAACCCCAAGGTTATTTTTGGTGTGATCAACCAGGTTAGGTTAGGTCCTATTATGTTCTGAACCATGTGTCTAAGTGTGCAGGAGCTTAGGAGCACAGGAAGTTGAGCGGAAGACGCAGCTAGTGAGAAGGACGACACGGGAGAGAGCCGACGGGCTCGGTGAGTATGAGGGACGAGGTGCTGCAAAAGACTAC
This sequence comes from Zingiber officinale, assembly GCF_018446385.1. Taxonomy (NCBI): domain Eukaryota; kingdom Viridiplantae; phylum Streptophyta; class Magnoliopsida; order Zingiberales; family Zingiberaceae; genus Zingiber; species Zingiber officinale. The sequence continues at coordinate 91,719,972 of NC_055994.1, read as the reverse complement.
ACCAGCGGACGAGAAGGATGTGCACGGCGGTCTGAGGGACGAGAAGCCGGGGAGGAAAGCTGCTCGAGGAGAAGGCCGGAAATTGGATTTGGGTGCGTCCTATTTCGTTGGCCGAAATCAACCAGGAGATCGCAACAACAAATGAGCGAAATGAAGCTGCAAGTGCTATTGGAGGCGCCTTCAAAGGCTGTTGAAGGCACCTCCGTGCCTTCTGTGGAAGGTTCCTTTCATGGCTAGAAGGTGCCTTCGATGAATAGTGCGAAGGCGCCTTCCAAGGTTATGAAAGGCGCCTTCGACCAAGCTGAAATGAGTCGTTGGTCGTGGATAAATTTTTATCCACGAGCGCCTCGCTGGAGGTGCCTTCCAGCCCTATGGAAGGCGCCTTCAGCCTGTGGATAAGATTTTCCAAGGACTATAAAAAGACCCCTGGACCTAGGAAAGAAGTAACAACTTGTGTATTTATTTCCTAGCAATAGTCTGAGCTATTAACGAGTGTAAGAGGCTTCTCCGCTTTCACCGAAGGAGACTTTTTAAGAGCTTTCATTTGGCTTGGGTTAACAACTACCTAGGTTGTAAACAAATCAAGAAGGTGTTTAGTTTTTGTGTTTCAGGCAATTCAACCCTCTCTAACTGGCCGACCTGGTCCAACAAGTGGTATCAGAGTGAGATTCACTTCAGGAGGACTAACCGCTGAACGAAGCAAACAAGATGGTCGGACCAAGCATCTGCCCACCAAAATTTGAGGGGGAATTCGTGAGCTGGAAAAAGAAAATGGAGATATTCTTTAAAACTGACTTTAAATTATTTTTAATAATGAAATTTGGTTTTGAAGCACTTGAGAGCAAGGAAACGTATCAATGGACGAAGAAGGAACAAGTCGTCTTCGTGGAAAACGGCAAAGCAGAGTTTCATCTAGTAAGCGTTCTACCATCACAAGAAGTCAACCGGATCGGTGCTTACGAGTCTGCCAAGGAGCTCTGGGAAAAATTCCTAGAACTACATAAAGGAACCTCGGAGGCAAAATTTACGAGATGGGACATACTTCACAACCAAATCACCAACCTTCAATTAGAAGAAGATGAAATTGTTGCACACCTTCACTCGCGGATTAAGGAGCTCATCACTGAGCTTTCAAATCTCAAAGAAAAGGTAAGCAACCGAGATTCACTAAGGTACTCACTTAACACATTTCCCAGAAATAAGAAATGGGCATCATTAGTATATGCTTATTATATCTCTAAGGATCTAGAGTCTGTTACTATAGAAGAGTTATTTTCAACATTTAAAGTCCATAAATCGAGATGTGCAGATACAAAGAAGAAGCCAAAGCACAACATTGCCCTTAAGGCAAAGATAAATGAACAAGATTCAGAGTCCTCTCTCGATGACAAGAAATGGTAATGATGGTAAGATAGTTTAAGAAATTATTTAAATCTAGAAAATCTAACCATCTGTAGGGTAGAAAGAAAAGGACAATCAGATGCTACCATTACAATGAAGAAGGGCACATAAAATACAACTGCCCTAAATTGAAGAAAAAGGACAAAAGCAAAGACAAGAAGCCCGTCCAAATGAACAAACACAAGACCCTTAAAGTGACTTAGGACGAAACATCGTCCAAATCGGAGGTCGAAGCCTTTTCCGGACTTGCGTTGATGGCAAGTCATCAAGAAGACAAACACGAAGAAAGCTCGTCTGAAATGAGCATCAAGAGCATCGATGAAGGGGGATCTACATCAAAAGAAAGTAGCAATTTAGGGGGTGCTACAGATGACGGGATCGACAAGGTAAGTCAGGTACGATCTCTCCCACCTGACAAGTTGTTTAAATTTATGAAATTATTAACTAAAGAATGTTACAAACTTGAAAAAGAAAATAAAGAATTAAAAATAATTTTAGCCAAATATTGTTTGTTAGAAGATTTTGAAAAAATAAAAATTGAAAATGATAAATTAAGGGCACAAGTTGAAAACTAAAAGACTAAGTTGGTACCTGAGATTTCACAAAGGTCAAATCAAAAAATATCCAAAAGTTACGTACTTCCAAAATTCTTGATTAATTCTGTAGGAAGGAACCTATATTAGATTCCAAAAACTTGTGTAAATTAAAAGTAAAGTTAGACTTAGGGCTTTTAGATAGAAGATTAAATATTTGAATTATTTAAGAGGCTTTGTCTAGAAGTGGTTGATGATCCAATAACCAAGAAAGCCTAGTGCCTCGCCACAGTTTGGAAGCCAATTACTTAATTAAATATTTAATTGACAAAGTGTAAGTATGAAATAGTTAATTAAATTAATGCTTTCAATCTTTGTCAATTTCATAACTTAGAATTTTTTTAAAAAAAAAAACTTAGAGTTTCTAAAAATATTGACGTTGAATTTTTTTAACAAAATTATTTCCAAAATTTTTGTCAAAAACTTGATATGTTTTTTTGGAAAATCTGATTTTCTTTTTCTTCTGAAAAAGTTACCCTTATATTTTTTTTGGTACCCAAATTTTTTATGTGATCAAAGGGGGAGGAGAGAAGATTAAGTCTAGGGGGAGGTAGCAGTTAAATTTCAAAGTCAAATTAAATTTAAAAATCTTTTTGTACTTTATTGCATAATTGTAATTTTATTATCTTGGTATTGTAATTTTATTATTTTTATTTTATGGTTGATTTACCCTAACTTAACTTGGGTTGCTCACATCAAAAAAGGGGGAGATTGTTAGAACCCCAAGGTTGTTTTTAGTGTGATCAACCAAGTTAGGTTAAGTCTTTTATGTTCTGATCCCTGTGTCTAAGTGTGCAGGAGCTTAGGAGCACAGGAAGTCGAGTGGAAGACGCAGCTAGAGAGAAGGATGACACGGGAGAGAGCCGACGGGCTCGGTGTGTTTGAGGGACGAGGTGTTGCGGAAGAATACACTGACGGATGAGAAGAACGTGTGCGGCAGTCCGAGGGATGAGAAGCCGAGGAGGAACGCTGCTCGAGGAGAATGCTGACAATTATGTTCGGATGAGCCCTATTCCGTTGGCCGAAATCAACCAGGAGATCGTAGCAGTAAAGGAGCGAAATGGAATTGCAAGTGCTGCTGGAGGCGCCTTCAAAGGTTGTTGAAGGCGTCTCCGCGCCTTCTGTGGAAGGCGCCTTCAGCCTACGGATAAAATTTTCCAAGGGCTATAAAAAGACCCCTGGACCTACGAAAGAAGTAACAACTTGTGTATTCATTTCCTAGCAATAGTCTGAGCTATTAACGAGTGTAAGAGGCTTCTCCGCCTTCACCGAAGGAGACTTTTTAAGAACTTTCATTTGGCTTAGAGTAACAATCACCTAGGTTATAACCAAATCGAGAAGGTATTTAGTTTTTGTGCTTCAGGCAACTCAACCTCTCCAGCCGGCCGACCCGGTCCAACATCATGTTACTATCATTTGTAGTTTAGTGTTTTCTTGTTTTTATTGATTTTCATTCCTTATTTTTAGCGTTACAAATTTAAAACCTAAACCTTATTTCCAAATAAAATTGATCATAAGATTTCATCATCGGCGACATTTCTTATAAGAGACGACCGGAGTTACTCTATCTGCATTAGTGTAGAGGGGTTCGGTATTCATGTGAATTGTAACTGTATAGTACAACATACACAGTCTATCAATGCCCCATTTGTTGGTTGCTACTCGGAAAGCCTAGAGGTTCCACTGTACAAAAATTTTGTACAAAGGTCTGAACCTTTTCCTAGCTACCATGTGTTCTTTTAAATTAAATTTTGGATCACCTGCGGAACTTAACACGTTTGATCCAAAACTTAATCTATTTGTTCTTTTAGGTTTTGACTTGGATCTCCTGCGAAACTTAACACGTTCGACCCAAGTCACCTTAAGTTATTAATTCCATTAAATATTAATTTCCATAATCGGTTCCCAGTACTGACGTGGCGAGGCACATGGCCTTCTTGGATATGCGAGCAACCACCACCGACTAGACAAAACCTTTTATAGAAAACTAATATTTAATTTCCTAAAATAACTTTAGGTTAACCGAAAAGAACAATCAAATCACAAGGAAAAGAAAAACAAAAGAACACTATATCGAAAACAAATTCGAAACTCTAGAATCATATGCCTCTTGTATTTAGTATTATTTCCAAAAATAACTAGTATGATGCGGAAAGAAAAATTACTAGTTATACCTTTAAGAAAAACCTCTTGATCTTCTACCGTATTCCTCTTCTTACCTCGGACGTTGTGTGGGCAACGATCTTCCGAGATGAGAACCACCTAGCACCTTCTTCTTCCTTACAAGTTTCGGCCATCAAAACTTCTCCTAGGATGAAGAGGTTCGGCCACCACCACCATGCTCCAAGGGATGCTAGAAACAAAGCTTTCTTTCTCTCCTTCTTCTTCTTCTTCTCTAAACTTGATCCGGCCACCATATGAGTCTCCACAAGAAGGATGAGGTTCGGCTATCAAAGAGAAGAAAGGAGGAGAGGATGGCCGGCCACACCAAGGAAGAAAAAGAGAGAGGAAAAATAATAGAGTTGTACCCCATGAAGGCACCTCTACCCTCTCTTTTATAATCCTTGGCCTTGGCAAATAAGGAAATTTAAATAAAAATTTTCTTAATTCTTTTGCCATTGATAAGGAAAATTTATTTAATTAAAAATAATAATTTTTTTTCTCATCAACAATGTGGCCGGCCACTTTAAACCAAGCAAGGGAAATTTAATTCAATCAAGAATTAAAACTTTCCTAATTTGTTTCCGGAAATTTTATAAAAAATTTCTCAAATAGTTTTCCCTTCATGATGGTCAATAAAAAGGAAATTTTATAAATTAAAATATTTCTTTTAAACATGTGGATAAAAAGAAAGTTATCTTTAAAAATTAAAATCTCTTCCAATCTACAAATAAGGAAAGATATCTAATCTTTTCTTAATCCTTGTAGAAGCTTTATAAAAGAGATATTTAATTTTTAAACTCTCTTTTAAATCATGAACATGATTAAAAGGAAAGTTTTTACCAAAATTAAAATCAACCTTTTAATCTACAAATAAGGAAAGAGATTTAACTCTTCTCTTAATCTTTTGTAGAATCTTATAAAAAGAAAGATTTAAATTTTTAAACTCTCTTTTAAATCATGTTATCCACATGAGAAAATTTTAAAAAATAAAATTCCTTTTTATTTTAATAGGGCCGGCCACCTAAGCTTGAGTTCAAGCTAGGGCCGGCCACATGAATTCACCCATGAACCAAAACATGGCCGGCCCTAGCTTGGTCTCCAAGCTAGCTTGGCCGGCCCCCTATAGGATGGGTAAGAAGGTGGGTATAGTACTCTATAATTAAGAGGCTACGATAGGGACCGAGAGGAGGAATTGGTTTTGGTCTCCCGATAAAATTAAGCATCCCGTGTTCGCCCCGAACACACAACTTAATTTTATCAATAATAATTCATTCCACTAGAGAATTATTATTGAACTACCGCACCAATCCCAAATTACATTTTGGGCTCCTTCTTATTATGAGTGTGTTAGTCTCCCTGTGTTTAAGATAACAAATGTCCACTAATTAAGTAAGTTACTGACAACTCACTTAATTAATATCTAGCTCCAAGAGTAGTACCACTCAACTTCATCGTCATGTCGGACTAAGTCCACCTGCAGGGTTTAACATGACAATCCTTTTGAGCTCCTCTTGGGGACATTCTCAACCTAGTATCTCTAGGACACAGTTTCCTTTTATAATCAACAACACACACTATAAGTGATATCATTTCCCAACTTATCGGGCTTATTGATTCATCGAACTAAATCTCACCCATTGATAAATTAAAGAAATAAATATCAAATATATGTGCTTGTTATTATATTAGGATTAAGAGCACACACTTCCATAATAACTGAGGTCTTTGTTCCTTTATAAAGTCAGTATAAAAGAAACGACCTCTAATGGTCCTACTCAATACACTCTAAGTGTACTAGTGTAATTATATAGTTAAGATAAACTAATACCTAATTACACTACGACCTTCCAATGGTTTGTTCCTTTCCATCTTGGTCGTGAGCTACTGTTTATAATTTATAAGGTACTGATAACATGATCCTCTGTGTGTGACACCACACACCATGTTATCTACAATATAAATTAATTGAACAACTACATTTATCACAAATGTAGACATTTGACCAATGTGATTCTTATTTCTAGATAAATGTTTATACCAAAAGCTAGGCTTTTAGTATACACTCTAACAATCTCCCACTTATACTAAAAGACTAAGCTGCCATATCTGCTGCCATACATCTGATTCCTATCCCTTCAACATGCCCATCAAAAGCTCTTGTCTTAAGGACCTTAGTGAAAGTATCTATAGGTCATCACCTGATGCAATCTAGGCGGTAACAACTTCTCCTCGTTTATACGATTCCTCGTATTGGGTGGTACTTGCGCTCTATTGTGTTTACTTGCCTTATAGACTTATGGTTTCTTCGAGTTTGCTACTGCACCAACATTATTACAATAAATTGTAATAATTTTTGGACAAACCAGAAATCATATCTAAATCTATCTTGAGGTTATTGAGTCATTCAGCTTTTATGGCTACCTCAGAGGCTTGGCATATACTAAGCTTCTATGGTGGAGTTCAGAAAAACACCTATGCTTATCACTCTTCCATAGTTATGACTTTACCTCCTAAAGTAAACACAAAACCCCGAGGTTGACTTATTATTGTCCCTATCCGATTGGAAGTCAAAATCCATGCAACCCACAATTGCAAGCTAGCATATAATCTCTAGTGCCTCTAAGGTACTACAATATATGCTTTCATGCAGTCCAGTCGTCCTTGTCTAGGTTACTTTGATATCTGCTGCCCTTGGCAAAACAGATTGATCTCGTCATAGCATACATTAGGCTTCCAACAAGTAGCATAAAGAACTTCCTTTATTTCCTTTATCTCCTTTGATGTCTACAGACATATCTTTAGATAAAGTTACTCCATCCGAAAAGGTAAGAAACCTTTCTTGAGTTTTGTATGCTTAAAACGAGCAAGGATTTTTCCGATGTATGAAGCTTGGGATAAGTAAAATATTCTTTTCTCGATCCCTTATTACTTTGATCTCAAGAATATATACATTCTCCCAAGTCCTTTATATCGAATTATTTGGACAACCATACCCTTACTTCTGACAACATTTTGATATTGTTTCCAACTACCAAAAATGTTATCTAAGTATAGTACAAGAAATACCACCACGTTTCCATCACATCTTTTGTATACACAAGACTTATCCGATTACTAAATCCATAGATCTGGATTACTTTGATAAACCGGATGTTCCAAGACCTTGAAGCTTTGCCTCAGTCCATAGACTGATTGAGCTTACACAAGATGCTCTTAGCTCTTTGCAATGAACCCTTCTGGTTGCTTTATATGGATGTTTTCTTCAAGACTTCCATTAAGGAATGCTGTCTTGACATCCACTTGCCAAATAGATAAAAGAATCCGGATAGACTTAAGCATGGCTACCAGTGGAAAAGTTTCCTTTTTCATCTAGCCTTGCTTTGAAAGTTTCTACCTTCCTGTCTATCCTTCTTTTCCTAATATAGACATTTTTACACCCAAAGGCTTTTATACCATTTGGTGGTTCTATAAGCTTCCAGATTTTATTAGAATACATATATTCTAATTCTATTATTCATTACTCCTTGCCAAGATATTACATCTTTATCTTGGAGTGCTTCATCATATGTCCGGAGATCAGGTTCATGTCCTCCAGGGATTGAGTCCAAAAACTCTCCCAAAACATAAATCTTTTTAGGTTGCCTAACAACCCTCCCACTACGATGAGGCACTTTCTGCAATTGTGTATCATTTGTGATAATTTGATTCAGTATCTCATCTTATACAATTGGTACTAGATTAGACATGTCTTTTATTATTTCCTTAAGAACAAATTTTCTTATGGGCATAAGGTTTATTACATAATCCTTTTCTAAAAATTGGTCATTGATGCTAACAATAACCTTCTGATTTTTAAGACTATAAACCTACTTTCATTTCTCTAGGATATCCCACAAACAAGTGAATTCCTGTCCAACTTATCATTGTCTCTCTTGAGATATGTGCTAGACAGAATCTGAATATGCTTCAAAATAGGCTTACACCTATTTAGCAATTCTATATGAGTAGAGAGTCCTGACTTTGGAAGGTACTATGTTCACTTCCGTTTCCAGAGTATATCCTTAAAATGAATTTGGTAATTTTCTAAATAACTCATCATCAATCTACTTATTTCCATAAGAGTCCTATACCTTCCTTTTTCTACACCATTCTGTTGGGATATACCTAGGTGTAGTTAGTTGGGATTGAATCCCTTCTTCTGATAAGTGACTCCTAAATTCTCCCAAGAGGTACTTGCCACTACGATCTCACCGTAGTGTCTTGATACTTTTACCTTGACATTTCTCCACATCAGCCTCATACTCTTTGAACTAATCAAAGCACTTAGACTTGCGGCACATTAAGTAAATTTATTTGTATCTTGAATAGTTGTCTATAAAATAGACGAAATATTTGAAACAACCTCTTGCTTGGATAGTCATAGGATCACACAAATCAGAATGAACCAATTTCAACATATCTTTGACTCCATACCCCTTAGACTTGAAAGCTTCTTGGTTATTTTTCCTTCCAAGTAAGACTCGCAGGTTGGAAAGATTTCCACTACTAATGAACCCAAAAGTTCATCAGCTACCAATGAATCATACTCAAGTTAATATAACCTAGCCTTAGATGTCAAAGATATAATTGGTTCATTTCCGAAGGTTACTTTCTCTTAAAGTTAGAAGATGTGTTACTAATTTCCATTTGTTGCATCGTGAGAGTTATTGGATTTATAAATTGCCAACCAACGTACCAGAATTCCCTCTTTTCCTTAATAACAACTTTGTTATTAAAAGAGGCAGAATATCATGTTCTTTGAATAGTTTAGAAACTGAAAACTAGTTCTTTCTAAACTTGGTGCGTAAAGACAATTACTCAAAAATCCATGTTTTATTTTTATCAAAAGATAAACATCTCCCACTGCAACAGCTGCCACTTTTACAGCAGTGCCCATGTGGACGGTGTTTTTATTTTCATTTAGTTGTCGGGTTTCCTAGAACCCTGCAATGAATTGCGGACATGATTAATGACATCTGTATCTACACTCCAGGTTCTGGTAGATAACACCACTAAACATGTTTCAACTAATGAATAAAATACACCTATATTGTTCTTAGTTCTAAGAAGACAGTCTACCTTAATGTCCAAATCCTATTTCCAATCAATTATAATTGGGACCACTAAGTCTATCCTAAAGTATATCAACTAGGGATTGACCATCATCCTAAGAATCACAAAAATATTTGGTTAAGACCAACTCCTTAAAAATCCCCATGAATTTTGTATGTCACGTTAGTGTGGACGTATACAAATTCAAAGAGGAAATTTTATCATTTAATTTTATTATCTCGTCAACCTTACTTTATGACGAATAAAATTAATAGTTGGTCTATATTTAATCAAATATTTGGTCAAGACTTCTAAATTTAAAATAATATTGATTCCTCTAACAATACTATTTAAATTTACCAACACCTCAAAACACCGTGAATTTTGCATGCCACGTTAGTGTGGACGTATACAAAATCAACATTTGTAAGAGGAGGGTTTTACCCATTAACTATCTTGTCAACGTAACTTTATGACAAATAAAATTATCTCAAACACCGTTAATTTTGTATGCCACGTTAGTGTGGACGTATACAAAATCAATCATTTGTAAGAGGGGTTTTAACCCTTTAATTTTATTATCTTGTCAACCTAGTTTTATGACAAATTAATAGTTGGTTTCATTTGGTCACACAAATAATAAAGTGACTCGATGGGGAGGATACTATTAGATGTCTAAGTGTATACCATTACTTGACACCGAGTCCATTAATAAGATTGTGCCCCTTCCGATGGGGAAGATCACACGCTCTTAATTAACTTCCTATAGTCATCCAAAATGGAAGTTCATTCTAGTGATCCACAAACAAGCTCATCCAATATAGAGGAAGGCACTCAGAGCTAACGCGTAAGCTTGTTTGCATCACTTACAAACCAGTAATGGAGACCATGGGATTTACTTAAAAATCTCTCTCCCACTTAGTTATTTATTAATAAGGAATTTTAACTATGCTAGCCTATTAAACTTGTAAACTAACATGCACACACAGCACAATATAAAAACAATAAATAGAAAATCTAATTTTCAACTATTATGGCTTTTATCTCTAGTTGTCCTCCGTGTGTTGTCATCCCAAGCTGCTGCCATATTTGGCCACCGCCACCGGGTCTAGCTGTTGCATCCATCTTGCTCCTTGTTCCGCTGCGCCTCTGGTCCTCAGAAGGTTCCACGCTTTGCAAGATTCGATCTGCGACATAAATAGAATTTTACAATTTTGATCCTATATTCCATAAAAGGAATGTACATGTATCTAGATCAAAAATAAAATCCTAATAAAACTAAATACAGCTCCTGCTGTATTTTATAATATAATCATGCACACACATATAAATGCCCTTGACATGTCCAAGGGTCCAATCACACACATAAAACTATAAGCCATAATAGTTGGATCCTGCATCCATAAAGTTAGCACATCCTACTATTATCCTTCCTAAATTATGTATGACATGTGCATAATTAAACTAATACCAAATACACAGAGGCAAAACCCTAGCTCTGATACCAATTGTTGGTTGCTACTCGGAAAGCCTAGAGGTTCCACTGTATAAAAATTTTGTACAAAGGTCTGAACCTTTTCCTAGCTACCATGTGTTCTTTTAAATTAAATTTTGGATCGCCTGCGGAACTTAACACGTTTGATCCAAAACTTAATCTATTTGTTCTTTTAGGTTTTGACTTGGATCTCCTGTGAAACTTAACACGTTCGACCCAAGTCACCTTAAGTTATTAATTCCATTAAATATTAATTTCCATAATCGGTTCCCAGTACTGACGTGGCGAGGCACATGACCTTCTTGGATATGGGAGCAACCACCACCGACTAGACAAAACCTTTTATAGAAAGCTAATATTTAATTTCCTAAAATAACTTTAGGTTAACCGAAAAGAACAATCAAATCACAAGGAAAAGAAAAACAAAAGAACACTATATCGAAAACAAATTCGAAACTCTAGAATCATATCCCTCTTGTATTTAGTATTATTTCCAAAAATAACTAGTATGATGCGGAAAGAAAAATTACTAGTTATACCTTTAAGAAAAACCTCTTGATCTTCTACCGTATTCCTCTTCTAACCTCGGACGTTGTGTGGGCAACGATCTTCTGAGATGAGAACCACCTAGCACCTTCTTCTTCCTTACAAGTTTCGGCCATCAAAACTTCTCATAGGATGAAGAGGTTCGGCCACCACCATGCTCGAAACAAAGCTTTCTTTCTCTCCTTCTTCTTCTTCTTCTCTAAACTTGATCCGGCCACCATATGAGTCTCCACAAGAAGGATGAGGTTCGGCCATCAAAGAGAAGAAAGGAGGAGAGGATGGTCGGCCACACCAAGGAAGAAAAGAGAGAGGAAAAATAATAGAGTTGTACCCATGAAGGCACCTCTACCCTCTCTTTTATAATCCTTGGCCTTGGCAAATAAGGAAATTTAAATAAAAATTTCCTTAATTCTTTTGCCATTGATAAGGAAAATTTATTTAATTAAAAATAATTTTTTCTCATCAACAATGTGGCTGACCACTTTAAACCAAGGGAAATTTAATTCAATCAAAATTAAAACTTTCCTATTTGTTTCCGAAATTTTATAAAATTTCTCAAATAGTTTTCCTTCATGATGGTCAATAAAAGGAAATTTTATAAATTAAAATATTTCTTTTAAACATGTGGATAAAAGAAAGTTGTCTTTAAAAATTCTCTCTTCCAATCTACAAATAAGGAAAGATATCTAATCTTTTCTTAATCCTTGTAGAAGCTTTATAAAAGAGATATTTAATTTTTAAACTCTCTTAAATCATGAACATGATTAAAGGAAAGTTTTACCAAAATTAAAATCAACCTTTTAATCTACAAATAAGGAAAGAGATTTAACTCTTCTTAATCTTTTGTAGAATCTTATAAAGGAAAGATTTAAATTTTAAACTCTCTTTAAATCATGTTATCCACATGAGAAAATTTTAAAAATAAAATTCCTTTTATTTTAATAGGGCGCCACCTAAGCTTGAGTTCAAGCTAGGGGCAGCCACATGAATAAACAAAACATGGCCGCCCTAGCTTGGTCTCCAAGCTAGCTTAGCGGCCCCTATAGGATGGGTAAAAGGTGGGTATAGTACTCTATAATTAAGAGGCTACGATAGGGACCGAGGGAATTGGTTTTGGTCTCGATAAAATTAAGCATCCGTGTTCGCCCCGAACACACAACTTAATTTTATCAATAATAATTCATTCCACTAGAGAATTATTATTGAACTACCGCACCAATCCCAAATTACATTTTGGGCTCCTTCTTATTATGAGTGTGTTAGTCTCCTGTGTTTAAGATAACAATGTCCACTAATTAAGTAAGTTACTGACAACTCACTTAATTAATATCTAGCTCCAAGAGTAGTACCACTCAACTTCATCGTCATGTCGGACTAAGTCCACCTGCAGGGTTTAACATGACAATCCTTTTGAGCTCCTCTTGGGGACATTCTCAACCTAGTATCTCTAGGACACAGTTTCCTTCTATAATCAACAACACACACTATAAGTGATATCATTTCCCAACTTATCGGGCTTATTGATTCATTGAACTAAATCTCACCCATTGACAAATTAAAGAAATAAATATCAAATATATGTGCTTGTTATTATATTAGGATTAAGAGCACACACTTCCATAATAACTGAGGTCTTTGTTCCTTTATAAAGTCAGTATAAAAGAAACGACCTCTAATGGTCCTACTCAATACACTCTAAGTGTACTAGTGTAATTATATAGTTAAGATAAACTAATACCTAATTACACTACGACCTTCAAATGGTTTGTTCCTTTCCATCTTGGTCGTGAGCTACTGTTTATAATTTATAAGGTACTGATAACATGATCCTCTGTGTGTGACACCACACACCATGTTATCTACAATATAAATTAATTGAACAACTACATTTATCACAAATGTAGACATTTGACCAATGTGATTTTTATTTCTAGATAAATGTTTATACCAAAAGCTAGGCTTTTAGTATACACTCTAACACCATTCACTTACAATATCATCTTACAATGACTCGCACTGAGCTTGTTCCAAGCCTTTGTATCCACATATCACCATAAGATGAAGTTTCCTATGGACGACTAGATGCGTAAAGTTAGAGGTGATTAGATTGTTGCAAGAAAATGCTATATCGAGGTAGTATGGGTCAACTCATGAAAAAGTCGAAGAACTAGAGGAGTCGAGGTCCAACTCATTAATAATATACCTCCAACTCAGTCGACCGAGGGACATGAAGAAGTATCCATTCGACCTGACTATCCAAATCGTACTACCCAGATGACCACTGACCTCCCGCTCGAGTTGAAGAAAAAGGTAATTACGTATCTCTCTCACAACCAAGATATCTTTATTTGGTCAGTCAAGGAGGTCACAAGAGTATCACCCTCAATCATAGAGCACCGACTTAACACTAACCTAGAGACTAAACCAATCCTACAGAAAAAGTGGCACTTTGGGGCTGAACAAAATAAGATAATCAGAGTTGAGGTCATAATTGTTGGAGGTCGATCACATTCAGGAAGTCCATTTCCCAACCTAGCTAGTTAATGTGGTGGTGGTTCCCAAGCCCGATGGAAGTGAAGAGTTTGCGTTGACTTTCAGGATCTCAATAAAGCTATCCCCTACCTCAAAATAATCAGTTGTTGTACTCAACCTCGGGTTGTGAGCTTATATGTATGTTGGATGCATATCAGGGTTACCATCAGACCCCCTTTGAGATTATTGATAAGAAAAGGTCAATTTAGTCACTTGGATGGAACCTTATGTTATACTATTATGTCCTTTGGACTAAAAAAATACTAGAGCAACATATTAATGGTTAATGGATCGTGTATTCAAGCAGCAAGTCAGGAGGATTAATATCGAGGTTTATGTGAATGGCATCCTAATTAAGAGTACTCAGACCGATAACCTGATTGGCGACATCAAGAAAACCTATGGTACGCTACGCAGATATAGTCTTAAACTGAATCCAAACAAGTGCTTATTTAGAGTCAAGAGCGGTCATTTCCTCAGTTACATCATAACTGAGCAAGGAATTAAGGTCAACCTAAAGAAGGTTTAAGCATTATCGGATATGCCTTCTCCAAGAAACCTTAAGCAAACTTAGAGGTTAGTCGGACAAATTACAACACTTTCATGATTCATATTTATATCAATCAACAGGAGCTTTCTCTTCTTCAAGATTCTCCGGAAGTCAGGTCGACTCGAGTGGGATCACAAATGTGAACAAGCCTTCACTTAGCTCAAGGTATACCTAACCAGTCTGCCCTTACTCTCTAAGCATATAGTAGGAGAGACACTCTGGTTGTACTTAGCCATGGCTAAAGGAGCAGTCAGCTCTATTTTACTTTGGCAAGAGGGTAGTATCCGACACTCTATTTATTTCTCCACTCGTCTATTGAAGGATGCAGAGACTATATATTTCACTCTAGGGAAGCTGACGTTGTTTCCAATCACGACAACACACAAACTACGACCGTATTTTTATCTCATCCCATTGTCATGCTTACCAATAGCACATTGAGTTGAGTATTGACTAACATCAAGACCTTGCAATGGCTCATTAAATGGATGACAGAACTCATCGAGTATGACATTTAGTACCATCCTTGAACAACTATTAAGGCGCAGACATTAGTGTTGGAACCAGGTTGTTTTGATGTGATCAAACAAGTTAAGTTAGGTCCTGTTTGGTTTAACCCCTATGTCTAAGTGTATAGGAGCTTAGGAGCACAGGAAGTCGAGCGGAAGACGCGGCTAGCGAGAAGGACGGCACGGGAGAGAACCGACGGGCTTGGTGCATCCTGTTGGTTAGTCCTAGGAAAAACGTATCGGTTCCACTGTACAAAATTTTGTACAAGTGTCGAACCTTTCCTTAAATAACCTATTGTGTTCTTTAGAAGATAAATTAAGAATCGCAGACGGAACTTAACATCATTGATTCCAAATTTAACTTATCTATTCTTGATGGTTCAGATTTGGATCGCAAGCGAAACTTAACACTATTGATCCAAATTCATCTATGTTATTAATTTCATTAAATATTAATTTCCAAAATTGACTTCCAGGACTACATGGCGAGGCACATGGCCTTCTTGGATATGGGAGCAACCACCACCGCCTAGACAAAGCCTTTTAAGGAAAGCTAATATTTAATTTCCTTAAATAACTCTAGGTTAACCAAAAAGAACAATCGAATCATAAATTTGAAAAATAAAAGAAAAGAAACACAACCTCGAAACAAATCCAAAAACTCTAGAATCATATGCCTCTTGTATTTGGTATTTCCAAAAATAACTATACAAAGAAAACTAGTATGATGCGGAAAACAATTACTAGTTATACCTTTCTTTGTAAGCAAAAATAACCTCTTGATCTTCTACCGTATTCCTCGGACGTTGTGTGGGCAACGATCTTCCGAGATGAGAACCACCAAGCACCTTCTTCTTCCTTCTAGGTTTTGACCACCAAAAGCTCCTCCAAAGATGAAGAGGTTCGGCCACCACCAAGCTCCAAGGGATGCTAGAAATATCGCCTCCTTTTCTCTCCTTCTTCTCCAAGCAAGATCCGGCCACCACAAGGAATCCAAGGATGAGATGAGGTTTGGCCACAAGATGGAGAAGAGAGAAAGAGGCGGGGCCGGCCACACCCAAGGAGAAAAAGAGAGGAGAAAAATAATAGAGTCGTTCGCCATGAAGGCACCTCTACCCCCTCTTTTATAATCCTTGGTCTTGGCAAATAAGGAAATTTTAATAAAAACTTCCTTAATTCTTTTGCCATGAAAAGGAAAATTTATTTAATTAAAAACAATTTTCTCTTCTCAATTTGTAATGGCCGGCCACATACAAATCTCCAAGCAAATAAAATTTTAAACACAAATTAAAACTTCCTTATTTGCTTCCGGAAATTTATAAAAAATTTCTCCACTAATTTTTCCCTTCATGGTGGTTTGTAAAAAGAAAATTTTATAAATTAAAATCTTTATTTTAAACATGTGGATAAAAAGAAAATTATCTCTAAAAATTAAAATCTCTTTCAATCTACAAATAAGGAAAGATATCAAATTTTTTCTTAATCTTTTGTAGAAACTTATAAAAGAGAATATTTAATTTTAAACTCTCTTTTAAATCATGAACATAGTTAAAAAAGGAAAGTTTCCTTAAAATTAAAATCCACCTTTCAATCTACAAATAAGGAAAGATTTCAAACCTTTTCTTAATCTTTTGTAGAATGCAATAAAAGGAAAGATTTAAATTTTAAACTCTCTTTTAAAACCATGGAATCCACATAAGAAAAAATTTATAAATAAAATCCTTTTTAATATGATGTGGCTGGCCACATCATGCTTGGACTCCAAGCATTGGCTGGCCACCAACTTAGCTCAACCTTTGGGTCTTGGCCGACCCCTATAGGTTGGGTAAGAAGGTGGGTATGTGGTGGGTATAAATCTCTATATACAAGAGGCTACGATAGGGACCGAGAGGAGGAATTGGTTTAGGTCTCCCGATGAAATTAAGCTTCCCGTGTTCGCCCCGAACACACAACTTAATTTAATCAATAATAATTCATTCCACTAAAGAACTATTATTGAACTACCGCACAAATCTCAAATTACATTTTGGGCTCCTTCTTATTATGAGTGTGGTCTCCCTGTGTTTAAGATAATGAATGCCCACTAATTAAATGAGTTACTGGCAACTCACTTAATTAATATCTTAGTCCAAGAGTAGTACCACTCAACCTTATCGTCATATCGGACTAAGTCCACCTGCAGGGTTTAACATGGCAAACCTTATGAGCTCCTCTTGGGGTCATTCTTAACCTAGATTTCTAGGACACAATTTCCTTCTATAATCAACAACACACACTATAAGTAATATCATTTTTCAATTTATCGGGCTTATTGATTTATCGAGCTAAATCTCACCCATTGATAAGTCAAAGAAATAAATACTAAATATATGTGTTTGTTATTATATTAGGATTAAGAGCACACACTTGCATAATAACTAAGGTCTAGTTCTTTTATCAAGTCAGTATAAAAAGAACTTACCTAAAATGGTCCTACTCAATACACTTAGAGTGTACTAGTGTAATTTATTAGTCAAGATAAACTAATACCTAATTACACTACGACTATTCCAAAGGTTTGTTCCTTTCCATCTTAGTCGTGAGCAACTGTTTATAATTTATAAAGAACCGATAACATGATCTTCTGTGTGTGACATCACACACCATGTTATCTACAATATAAATTAATTGAACAACTACATTTATCATAAACGTAGATATTTGACCAATGTGATTCTTATTTCTGGATAAATGTTTATACCAAAAGCTAGGCTTTTAGTATACATCCTAACAATCTCCCACTTATACTAAAAGACTAAGCTGTCATATCTGCTGCTATACATCTGATTCCCAACCCTTCCACAGGACCTTAGTGAAAAGATCTGTAGGTCATCACCTGATGCAATCTAGGTGGCAACAACTTCTCCTCGTTTATACGATTCCTCATATTGGGTGGTACTTGCACTCTATTGTGTTTACTTTCCTTATGGACTCATGGTTTCTTCGAGTTTGTTACTGCACCACTATTATTACAATAAATTGTAATAATCTTTGGACAAACCAGAAATCATATCTAAGTCCATCTTGAGGTTATTGAGTCATTCAGCTTCTATGGCTGCCTCTGAGGTTGCCACATACTCAACTTCCATAGTGGAGTCTGAAAAGCACCTATGCTTAACACTCCTCAATAGTTATGGCTTTACCTCCTAAAGTAAACACAAAACCCTGAGGTCGACTTATTATTGTCCCTATCTGATTAGAAGTCAAAATCCGTGCAACCCACAGGGACCAATTATCTGCCTTGTAAGCTAGCATATAATCTCTAGTGCCTCTAAGGTACTTCAATATATGCTTTACCGCAGTCTAATGTCCTTGTCTAGGGTTACTTAGATATCTGCTAACTATGCCCTCGGCAAAACAGATTTCTGATCTCGTGCATAGCATACATTAGGCTTTCGACAGCCGAAGCATAAGGAACTGTCTTTATTTCTGTAACGACCCGCCTCCTACTAACTAGGCTGCGAGACCGGACCATCACATTAGGTTGTGCTAACTTACTCCCTGACCATCATTAAAGTCTAGGTGCGGAAAGCTGCGCTAATGAAAAACTTTGCTAATTGCTACCAAAATCTGGAACTAATACCCAAATCACTATTTTTATCATCAATTATATGCTAAGGTGTATAATCTAGGATGTACCTGTCATATCTCACATCCATTATGGTCAAGGAACTAACTACAAGGTTTCTTGGTCGAAACCCAGCTTCCCAATCGATTGGGATCGAACTCAATCGATTGAAAGCTATTGGATCGATCCACTGATAGATCCAACTCGCTACTGTGCACGGGGTAAATTCTGGATCGATCGGCTGATCGATCCAGGCTTGCCAATCGACCCAGTGATCGATTCCAAAGCTCTCTGTTCACGAGGGCTGATCGATTCAGAAGCTTACTGTTCGTGGAACAAGCTACCCAATCGATCAGCTGATCGATTGAGGAGCCTCCAATCGATCGGCTGATCGATTGAGATTTCTGATTTCGTATCAGAAGTATGATTTCAGCACTGTTTCGTGCTCAAATCACATATATCAACTCTATAACCAAAAACAAAGCTACTAGACCTATCATTACCCATGGCTAGCTAACTAAGATCATGTCAATCAGTAATCTAAGCATAACTATCGCAATTCAAGACACTTAATTAACTAAAAGTGCAGAAAAGTAACACTACAAGAAATACTAAGTTCTTAGGTTGCTAGTTTCTCCAAAGATCTTTATTCCATATCCACACACATCTTCATCACATTGTCCTCCAGACTCCGCTAATCCATCTTTCCTTTACCTATATCTGCAGTATAAGGAAAAGAATTATCTATAAGCTTGGAAACTTAGTAAGAAACCATCTACCTCACAAAAACATGCACACAATGAAAACATGCTTTTTAAAGAATGCTATTTAAAACATATGTTGAACATGTTAAAGCATGGCATACTGAAATTACTAACATGAATACTAACATGTCATCAACCCAATCATGGGATATCATTAAGAAAGAGCTAAACTGGAACATAAACTGAGCTGAACTGAACTAAGCTAATACTGGATTTAATCATGTTCACATAACTGTTTGTAAGTTTTTGAAAGCTATTTATCATAAATAGATGAAAATACTAATCATGCTGCTGATGGGCCCGGCAACTGTACTTGCTATGCGCGCATCCCTAACTAGACCTGAGGTAGCTAGTCCTAAATCTAGTAGGGTTTTACTAGGTTATATAAACCTATGGACGACTATGGGAGCCCAACCCATGGACAACTGAAGTCCAGTACAGTGCCCCTGATAAAAGTAAAATACTGTTTTATAACTGAATTATCTTATCTTGCTATTTCTAGGTTATCTGAACCTAGAGCTAGGTTATCTGAACCTAGAGGCGACTGTGGGAGCCCACCCATTGGACCGTAGTCCCATATAAGCTAAAGCAAGACTAAATATGCTATTTTAAATGCTTCTACTGCATTTACTGAGTTATTAAAATGCCTACTATAGCATTTTACTGAGCTAAACATTCTATCAAACACTTGGTGTGCACTAAATCACACCCTACGTACTGAAATCTGCATACAACGAAACTAATGCATAAAAACGTGCGAATAGCTACTTATACTGCACGTGAGGGGTTTCTTACATCCTGCGCTAGATTTCCTTACGATCTGGTCGCTAGATTTCCGGTGGAGAAGATCCCTTCGTCGATCTCCTCGCGTCTACGTGCTCTTCTCTCGGAGAGGAGCGTTCTCGTGTCGGAGTTGTCGCCGGAAGGTGCTCCTATAGCCCTTGGGATAAAACCCTAGGTTCCTTGGAGGTTGAGGTGTCATGAGGTTTGGAAGAAGAGAGGTTCGGCAAAAATTAGGGTGAGGAGAGGAAAAGCTTCCGATGAAAACTAATAACTCCTCACTTAATTTTTCCTATTTATATTAACTGGTTTATTCGGCCAACTTAAACTTAAATATAATTGCTCCCCTTTTCTTTCAGCACACCCCTGCTGGGGCCTCCTGGTTACTAGAGTTGTCTATAAGACATAGGGTCTTATAGGTCTCGGGTTCAATTCTCGCTTAGGCTATTATACGTTTCTATTTATTTTTGCTACTTCCGCTACTCTAAAAATTCCATAAAAATATCCTAAAATTCCATAAAAATCATAGAATATTTCTAAAATTATTTTAAGAATTTTTGGGCGTTATAATCCCCCATACCTTATAAAAAGTTCATCCTCGAACTTATAATAACTCTGGGTACTTCAGTCTCATACTCGCTTCTGTCTCCCAAATTGCCTCTTCTGTTGTGTGATTTTGCCAAATGACTTTTACTAATGGTACTTCCTTGTTCCGCAATTTCTTAACTGCTCGGTCTATTATCTGAATAGGCCGACTGTCATAGCTGAGGTCTTCGCAAACTTGTACGACTGGGGCTCAATCACCTGGGTGGCATCTGGGATATGCTTCTTCAGCATAGAGACATGAAATACATTATGGATAGCTGACATCTCTTGGGGTAGCTCTAGCTCATATGCTACTTTGCCAACTCTTCTAGTGATAAGGTATGGTCCCACATATCTGAATTTGCCCTTCTTCCCAAAATGCATTACTCCCTTCATGGGAGCTACTCTGAGGAACACTGAATCCCCAACTGAAAACTCTAAGGGTCTGCGCCATGTATCAGCATAGCTTTTCAAGTGACTCGAATGTCCCTCTATCCTTTGGCGGATCTCAGGTATAGTGCATGTGGTATCGCCACTAGATCTGCCTAAAGTTCTAGTTCTTTGTTCTCCCACTTTAATACCAGTAGATTGAGATCTACACCTCCGTAGAGAGCCTCGTGAGGGTGCCATGCCGATGGTGGCCTGATAGCTATTATTGTATGCAAATTCGCTAAACTCGGATATTTGCACCAACTTCCTTGAAGTCTAGGGCACATGCTCGGAGCATATCTTCGATGAGTAGATTTACTCGCTCCGTCGACCATCCGTCTGAGGATGGAAAGCTGTGCTAAATCTTAGTTTAGTGACCAATGTGATTGTACACACCCGTGATGTGAACCTCATTGTCTGCCTCGATATAATGGTGGGACTCCATGTAGTCTAACGATCTCCTTGAGATACAACTGAGCTAGCGCTCCATGGAGTAGGATATCCCGATAGCTAAGAAGGGCTGATTTAGTCAATCTATCGACTATTACCCGATGGTATCAAAACCATTCGTGGTTCCGGGTAGTCCCACTATGAAACCTATAGGTTCCTTGCACAAAAATTTGTACAAAGGTCCGAACCTTTTCCTAGCTACCATGTGTTCTTTTAAATTAAATTTTGGATCGCTCATGGAACTTAACACGTTTGGATCCAAAACTTAATCTATCTCTTTTAGGTTTTGACTTGGATCTCCTGAACTTTACATGTTCGACCCAAGTCTCCTTAATTCCATTAAATATTAATTTCCATAATTGGTTCCAGGACGACGTGGCAGGCACATGGCCTTCTTGGATATGGAGCAACCACCACCGACTAGACAAAACCTTTTATAGAAAGCTAATATTTAATTTCCTAAAATAACTTTAGGTTAACCAAAGAGAATAATCAAATCACAAGGAAAAGAAAAACAAAAGAACACTGCATCGAAAACATATTCGAATTCTAGAACGTAAGCCTCTTGTATTTGGTATTATTTCCATAAATAACTAGCATGATGCGGAAATAAAATTACTAGTTATACCTTGTAGAAAAACCTCTTGATCTTCTATCGATTCCTCTTCTAACCTCGGACATTGTGTGGGCAACGACCAAGATGAGAAACCACCAACCACCTTCTTCTCTCCAAGCAAGGTTCGCCACAAAGGAAAAACTTCACCAAGGAGAGAAACCAAATACTAACCAAGCTCCAAGAGATGCTAGCTTTCTCCTTCTTCTTCTTCTCCAAGTAGTATCCGGCCATCACAAGAGCTCCAAGGGGAAGAGAGAGGTTCGCCACCACAAGAGGAAGAGAGGGAGAGGATGGCCGCCACACCAAGGAACAAAAGAGGGAGAGAAATAATAGATGTTGTCTCATGAAGGCACCTCACCCCTTCTTTTATATTCCTTGGCCTAGGCAAATTAGGAAATTTAATTACAATAAAATTTCCTTAATTTCCTTTGACTTGATTTAATTGAGAAAAATAAAATAAAATTTCCCAAATTAAAATCAAGTGGTCGGCCATATCAATGAGAACAAATTGGACAAGTTTTAATCAACAATTAAAACTTCCTAATTTGTTTCGGAAATTTTTAAAAAATTAAAATTTCTCTTCAAATCTCTTCATGGTTGATAAAAGAAAATTTCTATAATTTTAATTTTACAACATGTGAATAATTTTAAAGAGAAAATATCTTACAAATAAGGAAAGAGATCTAATCTCTTTCTTTAATCTTTGTAGATCTTTACATAGAGGATTTTAATTTCTAGGTTCTTAAATTAATTATATCTACATAATAAATTAGGAAATTACCCAGGTTATGACTTAAGGCATGCGGACGGAGTAGGCGAAGAGGCGAGATGGATGCAAGACACTGTCCGGACTTTAGGAGTGCAAAACTTACTTGTTCCTGTTATGGGAGGTTCTTTATTTGTATAGGAAGATGTTCGAGAATACATTGTTCTTATTTGTTGAACTCATGTTTGGGATGCTGTCATTTACATTGGATAGGATAGTTTATTTCAATGGAATTGTACTGCGGTTATCTACATAGCAAAAGCCGAAAGGGGTGTTTTTAAAAAAAAAACTTGAGAGATAAGCTAGGGATGTTTTAGGTATCTTGCGAATCTAGAAATGGCTCATTATCCCATACTGCTCACAAAATTCCTCAACCTTTGAATCTGTATACTCAGTTTTAACATGACAATCCTATGAGCTCCTCTTGGGACATTATCAACCTAGTATCTCTAGGACACAGTCTTCCTTCTATAATCAACAACACACACTATAAGTGATATCATTTCCCAACTTTCGGGCTTATTGATTCATCGAACTAAACCTCACCCATTGATAAATTAAAGAAATAAATATCAAATATATGTGCTTGTTATTATATCGTGGATTAAGAGCACACACTTCCATAATAACCGAGGTCTTTGTTTCTTTATAAAGTCAGATAAAAGAAACGACCTCAAATGGTCCTACTCAATACACACTAAGTGTACTAGTGTAATTATAGTCCAAGATAAACTGATACCTAATTACACTATGACCTTCTAATGGTTTTCTTTCCATTTTGGTCGTACACCGCTTATAATTTATAAGAGTGATATATCATCTTCTGATGACACCACATACTATATTATCTTCAATATAAATTAATTGAACAACTACAACTAACTAAATGTAGAAAATTTGACCAAATGTGATTCTTTATTCATAATGAATGTTTACAAAGCTTAGGCTAGTATACACTCCAACAATCTCCCACTTATACTAATGACTGTCGCCATATCTTCTACCATACATCTGATTCCCATTCCCTCCATGCGATCGAAAGCTTCAAAGGAAGTTAGTGAAAGGATCCGCCGGTTATCTGCGATGCAATCTTGGCGATGACAACTTCTCTCGCTCACGATATCTCGATCGTGGTACTTGCGCTATATGTTTACTTGCCTTATGAGCTCGTGGTTCCTTCGAGTTTGCAATCGCATCGCTATTATCACAATAAATTGTGATGATTTTGGGCAAACCAGAATCACATCTAAGTCCATTAAAAGTTCCTGAGTCATATCGCCTCAGAGGCTGCTACATACTCAACTTCCATGGTTGAGTCCGAAACGTATTTCTTAACACTCCTCCATGAAATGGCTCCACCTCCTAAAGTAAACACATAGCCTGATGTAGACTTACTGTTATCCTAATCTGAATCCGTGTAACCCACAGGAAGCGAATCGTCTGCTTGGTAAACTAGCATATAATTTCTAGTCCTTCTCGGTACTTCAATATATGCTTTACCGCAGTCCAATGTCCTTGTCCATGGTTACTCCGATATCTACTGACCATGCAAATAGATATCAGGTCTCGTATATAGCATTGCATACATTAGGCTTCCTACAGCCGAAGCATAAGGAACCGCTTTCATGTCCTCTATCTCTTTCGGACGCCTTTGGAGACATCTCTTTAGATAGAGCTACTCCATGTCTAAAAGGTAAGAAACCTTTCTTGGAATCCTGCATGCTAAAACGAGCAAGAATTGTATCTATATGAAGCTTGGGATAGACACAATATTCTTTTCTTACGATCCCTTATAACTTTGATCCCAAGAATGTGTGCACAATCTCCTAAGTCCTTCATATCAAATTGTTTGGACAACCATACCCTTACGTCCGATAATACCTTGACATTGTTGCCAATTAACAAAATATCATCTACGATAGTACAAGAAATACCACCACGTTTCCGTTACACTTTTATATACACAAGACTCATCCGGACTTTGAATAAATCCATATGACTGGATTACTTCATGTTCCAAGACTTGAAGCTTGCTTCAGTCCATAAATGGACCGATTGAGCTTGCACACTAGATGCTCTTTACCTTTTCAATGAACCCTTCGTTGCTTCATATGGATGTTCTCTTCAAGACTTCCATTAAGGAAAGTCTTTGACATTCATTTGCCAAATCTCATAATCCATATGAGCAAAGAATGGATAAGAGTATCCGGATAGACTTAAGCATGGCTACCGTGAAAAGGTTTCCTCATAATCGATTCTCTTTCTGAGTGTACCCTCCGAGCTTTGAAGGTTTCTACCTTCCGTCTGTCCTTTTTCTTTGTAGATCCACTTACATCCAACGGCTTTTACACCATCGTGGTTCTACAAGCTCCAGACCTTATTAGAGTACATAGACTCTATTTCTAATTCATCGCCTTTTGCCAAGATGTGGATCTATATCTTGGAGTGCTTCATATGTCCGGGATCGAGTTCATGTTTACCGGGATCAAATCAAGACTCTCCCAAAACATGAATCTTTCAGTTTCTTACAACCTCCCACTACGACGAGGCATCGTCTGGTTGTGTATCATGTGACACGTGTTGCAGTCTCTTGTGGTACTTCATCTTGTCTTGTTGGTGTCCTCTCTGAGTTCTTCTAAAACAACTTTATATCGGGCTTGTGATCCATTATATAGTCTTCTTCTAAAAACGGCATTGGTGCTAACAATGACCTTCCGTCTTTAGGACTATAAAATAAACCACCTTTCGCCTTTGGGATATCCTACAAACACGCGAACTTATGTGGGATTCTAACTTATCAAGATCTGGTTTCAGCACATGTGGACTACCCCAAATCCGAATATGTCTTAGACTGGCGCCCATTCCATAATTCTATGGGAGTAGAAGAAACGATTTAGAAGGTACTAAGTTCGGAACACGTTTCTTGAGCATATCCCCAAAATGAATTTGTAATCAATAACTCATCATTGATCTAACCATCTCCATAAGAGTCCTATTCCTTCGCTCGCTACACCATTCTGTTGGTCAGTGCGGACAATTGGGATTGAATCCGGCCTCGATAAGTAATTCCTAAACTCTCCTAAGAGGTATTCGCCACCACGATCGCGTAGTGTCTTGATACTTTACCTAGTCATTTCTCCACATCGACCTTGTATTCTTTGAACTTATCAAAGCACTCGAACGGGGCATTAGGTAAATGTATCCATATCTTGAATAATCGCCCATGAAAGAGACAAAATATTCAAAACCTCCTCTTGCCCGGACAGACATATCTACACAATCAGAATGAACCAATTCTAATACTTCTTTGGCTCTATACCCCTTGGCCTTGAACGACCTCTTGGTCATTTTACCTTCCAGGCAAGATTCACAAGTTGGAAAATTTTCCAACTCAAATGAACTCAAAAGTCCATCGGCTATAAGCCTCTGAATCCTACTTAAGTTAATATGACCAAGCCTTAGATGCCAAAGATATGCTTGGTTCATCTCCGAAGGTTCTTTTCTCTTATTAGAGTTAGAAGATGAGTTATAAATTTCATATTTTGCTTTGTGGAAGAAATTAGATTTAAAGTATACAAATTACCAACTAATGCACCAGTACAGATAATCACTTTATTTCTTTTAATAACTACATCGTTACTGAAAGAAACTGAATATCCATCTAAAAACAGTTTAGAAACTGAAATTAAATTCTTTCTAAAACTGGGTACATAAAGACAATTTCTTAAAATCAAATTTCTATTTCTACTAAAAGATAAGTAGACGTCTCCCACTGCAACACCGCCACCTTAGTAGCATTGCTCATGAGACGGTAATTTCTCCTTCGATAGTCGGGTTTCCTGAACCCCGCAAGGAATTGCGCAGACATGACTGGCTCCGATCTATATACCGTGTGGTAGATAACACCGCTAAACATGTTTCAACAACTAGAGTATGAGATATACCTTTGTTTTGGTTCCTACGAGGATAGTCCGCCTTCCAATGTCCTTCCTGCAGATGAAGCACTTGCCCTTCTTCTTCTTCATTCCTTTAAATCCCGTACACTGAGATTTATTCACTTTCTTTGATGAACTTTGTTTCTTCTTCTTCTTTCCTTTGGGTTTAGAAGTAGAACCATTTTCAATAGTGAATTTGAGCATTGTGACGAAATAATCCTTCGGCTGAAGTTCAACAAGTAGTTCCGCTAATGAATAAACCTCTTATTCATATTATAGTTCAAGGAACTGCTCAAAACTTCTAGGTAGCGTTTGGAGGATCATATCGATCCGGGTTTCCCCATCAATTCTCCTCCAAGGATTTGTATCTCGCTCGGATAAGCCATCATCTTTAGGATATGATCCTCACAGGTACCCTCTTGCATGGTGGTCATTATCTTTCTCATGGCTTCTTGCCTAGAAGCCCTATCCCGATGACCAAAGAGTTCCTTGAGATTGTTCATAATATCATAGGTTGGTAAATCTTGATGCTGATGTTGCAATACATTTGACATTGAAGCCAAAATGTAACACCGCGCCATCTCATCTGCTTTTACCCATTTCCTATGATATTCAATCTCCTCTTGGGTAGATTCACCAGTAGGTGCATCAGGGCACTGCTCAGTACATATTTATAGCTTTCAGCAGTAAGAACAATGTCCAGGTTTCTTTTCCAATCTATGTAGTTTGGTCCAGTAAGTCTATTCTGTTGAAGTATGATGGACAGTGGGTTGAAAGACATCCTAAGAATCACAAATAACTTTTGGTCAAAACTCTAAATTTAGAATAATATTGATTCCTCAAACAATACTATTTTAAATTAACCAACACCTCAAAACACCGTGAATTTTGTATGCCACGTTAGTGTGGACGTATACAAATTCAACATTTGTAAAAGGAGGGTTTTATCCCATTAATTTTATTATCTTGTCAACCTAACTTTTTGACAAATAAAATTAATAGTTGGTGTCTTTTGGTCACACAAATAATAGCAGTGACTCCGATGGGGAGGATACTATTAGATGTGTCTAAGTGTATACCATTACTTGACACTAAGTCCATTAATAAGATTATGCCCCTTCCGTTGGGGAAGATCACACGCTCTTAATTAACTTCCTATAGTCATCCAAAAATGGAAGTCTGTTCTAGTGATCCATAAACAAGCTCATCCGTTATGGAGGAAGGCACTCAGAGCCAACGCGCAAGCTTGTTTGCATCACTTACAAACCAGTAATGGAGACCATGGGATTTATTTAAAAAATCCTCTCCCACTTAGTTATTTATAAATGAGGAATTTTAACTATGCTAGCCTACTAAAACTTGTAAACTAACATGCACACACAGCATAATATAAAAGCAATAAATAGAAAATTTAATTTTCAACTATTATGACTTTTATCACTAATTGTCCTCCGTGTGTTGTCATCCCTAGCTGCTGCCATATTTGGCCACCGCCACCGGATCTAGCTGTCGCATCCATCTTGCTCCTAGTTCCGCTGCGCCTCTGGTCCTTAGAAGGTTCCACGCTTTGCAAGATTCGATCCGCGACATAAATAGAATTTTACATTTTGATCCTATATTCCATAAAAGGAATGTACATGTATCTAGATCAAAAATAAAATCCTAATAAAACTAAATACAGCTCCTGCTGTATTTTAATACAATCATGCCCACGTATAAATGCCCTTGACATGTCCAAGGGTCCAATCACACACATAATAACTAAAAGCCATAATAGTTGGATCCTGCATCCACAAAGTTAGCACATCCTACTATTAACCCGCCTAAATTATGTATGACATGTGCATAATTAAACTAAATACCAAATACACAGAGGCAAAACCCTAGCTCGATACCAATTGTTGGTTGCTACTGAAAACCTATAGGTTCCACTGCACAAAAATTTTGTACAAAGGTCCGAACCTTTCCTAGCTACCATGTGTTCTTTTAAATTAAATTTTGGATCGCTCATGAACTTAACACGCTTGATCCAAAACTTAATCTATCTGTTTTTTAGGTTTTGACTTGGATCTCCAATGAACTTTACACTGATTCAAGTCTCCTTGTTATTAATTCTATTAAATATTAATTTCCATAATTGGTTCCCAAGATCGACGTGGCGAGGCACATGGCCTTCTTGGATATGGGAGCAACCACCACCGACTAGACAAAACCTTTATAGAAAGCTAATATTTAATTTCCTAAAATAACTTTAGGTTAACCAAAGAGAACAATCAAATCACAAGGAAAGAAAAACAAAAGAACACAAAATTCGAAAAAACATATTCGAAATTCTAGAACGTAAGCCTCTTGTATTTGGTATTATTTCCATAAATAACTAGCATGATGCGAAATAAAATTACTAGTTATACCTTGTAGAAAACCTCTTGATCTTCTATCGTATTCCTCTTCTAACCTCGGACGTTGTGTGGGCAACGATCTACCGAGATGAGAAACCACCAACCACCTTCTTCTCCTCCAAGCAAGGTTCGGCCACAAAGGAAAAACTTCACCAAGGAGAAAAACCAAAATACTAACCAAGCTCCAAGAGATGCTAGCTTTCTCTCCTTCTTCTTCTTCTTCTCCAAGTAGTATCCGGCCACCACAAGAGCTCCAAGGGGAAGAGAGAGGTTCAGCCACCACAAGAGGAAGAGAGGGAGAGGATGGCCGGCCACACCAAGGAACAAAAGAGGGAGAGAAATAATAGATGTTGTGTCTCATGAAGGCACCCTCACCCCTTCTTTTATATTTCTTGGCCTAGGCAAATTAGGAAATTTAATTACAATAAAATTTCCTTAATTTCCTTGACTTGATTTAATTGAGAAAAATAAAATAAAATTTCCCAAATTAAAATCAAGTGGCCGGCCATATCAATGAGAACAAAATTGGACAAGTTTTAATCAACAATTAAAACTTCCTAATTTGTTTCCGAAAATTTTAAAAAAAATAAAATTTCTCTTCAAATCTCTTCATGGTTGATAAAAAGAAAATTTCTATAATTTTAATTTTACAACATGTGAATAATTTTTAAAGAGAAAATAAAATATCTTACCAATCTACAAATAAGGAAAGAGATCTAATCTCTTTCTTTAATCTTTTGTAGATCTTTTACAAGAGAGATATTTTAATTTTAATTCTCTTTAATAAATTATATCTTCCACATAATAAAAATTAAAATTAAATTTCTTTTTTAATTTAATTTGGTCGGCCCCCACTAGCTTGGGTTCAAGCTAGGGTCGGCAACCCAATCTAGCTTGGCCGGCCCTAGCTTGTTCCCAAGCTAGCTTGGCCGCCCTACACATGGGTATGAAGGTGGGTATAGGTGGGTATAGTACTCTATAACTAAGAGGCTACGATAGAGACCGAGAGGAGGAATTTGTTTTGGTCTCCCGATAAAATTAAGCATCCCGTGTTCGCCCCGAACACACAACTTAATTTTATCAATAATAATTCATTCCACTAGAGAACTATTATTGAACTACCGCACCAATCCCAAATTATATTTTTGGGCTCCTTCTTATTATGAGTGTGTTAGTTTCCCTGTGTTTAAGATATCGAATGTCCACTAATTAAGTGAGTTACTGACAACTAATTTAATTAATATTTTAGTCCAAGAGTAGTACCACTCAACCTTATCGTCATGTCGGACTAAGTCCACCTGCAAGGTTTAACATGACAATCCTTATGAGCTCCTCTTGGGGACATTATCAACCTAGATCACTAGGACACAGTTTCCTTCTATAATCAACAACACACACTATAAGTGATATCATTTCCCAACTTATCGGGCTTATTGATTCATCGAACTAAACCTCACCCATTGATAAATTAAAGAAATAAATATCAAATATATGTGCTTGTTATTATATCAGGATTAAGAGCACACACTTCCATAATAACCGAGGTCTTTGTTTCTTTATAAAGTCAGTATAAAAGAAACGACCTCAAATGGTCCTACTCAATACACACTAAGTGTACTAGTGTAATTATACAGTCAAGATAAACTGATGCCTAATTACACTACGACCTTCTAATGGTTTGTTCCTTTCCATTTTGGTCGTGAGCTACTGTTTATAATTTATAAGGTACTGATAATATCATCTTCTGTATGTGACACCACATACTATATTATCTTCAATATAAATTAATTGATCAACTACAACTAAATGTAGAAAATTTGACCAAATGTGATTCTTTATTCATAATGAATGTTTACAAAGCTTAGGCTTTCAGTATACACTCCAACAAGTCCCACTATGAAGTCCATGGAAATATCTTCCCACTTCCATTCTGGAATCTGAATGGGCTGTAGAACTCCTCCTGGTCTCTGGTGTTCTGCCTTGACCCTCTGGCAGGTTAGACAGGTACTGACATATCTAGCGATGTCTCTTTTCATCCCAGGCCACCAAAAACGTCTCTTTAGGTCTTGGTACATCTTGGTGGAACCCGGATGCATCGCATAGGGAGTCCTGTGAGCCTCGTCTAAAATCTTTCTCTTTAGTTCCTCCTGATCTGGAACACAAAGTCTGTCACGAAAATATAATGCCCCACTATCGGATATTCTGAACTCTCCACTTTTTGATTCTGCTAACCCTTGCTTGATTTTTCGAATTTCAGGATCCTGTCCCTGAGCTGTCTGGATGTCACCAAGCAAGGTGGATTCTAACGTCATAGTAGAGAGCTGTCCCACTATAAGTTCGAGACTGAAATCTGTGATCTCCTTCTGTAGGGGCGGTGATATGGCTGCTAGGGATAGTAAGGTGGCGCTGGACTTCCTGCTAAGTGCGTCTGCCACCTTATTGGCTTTTCCTGGATGGTAGAGGATGTCTACGTCATAATCTTTGACCAGTTTGAGTCATCTACGCTGTCGCATATTCAGATCCTTCTGAGTGAAGAAATACTTCAGACTCTGATGATCTGTATACACTCTACACTGAGCTACATACAGGTAATGTCTCCAAATTTTGAGAGCGAAGACGACTGCTACAAGCTCAAGGTCATGAGTAGGATAGTTCCTCTCATAGTCCTTGAGTTGTCTAGAGGCATAGGCGATCACCTTGCCATTTTGCATCAGTACTGCTCCTAGTCCCAATTTAGAGGCATCGCTATATATATCAAAGCTGTCCGTGTTTTCTGGTAGAGCTAGAATGGGAGCACTGGTCAATCTCCTTTTTAGCTCGCTGAAGCTGTTCTCACAGTCCTCTGTCCACTGAAATTTTTTGTTCTTTCTGGTAAGAGCTGTCAGTGGGGAGGCTATCCTGGAGAAATCCTCTATGAATTTCCTGTAATAACCTGCTAGTCCCAAAAAGCTTATGATTTCACTGGCGTTCTTAGGTCTTTTCCAGTTGTTCACAACCTCTATTTTACTGGGGTCTACCATAATACCATCCTGGGAGATGATGTGCCCTAGGAAGGATACTTGGTCAAGCCAGAATTCACATTTCGTGAACTTGGCGTACAACTGATTTTGCCAAAGGATCTGCAGTACTATTTTCAGGTGCTCTGCGTGTTCTTCCTGAGTTCTTAAATAGATAAGAATGTCATCGATGAACACAATAACAAACTTGTCCAAGTATTCTCTGAATACTCTGTTCATAAGGTCCATAAAGGTAGCTGGAGCGTTTGTCACGCCAAAAGGCATGACTACGAACTCATAATGTCCGTATCTGGTCCTGAAAGTCGTCTTGGGTATATCACCTTCTTTAACTCTAACCTGGTGATATCCTGACCGGAGGTTTATTTTAGAGAACACTGATGCTCCCTTTAGCTGATTAAACAGGTCATCTATTCTGGGAAGAGGATACCTGTTCTTAATCGTGACTTGGTTTAGTGCTCGGTAGTCTATACACAGGCGCATGCTCCCGTCCTTCTTTTTCATGAACAATACAGGCGCTCCCCATGGTGAGTGACTAGAGCGTATAAATCCCTTGTCAAGCAGCTCCTGTAGTTGCTCCTAAAGTTCCTTCAGTTCTGCCGGAGCCCTGCGGTAGGGTGCTTTGGAGATGGGATTTGTACCAGGGATGAGTTCTATCTCAAATTCAATCTCCCTGTCTGGTGCTAGTCCTGGTAACTCCTCAGGGAAGACTGCTGGGTAGTCACGTACGACTCGGACCTCCTCTAGCTTTTGGTCCTTGTTCTGGCTGGCACTGACTACATGTGCTAGAAATCCCGTACATCCTGAATCTAGTAGTTTCTGCGCCTTCAGAGCTGAGAGAAACTTCTTGGCTCTTCTCTTTGGTTCTCCGATGTACCCAAACTGCACTCCTGCTTCAGGTTGGAATACAACTCTCTGTTTACGGCACTCTATGAAGGCGCCGTACTTCATCAGAAAGTCCATTCCCAAGATGACGTCGTAGTCGGCCATATCTAATACTATCAGGTCACCAAAAAGCTCTCTGTCTGCTATAATTACCGACACTGCTCGGAGCCAGTGCGTGGATGCCATAATTTCCCCTGAAGGTAGCGTCGTCAAAAACTGACCACTGAATACCTCTGGGGGTATTGCTATCTTTTCGGTGAATGCCCTGGATATATAAGAATGGGTTGCCCCAGTATCGAATAAGACAGTTGCACTTTGCTGTAAAATACTAATCTGACCTGTAACAACTGTCGAGGCATTCGCTACGTCTTCTTTGGTGAGTGAGTAGATCCTCGCGTTCATCATGGCTGAGGGGGCTTCTAGTCTGCCTTGACTGATATGGGGACCATCTATAGCAGCCTGCATCTGATGTAACTGGGTTGGTTTGTCTCCGTACTGAATCAACTGTGGTGGAGGAAGACTGGTCTTGTTTGGGCATTGCTTAGCCATATGCCCTTCTTGACCACATTCAAAGCATCCTCGCGTGCCCTTACGACAAACTCCTGGGTGGAATTTCCCACAAGTAGCACACTTGGGATAAGTAGGCTATTTACTAGCTGGTCCTCCTTTTGGATAGCTCCCTGGCTTACGTTTGTGGCTGGAGTTCCCTTCCCAGTTAGAGCTATGGCCCTGGTGCTTCTGAGTACCTGAGCCTCCTTGGCCTTTAGACTCTGAAAAGGCTTGCTTCTGCTGCTTGATGCTGTTCTGGTAATGTTTGGTGGTCAGAGCACTGCTCACTAATTCTTCTGTAGTTTGCGGCCTATGAACGCCGCTGGCCACATTCATTGCTATCTCCGGCCTTAGCATTTTGAGCATCAACCGAACTCGTTCTCTTTCAGTGCTGACTAGTTCAGGGCATAAACGAGCCAGTCTATTGAATTTCTTCACAGCTTCCTCTACTGAAAGGTTGCCCTGGCGAAATTTAGTGAACTCGTCGTAGTGGCGGTTTGTGACCCGCATGTGAAAGAACTCTTCAAAGAATTCCCTCTCGAAGTCGGCCCATGTCATCTGGTTCACTGGGCGCTTCGTTTTAATTCTCTCCCACCACATACGTGTGTCTCCTGTCAAGCAGAATGAGGCGCATTTCACCTTTTCAAACTCTGGCCAGTCCAGAAGCTCCATCGTACTCTCTAGTGTTTTGAACCAGGCTTGAGCATCCCATGGTTCACTGGTGCTTGAGAAATTCTCTGGCTTGATCTTCTGCCACTGGATCAGATAGGCTTCTCTTCTTGCCCCTGCTGCAGGTTGGACTGGTGGAACCTCTATCACCACTGGGGTCGCTAAGTTAGGTTCTGGGGTGACAGTGGGAGTGTTCTACTGGTTAGCCCTTAGGGTGACTATCTCCTGTTGCTGTTCAGCTAGCTACTCTGTAACTGAGCCACTACTGCGGTTAGGTCTGGGGGAGGCACTGAGCTGCCTGCCTCAGGCTGGGGTTCAGTAGCTGGTGTCTTTCTAGCTGGGCGCCCTCGTACCATTTTCTAAAGAAATAGAGGACATACATAACTAATAGGATCATATTGCATAACTATTGTTATCACGCTAGGTACTATCATACATAGACATGCTTTAGTTCTATAACATGAAAGCAAACAAACATAAATAAAGTGAGAGATATATGTTCTTACTTGGAAGCTGCAGGTTCAATGCTGATGTGTGTGTGAAGGAAGTATGGACTTGCTCTGATACCACTCTGAAATGACCCGCCTCCTACTAACTAGGCTGCGAGGCTGGACCATCACATTAGGCTGTGCTAACTTACTCCCTGACCATCATTAAAGTCTAGGTGCGGAAAGTTGCGCTAATGAAAAACTTTGCTAATTGCTACCAAAATCTGGAACTAATACCCAAATCACTATTTTTATCATCAATTATATGCTAAGGTGTATAATCTAGGATGTACCTATCATATCTCACATCCATTATGGTCAAGGAACTAACTACAAGGTTTCTTGGTCGAAACCCAGCTTCCCAATCGATTGGGATCGAACTCAATCGATTGAAAGCTATTGGATCGATCCACTGATCGATCCAACTTGCTACTGTGCATGGGGTAAATTCTGGATCGATCGGCTGATCGATCCAGGCTTGCCAATCGATCCAGTGATCGATTCCAAAGCTCTCTGTTCGCGAGGGCTAATCCCCCGATCGATCGATTGATCGATCCAGAAGCCTACTGTTCGCGACAATAGCTCCGATCGATCGGTTGTTCGATTCAGAAGCTTACTGTTCGCGGAACAAGCTGCACAATCGATCAGTTGATCGATTGAGAAGCCTCCAATCGATCGGCTGATCGATTGAGGTTTCTGATTTCGTATCAGAAGTCTGATTTCAGCATTGTTTCGTGCTCAAATCACATATATCAACTCTATAACCAAAAACAAAGCTACTAGACCTATCATTACCCATGGCTAGCTAATTAAGATCATGTCAATCAGTAATCTAAGCATAACTATCGCAATTCAAGACACTTAATTAACTAAAAGTGTAGAAAAGTAACACTACAAGAAATACTAAGTTCTTAGGTTGCTAGTTTCTCCAAAGATCTTTATTCCAAGTTTCTATCCACACACATCTTCATCGCATTGTCCTCCAACCTCCGCTAATCCATCTTTCCTTTACCTTTATCTGCAGTATAAGGAAAAGAAGTATCTGTAAGCTTGGAAGCTCAGTAAGAAACCATCTACCTCACAAAAACATGCACACGATGAAAACATGCTTTTTAAAGAATGCTATTTAAAACATATATTGAACATGTTAAAGCATGGCATACTGAAATTACTAACATGAATACTAACATGTCATCAACCCAATCATGGGATATCATTAAGAAAGAGCTAAACTGGAACATAAACTGAGCTGAACTGAACTAAGCTAATACTGAATTTAAGCATGTTCACATAACTGTTTGTAAGTTTTTGAAAGCTATTTATCATAAATAGATGAAAATACTAATCATGCTGCTGATGGGCCTGACAACTGTACTTGCTATGCGCGCATCCCTAACTAGACCTGAGGTAGCTAGTCCCAAATCTAGTAGGGTTTTACTAGGTTATCTAAACCTAGGGACGACTATGGGAGTCCAACCCAAGGATAACTGAAGTCCAGTACAGTGCCCCTGATAAAAGTAAAATACTGTTTTATAACTGAATTATCTTATCTTGCTATTTCTAGGTTATCTGAACCTAGAGCTAGGTTATCTGAACCTAGAGGCGACTGTGGGAGCCCACCCATTGGACCGTAGTCCCATATAAGCTAAAGCAAGACTAAATATGCTATTTTAAATGCTTCTACTGCATTTACTGAGTTATTAAAATGCCTACTGTAGCATTTTACTGAGCTAAACATTCTATCAAACACTTGGTGTGCACTAAATCACACCCTACGTACTGAAATCTACATACAATTAAACTAATGCATAAAAACGTGTGAATAGCTACTTATACTGCAGGTGAGGGGTTTCTTGCATCCTGCGCTAGATTTCCTTACGATCTGGTTGCTAGATTTCCGGTGGAGAAGATCCCTTCGTCGATCTCCTCGCGTCTACGTGCTCTTCTCTCGGAGAGGAGCGTTCTCATGTCGGAGTTGTCGCCGGAAGGTGCTCCTATAGCCCTTGGGATAAAACCCTAGGTTCCTTGGAGGTTGAGGTGCCGTGAGGTTTGGAAGAAGAGAGGTTCGACGGAAATTAGGGTGAGGAGAGGAAAAGCTTCCGATGAAAACTAATAACTCCTCACTTAATTTTTCCTATTTATATTAAGTGGTTTATTCGACCAACTTAAACTTAAATATAATTGCTTCCCTTTTCTTTGAGCACACCCCTGCCGGGGCCTCCTGGTTACTAGAGTTGTCTATAAGACATAGGGTCTTATAGGTCTCGGGTTCAATTCTCGCTTAGGCTATTTTACGTTTCTATTTATTTTTGCTACTTCCGCTACTCTAAAAATTCCATAAAAATATCTAAAATTCCAGAAAAATCATAGAATATTTCTAAAATTATTTTGAGAATTTTCAGGCATTACAATTTCCTCTATCTCCTTTGATGTCTTTGGAGACATCTCTTTAGATAAAGCTACTCCATGCTGAAAAGGTAAGAAACCTTTCTTGGAGTTTTGCATGCTAAAAACGAACAAGGATTGTTTCGATATATGAAGCTTGAGATAAGTAAAATATATTCTTTTCTTGCGATCCCTTTGATCCCAAGAATATATGCATTCTCCCAAGTCCTTCATATCGAATTGTTTGGACAACCATACCCTTACTTCTGACAACACTTTGATATTGTTTCCAACCACCAAAAATGTTATCTTCGTATAGTACAAGAAATACCACCACGTTTCCATCACACTTCTTGTATACACAAAACTCATTCGGTTATAAAATAAATCCATAGGTCTGGATTACTTTATTAAACCGGATGTACCAAGACCTTGAAGCTTTACTTCAGTCCATAGACTGATTGAGCTTACACACAAGATGCTTTTTGCTCTTTGCAATGAACCTTTCTGGTTGCTTTATATGGATGTTTTCTTCAAGTCTTCCATTAAGGAAAGCTGTCTTGACATCCACTTGCTAAATCTCCTAGATAAAAGAATTCGGATAGACTTAAGCATGACTACCAGTAAAAAAGTTTCCTTTTTCATCAAGCCTTGCTTTGAAAGTTTCTACCTTCCTGTCTATCCCTCTTTTCCTATTGTGGACTTATTTTCACCCAATGACTTTTACACCATTTGGTGATTTTATAAGCTTCCAGACTCTATTAGAATACATACATTCTAATTCTGTATTCTTTGCAAAGATGTTGCATCTTTATCTTGGAGTGCTTCATCATATGTTCGAAGATCAGGTTCATGTCCACCAGGGATCGAGTCCAAAGACTCTCCCAAAACATGAATCTTTTAGGTTGCCTAACAACCCTCCCACTACGACAAGGTACTTTCTGTGATTGTGTATCATTTGTGATACGTATTGCAGTTCTTGTGATATTTCATCTTGTACAGTT
Source organism: Zingiber officinale (assembly GCF_018446385.1). Lineage (NCBI taxonomy): Eukaryota > Viridiplantae > Streptophyta > Magnoliopsida > Zingiberales > Zingiberaceae > Zingiber > Zingiber officinale. The sequence goes on along the minus strand of NC_055994.1, from coordinate 91,681,767 downwards.
GGTACTAGGTTAGACGTGTCCTTTAATTTCCTTAAGAACAATTTTTACTCATGGGCTTGTGGTTCATGGTATAGTCCTTTTCTAAAATCGGGCATTGGTGCCAACAATGACCTTCTGATTTTAAGGACTATAAACCTCTTTTTGTTTTTCTAGGATAACTCACAAACAACTGAACTCATGTCCAACTTATCAGTGTCTCTCATGTGCTAGACCACCCAAATCCGAATATGCTTCAGATTAGGCTTACACCATTTCTGCAATTTTGTGGGAGTAGAGAGTTCTGACTTAGAAGGTACTATGTTCACTTCCGTTTCCAGTGTATATCCTTAAAACGAATTTAGTAATTTTCTAAATAACTCATCATTGATCTAATTATTTCATAAGAGCCTTATACCTTTTTTTTTACTACACCATTCTGTTGGGGTGTACCAGGTGCAGTTAGTTGGGATTAAATCCTGACTTCTGATAAGTGACTCCTAAACTCTCCTAAGAGGTACTCGTCACTACGAACTTACCATGGTGACTTGATACTTTTATTTTGACGTTTCTCCGCATTAGCCTTGTACTCTTTGAACTAATCAAAGCACTTAGTCTTGCGGTGCATCAAGTAAATGTATATATATCTCAAATAGTTGTCTAAAAATAGATGAAATATTTGAACCTACCTCTTGTCTGGATAGTCATAGGACCACACAAATCAGAATGAACCAATTCCAATATATCTTTGGCTTCATACCCCTTAGACTTAAAAGCTTCTCGGTTATTTTTCCTTCCAAGTAAGACTCGTAGGTTAGAAAGATTTCCACTACCAATGAACCCAAAAGTTCATCAGCTACTAATGAATCCTACTCAAGTTAATATAACCTAGCCTTAGATTCTAAAGATATAATTGGTTCATTTCCAAAGGTTGCTTTCTCTTAAAGTTAGAAGATGTGTTATTAATTTCCATTTATTGCATCGTAGGAGTTATTGGATTTATAAATTGTCAACCAACGTACCAGAATAGATAATTTCTCTATTTTTCTTGATAACAAGTTTGTTATCAAAATAGACAGAATATTTATTCTTTAATAGTTTAGAAACTGAAATCAGGTTCTTTCTAAACTTGGTACATAAAGACAGTTTCTGAAAATCCATATTTTATTCCTCTCGGAGGATAAACACCTCCCACTGCAACAGCTACTACTTTTGCAGCAGTGCCCATGTAGACAGTGATTTCTCTTCATATAGTTGTCGGGTTTCCTGGAGCCCCTGGAATGAATTGCAGATATGATAGTGGCTCCTGTGTCTACTCACCAGGTACCGGTAGATAACATCACTAAACATGTTTCAACAACTAATGAATCAAATACACCTATATTGTTCTTAGTTTTAAGAGGACAGTCTACCTTAATGTTCTATTTCCAATCATTACAATTTGGACTACTAAGTCTACTCTATAGTATAACAACTAGGGGATTGACAAACATCCTAAGAATCACAAAAATATTTGGTCAAGACCAACACCTTAAAAACCCCATGAATTTTGTATGCCATGATAGTGTGGACATATACAAAATCAAAGAGGAGATTTTATTCATTAATTTTATTATCTCGTCATCCTAACTTTATGATAAATAAAATTAATAGTTGGTCTATCAAATATTTGGTCAAAAACTTTGAATTTGAAATAATATTGATTCCTCAAAACAATATCATTTAAATTCACCAACACCTCAAACACTGTGAATTTTGCATACCACGATAGTGTGGACGTATACAAATTCAAATATTTGTAAGAGGAGAGTTTAACCCATTAATTATCTTGTCAATAATTCTTTATGACAAATAAAATTACCTCAAACACCGTGAATTTTGTATGCCACGATAGTGTGGACGTATATAAAACCAAACATTTGTAAGAGGAGTTTTTCCCATTAATTTTATTTTCTTGTCATCCTGACAAATAAAATTACCTCATACACCGTAAATTTTGTATGTCATGATAGTGTAGACGTATACAAAAACTCGACATTTATAGGAGGGGGTTTTAATTTTATTATCTTGTCAACTTATCTTTTTGATAAATTAATAGTTGGTTTTCCTTTGGTCACACAAATAATAGCAGTGACTCCGATGGGGAGGATACTATTAGACGTGCCTAAGTGTATACCATTACTTGACACAAAGTCCATTAATAAGATTATGCCCCTTCCGATGGGGAAGATCACACGCTCTTAATTAATTTCCTATAGTCATCCTAAATGGAAGTTTGAACTAGTGATCCGCAAACAAACTCATCCGATATGGAGGAAGGTACTCAGAGCCAACGCGCAAGTTTGTTTGCATCACTTTCAAACCAGTAATGGAGACCGTGTAATTTATTAAAATAAATCCCTCTCCCACTTAGTTATTTAAAGTGAGGAATTTTAAGCTATCCTAACATACATTACATGCATACACACACATCACAGTAAATAAAAGCAATAAATATGGAAATTATTTTCCAACTATTATGGCATTTTCCTATTACTGTCATCCAAGTGCTCCAACCCTAGCTGCTGCCATCTTTAGCCACCGCCATCGGGTCGAGTTGTCGCATCCACCTTGCTTTTTATTCCGCTGTGCCTCTGGTGCTCCAAAAGTACCACGCCTTGCAAGCATCCGATCCGCGACAAAAATAGAATTTTACATATATCGATCCTATATTCCACGAAGGAATGTATATGTAATCTAGATCAAAAATAAAATTCTAAAATCCTAAGGCTAATACAGCTCCTGCTGTATTAGTTACATACAATCATGCATACACAAATATAATGCCCTTGACATGTCCAAGGGTCCAATCACACACAACATCTATAAGCCATAATAGTTGGAGCCTGCAACCACAAAGTTAGCACATCCTACTATTATCCTGCCTAAATTATGTATGACATGTGCATAACCTAATTTGAAAACCAAACACACAGAGGCAAACCCTAGCTCTGATACCAATTGTTGGTTAGTCCTAGGAAAAACGTATCGGTTGCACTGTACAAAATTTTGTACAAGTGTCAAACCTTTCCTTAAATAACCTATTGTGTTGTTTAGAAGTTAAATTAGGAATCACAGACGGAACTTAACATCATTGATGTAACACCCCACCCTCCTCACTACTGGACTGTGAGGGTGGAGCGCTACTGTACTACTAACTTTACTTAACTATCCTTGTTCACATGTTGATAGAAATTCCTAAAACTCTCGGAGAACTCAAAACATACAATTAACTAGCAGCGGAAGACTAAATGACTCATCTAATATATTCTTAATAAATGGCAATCTTAATAAATCCTTATGCTAGGTCCCAAGGCTTCTATAGTCCAGACATCACACATCCATCCGCACCTCCTTGTCGCCTTCCTTTGCTATAACTTTTCCTTTCCTTTATCTGCAGTAAGAGGAAAATGCAACTATAAGAAAAATTACTTAGTAAGCGCTATCTAACTCACAAAACTCGAATATGCATGTAACTGGAAGAAGTCTAAAACTGAATGCTCAGAAAGAAATACTACTCATACTCATCTACTAATAAAAGAACAAGACATGCTGAAATGCTAAACATGTAAAGCTACTCATGCTCAGAAAATAGCAAAGAACAGTAAGCTAATCTAAATAACATGCTAGCATAAAAGAAAACTCAACTTGCTACTTTTAAAACAAAATGAAACTTATTTCATTTTCTAAACTTATTTTTTAATTCACTTATTTAAAAACTTCTTCTTTAATACTTTTATACTTATGTAAAACTTACTTTACTTGTTCAAAAACTTATACTTATAATACTTCAAAATAATAATCAACTTCTCTTGGGCCCGGCAGCTGTACTTTTACTTTTGTAATGACTCGACCCATTCGGCGGCCCATTTGGCGGCCTATTTGGCGACCCTATGGTCGTCGACCGTCGACCGTCGGCCGAGCCGTTACTACTAGGTTATCTAAACCTAGGGACGACTATGGGAGCCCAACCCAAGGACAATTGAGAGTCCAGCACAGTGCCACTGATAAAAGTAAAATACTTGTTATCTTTTAATACTTCTATATAATGCCTCGGCATTTTCTTTAGCACCTTGTGTGCCAAAATCTTTAAAGTCTTGACTTTGGGATCTACTTAAGGCCTTGGCCTTCTTCTTTCTTTTCTTTATCTTTCTTATATTTTTCTTAAACTCTTAAAAAGAATATAGGCATGCTACAACAGAATTAAATCAAAGGAAAGAAAATCTGACTTCTATAAGCATGCTATATCAGAGACAAATCAAAAGAAAGCATATCTAACTTCTTCAAACATGCTACAACAGATTTAAAACAAAGCAAAACAATTCTGAAATCTAAGGATTCCATTAACGCAAATTCACAGCTTAAACTTTTATAAGCAACCAAGATTCTTTACAACCTAAAACCCAAGCTTATCACATTCTAGCCTATCATTCTTAGCCTTATATACAGTGAGGTATAATAGCAAAATTTCACCACATCAGTTAGACAAATGCATACAGCATGGCTTAACTCAAGCATACATAACTACTCTATCACACAGAGCAGCAACGGATTCATTCTACATCATCCTAATCTGTTCATAATTCATTCTACATGAAGAAAGCAAGCATAGCTCCAAATTAGAATCGAAACTACCCCAAATTCTATCCCAAAATCGTCGAAATCAATTGGAAAGCAAGATTTCATGCAAAGCTTCGGAAACAAGGAAAAGAACGAGGAATAAACTTCGGAACTATCCTACTGCAGGTGAATAGCAACTTACCTTGATTCTTGGACTCACAACCGAACAAAAAGGGCATCTAGGACCTTGGCCGGCCGCCGGAGATGATACCCTAACTCCCTTTCATTTTCTGCCCGAGCTCCGCCATTGTACGCAGAAGAGAAGGAGAGAATGGTTTAAGTCACGGGAAAACAGAGCATCTACTTATCCCCTTTTATAATCCAATAATCTGTTAATTATCTTAAATAAATTTGCTACTTTTTCTAAACAAACAAATCCAACATCAACTTATCTCTTTTATAATCCAATATTCTGTTAATTATCTTAAATAAATTTGCTATTTTTTCTAAACAAACAAATCCAACATCAACTTATCCCTTTTATAATATTCTGTTAACTATCTTAAATAAATTCGCTACCTTTTCTAAACAGAAAAATCTGTTTGCCCACCTGGTTAGCTGGGTTTTGACCAAGTCAAAGGTCATGGGTTTAATTCTCGGCTTGGACATTTTTTTGTCGAAACTTCTTTCGTTTAGTAAAAATACCAAACGACCTCCAAAAATTACATAAAAATACTCTAAAAATTTCTAAAAATCTCTAGAATATTTCTAAAATATTTCTAAATATTTTTAAGAACTTTTAGAACTCCTAATGAGGAAAATTGGGTCGTTACAATCGATTCCAAATTTAACTTATCTGTTCTTGATGATTCATATTTGGATCGCAAGCGGAACTTAACACTATTGATTCAAATCCATCTATGTTATTAATTCCGTTAAATATTAATTTCCAAAATTGGCTTCCAGGACTGCATGGTGAGGCACATGGCCTTCTTGGATATGGGAGCAACCACCACCGCCTAGACAAAGCCTTTTAAGGAAAGCTAATATTTAATTTCCTTAAATAACTTTAGGTTAACCAAAAACAACAATCGAATCACAAATTCGAAAAGTAAAAGAAAAGAAACACAACCTCGAAACAAATCCGAAAACTCTATAATCATATGCCTCTTGTGTTTGGTATTTCCAAAAATAACTATACAAAGAAAACTAGTATGATGCGGAAAACAATTACTAATTATACCTTTCTTTGTAAGCAAAAATAACCTCTTGATCTTCTTGTTGGTTGCTACTCGGAAAGCCTAATGGTTCCACTGTACAAAAATTTTGTACAAAGGTCTGAACCTTTTCCTCGCTATCATGTGTTCTTTTAAATTAAACTTGGATCGCCTGTGGAACTTAACACGTTTGATCCAAAGTTTAATTTATTTGTTCTTTTAGGTTTTGACTTGGATCTCCTGCGGAACTTAACACGTTCGATCCAAATCACCTAAGTTATTAATTCCATTAAATATTAATTTCCATAATTGGTTCCCAGTACTGACGTGGCGAGGCACATGACCTTCTTGGATATGGGAGCAACCACTACCGACTAGACAAAACCTTTTAAGGAAAAATAATATTTAATTTCCTAAAATAACTTTAGGTCAACCGAAAAGAACAATCAAATCACAAGGAAAAGAAAAACAAAAGAACACTACATCGAAAACAAATTCGAAACACTAAAATCGTATGTCTCTTATATTTGGTATTATTTCCAAAAATAACTAGTATAATGCGGAAAGGAAAAATACTAGTTATACCTTCTAGAAAAACCTCTTGATCTTCTACCGTATTCCTATTCTAACCTCGGACGTTGTGTGGGCAACGATCTTCCGAGATGAGAACCACCAAGCACCTTCTTCTTCCTTGCAAGTTTCGGCCATCAAAACCTCTCCTAGGATGAAGAGGTTCGGTCACCACCACCATGCTCCAAGGGATGCTAGAAACAAAGCTTTCTTTCTCTCCTTCTTCTTCTTCTTCTCTAAACTTGATCCGGCCACCATATGAATCTCCACAAGAAGGATGAGGTTCGGCCATCAAAGAGAAGAGAGGAGGAGAGGATGGTCGGCCACACCAAGGAAGAAAAAAAGAGAGAGAAAATAGAATAGAGATTACCTCATGAAGGCACCTCTACCCCCTCTTTTATAATCCTTGGTTTTGGCAAATAAGGAAATTTTAATAAAAAATTTTCTTAATACCTTTGCCATAAATTTAATTGATATAAAATCAATTTCTCTTCAACATGGCTGGCCACACCAATTAAGCAAAAGAAATTTAATTCAATCAAGAATTAAAACCTTCCTAATTTGTTTCCGGAAAATTTAAAAAATTCTCCAATAATTTTTATCCCTTCATGATTGGTTAATAAAAGAAAATTTTATAAATTAAATCTTTCTTTAAACATGTGGATAATTTTCGGAAAGTTATCTTAAAAATTAAAATCTCCTTTCAATCTACAAATAAGGAAAGATATCAAATCTTTTCTTAATCTTTTGTAGAAACTAATAAAAGAAAATTATTAATTTTTAAACTTTCTTTTAAATCATGAACATGGTTAAAAAGGAAAGTTTTTACCAAAATTAAAATCAACCTTTTAATCTACAAATAAGGAAAGAGATTTAGCTCTTCTCTTAATCTTTTGTAGAATCTTATAAAAGGAAAGATTTAAATTTTTAAACTCTCTTTTAAATCATGTTATCTACATAAGAAAATTTTAAAAAATAAAAAACCTTTTATTTTAATTTGGGTCGGCCACACCAAGCTTGAACCCAAGCTAGGGCCGGCCACCTTGAAGCACCCATGAACCAAACTTTGGTCGGCCCTAGCTTGGTCTCCAAGCTAGCTTGGCCGGCCCCTATGGGATGGATAAGAAGGTGGATATAGGTGGGTATAGTACTCTATAATTAAGAGGCTACGATAGGGACCGAGAGGAGGAATTGGTTTTGATCTCCAGATAATATTAAGCATCCCATGTTCGCCCCGAACACACAACTTAATTTTATCAATAATAATTCATTCCACTAGAGAATTATTATTGAACTACCGCACCAATCCCAAATTACATTTTGGGCTCCTTCTTATTATGAGTGTGTTAGTCTCCCTGTGTTTAAGATAACAAATGTCCACTAATTAAGTAAGTTACTGACAACTCACTTAATTAATATCTAGCTCCAAGAGTAGTACCACTCAACTTCATCGTCATGTTGGACTAAGTCCACCTGCAGGGTTTAACATGACAATCCTTATGAGCTCCTCTTGGGGACATTCTCAACCTAGATCACTAGGACACAGTTTCCTTCTATAATCAACAACACACACTATAAGTGATATCATTTCCCAACTTATCGGGCTTATTGATTTATCGAACCAAATCTCACCCATTGATAAATTAAAGAAATAAATATCAAATATATGTGCTTGTTATTATATTAGGATTAAGAGCACACACTTCCATAATAACTGAGGTTTTTGTTCCTTTATAAAGTCAGTATAAAAGAAACGACCTCTAATAGTCCTACTCAATACACTCTAAGTGTACTAGTGTAATTATATAGTTAATATAAACTACTACCTAATTACACTACGACCTTCCAATGGTTTGTTCCTTTCCATCTTGGTCGTGAGCTACTGTTTATAATTTATAAGAACCGATAACATGATCTTCTGTATGTGACACCACACACCATGTTATCTACAATATAAATTAATTGAGCAACTACATTTATCATAAATGTAGACATTTGATCAATGTGATTCTTATTTCTAGATAAATGTTTATACCAAAAGCTAGGCTTTTAGTATACATCCTAACACTTCTACCGTATTCCTCTTCTAACTTCGGACATTGTGTAGGCAACGATCTTCCGAGATGAGAACCACCAAGCACCTTCTTCTTCCTTCTAGGTTTCGGCCACCAAAAGCTCCTCTAAAGATGAAGAGGTTCGGCCACCACCAAGCTCCAAGGGATGCTAGAAATATCGCCTCCTTTTCTCTCCTTCTTCTCCAAGCAAGATCCGGCCACCACAAGGACTCCAAGGATGAGATGAGGTTCAGCCACAAGATGGAGAAGAGAGAAAGAGGAGGGGCCGGCCACACCCAAGGAGAAAAAGAGAGGAGAAAAATAATAAGGTCGTTCGCTATGAAGGCACCTCTACCCCCTCTTTTATAATCCTTGGTCTTGGCAAATAAGAAAATTTTAATAAAAACTTCCTTAATTTTTTTACCATGAAAAGGAAAATTTATTTAATTAAAAATAATTTTCTCTTCTCAATTTGTAATGGCCGGACACATACAAATCTCCAAGCAAATAAAATTTTAAACACAAATTAAAACTTCTTTATTTGCTTCCGGAAATTTATAAAAAATTTCTCCACTAATTTTTCCCTTCATGGTGGTTTGTAAAAAGGAAATTTTATAAATTAAAATCTTTCTTTTAAACATGTGGATAAAAAGAAAATTATCTCTAAAAATTAAAATCTCTTTCAATCTACAAATAAGGAAAGATATCAAATCTTTTCTTAATCTTTTGTAGAAACTTATAAAAGAGAATATTTAATTTTAAACTCTCTTTTAAATCATGAACATAATTAAAAAAGGAAAGTTTCCTTAAAATTAAAATCCACCTTTCAATCTACAAATAAGGAAAGATTTCAAACGTTTTCTTAATCTTTTGTTGAATGCTATAAAAGGAAAGATTTAAATTTTAAACTCTCTTTTAAAACCATGGAATCCACATAAGAAAAAATTTATAAATAAAATCCTTTTTAATATGATGTGGCCGACCACATCATGCTTGGACTCCAAGCATTGGCCGGCCACCAACTTGGCTCAACCTTCGGGTCTTGGCCGGCCCTAAGCTTGAGCTTCAAGCTTGGCTTGGCCGGCCCCTATAGGTTGGGTAAGAAGGTGGGTATGTGGTGGGTATAAATCTCTATATACAAGAGGCTACGATAAGGACCGAGAGGAGGAATTGGTTTTGGTCTCCCGATGAAATTAAGCTTCCTGTGTTCGCCCCGAACACACAACTTAATTTCATCTATAATAATTCATTACACTAAAGAACTATTATTGAACTACCGCACCAATCCCAAATTACATTTTGGGCTCCTTCTTATTATGAGTGTGTTAGTCTCCCTGTGTTTAAGATAATGAATGTCCACTAATTAAATGAGTTACTGACAACTCACTTAATTAATATCTTAGTCCAAGAGTAGTACCACTCAACCTTATCGTCATGTCAGACTAAGTCCACCTGCAGGGTTTAACATGACAATCCTTATGAGCTCCTCTTGGGTTAATTCTCAACCTAGATTACTAGGACATAGTTTTCTTCTATAATCAACAACACATTATAAGTAATATCATTTCCCAACTTATCGGGCTTATTGATTTATCGAGCTAAATCTCACCCATTGATAAGTCAAAGAAATAAATACTAAATATATGTGTTTATTATTATATTAGGATTAAGAGCACACACTTCCATAATAACTAAGGTCTAGTTCTTTTATCAAGTTAGTATAAAAATAACTTACCTAAAATGGTCCTACTCAATACACTTAGAGTGTACTAGTGTAATTTATTAGTCAAGATAAACTAATACCTAATTACACTACGACTATTCCAATGGTTTATTCCTTTCCATCTTAGTCGTGAGCAACTGTTTATAATTTATAAAGAACCGATAACATGATCTTCTGTGTGTGACACCACACACCATGTTATCTACAATATAAATTAATTGAACAACTACATTTATCATAAATGTAGATATTTGACCAATGTGATTCTTATTTCTAGATAAATATTTATACCAAAAGCTAGGCTTTTAGTATACATCCTAACACATCCAAGGAATGAGGTGCCGCCGAAAAGTACACAGGTGGACAAGAAGAACGTACGCGACGTTCGAGGGATGAGAAGCCAGGGAGGAAGGCTGCTCGAGGAGAAGGCCAAAAATTGCGTTCGAGTGAGCCCTATTCCAGATGGTCGAGATCACCCAAGCGAGTGGAACCGGAGTGGAAGACCCGGACCGAGGCGAGCAGAACCGGAGCAGAGAGCCAGAATCGAAAAAGTCAACCATGTTGAATTTTATGGGTCCGGGCGCCCGGAATGCAACTCTCATCAGGATCAACGTATATGTTGACTGACGCGTTGGGGATAGAATTCTATCCCACTCCAAGCACCTAGAATAGTGCTATAAATATAGCTCTGATTTCAGTAGTTCAGACAACAACTTGTAATTTATTTCTTTCTATTCTACTTTCATTTGTGAGGTGTTAACGTTGTAAGAGGCTGAACCACGTCGGCCCACACGAAAATGTCAAGGAGCTAGGGGACAAAGTCATAGAACTAAACGAGGGAACCAATGGCACAAAGGTAATGAAAAGAGATCTATACTTAAATAAACTATTTAATATAAAAATGAAGGAAGGTGAGACTGCTAGTCATCTACACGTGAGGATAAAAGATATCCTCAACGAACTTCACATAATCGGCCACCAGATGGAGAACCGGGATCTTATAAGGTAAACACTAAATGCATTTCCTTGAAATGCATTGTGGACATCCATCGTGGATGCATATAAGATTTTGAGGAATTTGTCCAAGTTAAAATTAGTTGAACTTTTTTATGAATTAGAGCTATACGAACAGACTAATGTCAAACCCGAGAAAGGTGTTACTTTTATTACAAGAACATCAAAAGAAATGACCAGAACCAAACCAGAACCTAAAGTTGAGTCTGACCAAGACTCAGATGATGAAAAATACCTGGTGAACTTGGTAAGAAAAATGTTCACCAGGAGAAAGAAGAATTTCACAAAAAGGGACTTGTAGAAGATCAACTCAACCTCAAACTTCAGCAACAACAAGACGAATGTTACATGCTTCGGATGTAACAAAAAAGGACACTATAAGAATGACTGCCTGAATCTGAAGAAAAAGAAGGCTCTCAAAGCAACGTGGGATGAATTGTCTAGGGATGAATCGTCCAGGGATGAATCGGACAACGAAGAACCAAAGCACACCAACTACCTCGCACTTATGGCATACGGACCTGAATTAGAAAGCAAATCGAAAGACGGATCTGAACCCAAATCAAGCCACGAGTTCGCACTCGTTTCCGAAGATTCCGAAGAGGCACAATTTACTTTAAGCAAAAAATTCTTTAAAATTATTAAATACTTATATAAAAAATTGACTTAGTCTGAAAATAAAATAAACAAACAAAATCTTCTAGTTAACGATCAACTGAACTCAAACTCAATAATTAAGCCAACTCAACCTGAAACCCCGACTCAAGTTACAAAACTTGAGGAGGATAATTCTAGATTGAAAGGAGAAATACTTGAACTAAAAAACCTACTAGAAAAATTTACAACAAGATCCAAGTACCTTGACATAATACTTGGATCACAAAGAGCTGTGTATAACAAGTCCAGTCTAGGATACAAATCCAGCTCAACTAATAAAACCTTTATATCACTAATAAATCAAAATAAGAATCTAACTAAAGCCTAGGTTTCAAAGCATGTCTAACCACGCAAGTAGGATTCAATCAATTTTATGTACCTAAAAATGAAATCCACTATCTAAAGCCAAATCTAACAAAAACTATAAATTCAAAACTGAACCTAAAAAAAATAATTCAAAATCAAACCAAAATAAACCTTCAAATTTAAATTCCAAAATAAAATCAAATAAATAAAACCTAAATCTAAAAGGTAAAATAAAGTCAAACAGTTCAAACCCAAACAGAAAAAATAAACTCAAATTAAATAACTTAAATTACCATCGACATAAACCCAAAACCTAAACCAAAGGGATCAATAATTTAGGGGGAGGCTCCAAATTAGTTGACACCTCCAAAAATAAATAGTTTACTCAGTTGGATAATTAGGACTAATTTAAAAAGGGGAAATAATTTAACATGACCAAAGGTATTGGTGAAGTTTTGGATGATAGTAAGTTAGGAAAACTCTGTCTATGCATGTTGTTGGTGTGGGAAGCATCCGACAATCGACCGTTGTTTTGATAATGGCAAAGGAATTCAAAGTTAAATTATTTTGTGATCTAACGTACTTAATTGAGTGTTTCAGGAAAGTCCTAGCTGCAGTTAGGCAGGTAGAAAATCCTAGGGGGCAGTAACCCTAGGTCATAGGGGGTGGTAACCCTATGTGGAAAGTCTTGGCGGGTCGAGAGCTTCAGGCAAAAGTCCTGGGGGGGTAACCCTAGGTGGAAAGTCCTGGTGTCACGAACCAAGTGAAAGACTGACTAGCCGGGAAGCGGAAGTCCAACAGAAAGTCTAGAAGCTTCGAACGTTGAGTAAAAGTTCAGTCGATCTGGAGGATCGCACTGGCAACAGGTAAATATCATGAGTGGAGTAGGTGAGGACGAGTTCCTCGTAAAGGGAACAGTAGGCATCGGGTCGACCTAGGGTTTCCGGTGGGAAATCCGAAGTTAGACTCGGACAGTCCGACGACTGTCAATTATATCTATCATATTGTTTCTGTGCTGACTTTGTTTTGTAGGGTTTGTGTTTGGGACTAACACATTTTACAGGAACAAAGAAGCAATTTAGACCTCTGATGAACAGTGTCGAGGCGCCTCCATGGGGCTTGAAGGCGCCTCGGGTGTTAGCCGAAGCCAGCTGTCCAGAGACGCTGGAGGCGCCTCGGAGGTCACTGGAGGCGCCTTGGACCAGGCGTTGGAGGCGCCTTGGAGCAGCTTGGAGGCACCTTCAATGGGATAAGGTGCGACCAGATCAGAGCTAATCCACGCTTGCGACTCGGCGGCCTGGAGGCGCCTCGGATAGGCTTGAAGGTGCCTCCAACACTGTTTAAAAGGGGACTTCGAGCAGCAGCATAGACCAAGCATAAACAAACAATCCTTCTGCGTTCTACTGCTAACGAGTTCATCCCGAAGTGCTGCAGCAATCTTCCGACGACCCGGAGCTCCGTTTTCTTTAGAATCTGTCATTCGGTATAATTTACATTCTGCACTCATTGTAAATCTTAATCTGTACTATTGTTTCGAGCTTATAGTTGTTACCCACCGGAAGTGATCAACGATCACGGGCCTTGGAGTAGGAGTCGCCACAGGCTCCGAACCAAGTAACTCTTCGTGTCCTTGTGTGTTTGTGTTGTTCCCTTTTCTTTATTTCACTGCTTTAACTCGTGCGATTTACGAATTCAAAAATAGTGAAAGCCACGAGCGTTATTCACACCCCCCCTCTAGCGCTTTAGATCCAACAATTGGTATCAGAGCGGGGTCACGTTGATCTGGTGCAACCACCAATCACGTAATTTTTTTCGTGGTATTTTCAGTTTTACAGAGTTAATTAGAATTAGCTTAATAGCTATATTCTAATTTTTTTTTTCGAATCGATTTTTGCTCGAGGCTAGTGCAACACCACTCGAGTTCGTTATTTCTCAACTTTATTTTCTGCACTGCTAATCCAAGACATAGTCTTGGGACATTTCTGCTATTTTTTTTGCATATTTAACAAATGGCCCAACAAGAGGGTTTCAGCACTGTTCGTCACTCATTTTTCACTAGAGAAGACTTCGGATATTGGAAGGGGCGAATGGAAACTTACCTGAAGATCCAGTTTAAGACATGGATGATCATCAAGACTGGAATACAACTGCCAACCGACGAAGACGGCAAGCCGACACCCTGCGAAAAATGGGAACCGACCCTAATCAAGAAGGTGGAAGCTGATGCCAAAGCAACCTGCACCGTCAGTGCGGACTGACCAAGGAGGAGCTCAACAGAGTTGGACCCTTCTCTTGTGCAAAAGAGCTTTGGGAGAAGTTGATCGAACTCCATGAAGGCACCTCCAACACCAAGGTTAGTAAAAAAAGATCTTCTATTTGATAAATTATATAACCTAAAAATGCAGGACAGAGAGACCGCAAGTCAACTCCATGCTCGCATACAAGATATTCTCAACTCCCTCCATGCAATCGGGAAGAAAGTCGAGAATCGAGACATCATAAGGTACGCACTAAACGCTTTTCCGAGGAGCACATTATGGGCATCGATGGTAGATGCCTACAAAGTCTCCAAAGATCTATCTTCTATAAAATTAGACGAGTTATTTTGTGAATTTGAATTGCATGAACAGACTAATACACAGCCAACCGAGAAGGGGGTTGCTTTGGTTGCAGGTACCAGTCGAACACGCGAACCGAAATCACGGTGAAAAAATGAACCAGAATCGAAAGTCGAACCCAACTCAGACGATGAAGAGGATGAATTAACAACCGAACTAGTAAATCTTGTAAAGAAACTCTACAAGAAGAAGAAGGGCTTTAACAAGAGAGACCTAAAGAAAGCAATACAATCCAAGGAGGGTCAACATGTTAGAGTGTATACTAAAAATCTAGCTTTTGTATAAATATTTATTTAGAAATAAAAAATCACAATGGTCAAATACCTACATTTATTTGTTAAGTGTAGTTGTTCAATTAATTTATATTGTAGATAACATGGTGTATAGTGTCACACACAGAAGATCATGTTATCAGTTCTTTATAAATTATAAATAGTTGCTCACGACTAAGATGAAAAGGAACAAACCATTGGAATAGTCGTAGTGTAATTAGGTATTAGTTTATATTGACTAATAAATTACACTAGTACACTCTAAGTGTATTGAGTATGACCATTTTAGATAAGTTATTTTTATACTAACTTGATAAAAGAACTAGACCTTAGTTATTATAAAAGTGTGTGCTCTTAATCCTAATATAATAACAAACACATATATTTAGTATTTATTTCTTTGACTTATCAATGAGGGAGATTTAGCTCGATAAATCAATAAGCCCGATAAGTTGGGAAATGATATTACTTATAGTGTGTGTTGTTGATTATAGAAGGAAACTGTGTCCTAGTAATCTAGGTTGAGAATGACCCCAAGAGGAGCTCATAAGGATTGTCATGTTAAACCCTGCAGGTGGACTTAGTCCGACATGACGATGAGGTTGAGTGGTACTACTCTTGGACTAAGATATTAATTAAGTGAGTTGTCAGTAACTCATTTAATTAGTGGTCATTTGACATCTTAAACACAGGGAGACCAATACACTCATAATAAGAAGGAGCCCAAAATGTAATTTGAGATTGGTGCGGTAGTTCAATAATAATTCTTTAGTGGTATGAGTTATTATTGATGAAGTTAAGTTGTGTGTTCGAGGCGAACACGGGAAGCTTAATTTCATCGGGAGACCAAAACCAATTCCTCCTCTCGGTCCCTATCGTAGTATCTTGTACATAGAGATTTATACCCACCACATACCCACTTCTTACCCACCTTTATACCCATCCTATTGGGGCCAGCCAAGCAAGCTTGGAACCTAAGCTTGGGCCGGCCAAGTAAATAGGTTGAATTGAGTTGGTGTGGCCGGCCCTAGCTTGAACCCAAGCTTGGTGTGGATGGCCACATTATATTAAAAAGGAATTTTTATTAAAATTATTTCTTATGTGGATATCATGGTTTTAAAAGAGAGTTTAAAATTTAAATCTTTCCTTTTATAGCTTCTATAAAAGATTAAGAAAAGATTTGAAATCTTTCCTTATTTGTAGATTGAAAGGTAGATTTTAATTTTGAGAAAACTTTTCTTTTTTAACCATGTTCATGATTTAAAAGAGAGTTTAAAAATTAAAAATTTCTTTTATAAGTTTCTACAAAAGATTAAGAAAAGATTTGATATCTTTCCTTATTTGTAGATTGAAAGGAGATTTTAATTTTTAGAGATAACTTTCCTTTTTGGAAATCATCCACATGTTTAAAAGAAAGATTTTAATTTATAAAATTTTCTTTTTATAATCCACCATGAAGGGAAAAATTATTGGAGAAATTTTTTATAAATTTCCAGAAACAAATTAGAAAGTTTTAATTCTTGTCAATAAAAACTTTCCTTGATGGAGAATTAGAGGTGGCCGGCCATTACAATTGTGAAAAGGATTTTAATTTTAATTAATTAAATTTTCCTTTTCATGGCAAAGTAATAAGGAAGTTTTTATTTAAAATTTCCTTATTTGCTAAGGCCAAGGATTATAAAAGAGGGGGTAGAGGTGTCTTCATGGCTAGAGAACTCTATTCTTTTTCTTCCTCTCTTTTCTTCCTTGGTGTGGCCGGCCCTAGAGGTTTTCCTTCTCCTCTTCTCTTCTTCTTTAGTGGTCAGTTTCATCTTCTCTTGGAGCTCTTGTTGATGGCCGGTTCTAGCTAGGAGAAGAAGAAGAGAAAGGAGGTTTTGTTTCTAGCATCCCTTGAAGCTTGGTGGTGGTGGTTGGACCTCTACTTCTCTTGAAGAATTATGGTGGCCAAATCTTTCTTGGAGAAGAAGGTGGCTTAGGTGGATTCTCATCTCGGTAGATCGTTGCCCACACAACGTCTGGGATAAGAAGAAGAATACGGTAGAAGATCAAGAGGTCATTAGTTTACAAAGAGAAGGTATAATTAGCAATTGTTTTCCGCATCATGCTAGTTATTTCTTTTTGTAAGAATTCTAAACACAAGAGGCATTAGATCTAGTTTTTCGAGTTTGTGCTTTCTTCTTTTTCGAATTTGTGATTCGATTGTTCTTTTTGGTTAACCTAGAGTTATTTAAGAAAATTAAATATTAGCTTTCCTTAAAAGGCTTTGTCTAGGCGGTGGTGGTTGCTCCCATATCCAAGAAAGTCATGTGCCTCACCATGCAGTCCTGGAAGCCAATTTTGGAAATTAATATTTAATGGAATTAATAACATAGGTGGATTTGAATCAATAGTATTAAGTTCCACTTGCGATTCAAATCTAAACCATTAAGAACAGATAAGTTAAATTTGGAATCAATGATGTTAAGTTCTGTCTGCGATTCCTAATTTAACTTCTAAAGAACACAATAGGTTATTTAAGAAAAGGTTCGACACTTGTACAAAATTTTTGTACAGTGGAACCGGTACATTTTTCCTAGGACTAACCAACACAACCTAGCTCAAGAGTTAAGTTCGAGGTGATCTGCTATGGGTGCAACCAAAAAGGACATATCAAGGCCAACTGCCCAAACCAAAAAGAAGCAAAGAAGCAGAAGAAAAGGAAGGTGCTGAAGGCAACTTGGGAAGAATCCTCAGAAGAAGACATCGATGATGAACTCGATCAAACGAGTTTACTTGCGCTTATGGCCCAGGACCAGATTGAACTGCCCGAGAGCGAGAGCGATTCAGAAGCCGAGTCTGAGCGAAGCCATGGATCCGTATCCATTTCCGAAGGGTCAAACCTCGCTGTAAGTGTTCCTCGACTTAATAACTTAGTTAATTACTTACTACACAAATTAGCTAAATCAAACCTAAAGGTCAAGCCACTTCTAAAGGAAGTAGCAGTCCTTAAAGAAGTGGCTAACCCCAAAACCTTACCTGACCCAAGTCAGACTGGAAATTCAACTCAAGTTCAAAAACTTGAGGAAGAAAACTCCAGTCTGAAAACTCAAGTTAAGGATTTAAGAAATACATTAGAACGGTTCTCTTTGGGCTCCAAGAAGCTTGACCTAATTCTTGGGAAACAAAGAGCCGTTTACAACAAAAATGGGCTAGGTTATAAAACTAAAAGAAAATATAAGTCTTACCTGTCCTTAGTAAATAGACAAAATAGTAAATCAGTCCAAGCATGGGTACCCAAGTCCAACCTGGTTAATCAAGTTGGACTTGGTAAATATTAGGTCCCTAAGGATCAAATACATTACCTCGATAGACCATATCGAGGTTATGATCCAGGGGGAGCTAGAAGAAAAATAATAAAAATTAAATTAAAATTAAAATTAAAATTGAATAAAATTAAATTTAAATTAAATTAAATTGAAATTCAAATTAAATAAAATTCAAATTAACTAAAATTAAATTTAAATTAAATTAAATCAAAATTCAATCTGAGATTCAAAAATAAAATTAAATTAAAATCCAAATTAAATCAAATTAAATTAAAATCCAAATTAAATCAAATTTAAATTCAAATTAAATTCAAATTAAGATCAAACAAAATCTTAAAAATCCAAGGAAGGCTCTAGAATAGCTGGCACCTCCAAATTTAATCCACCCGACAAGGGTAACCAAGAGTAGACTACCCGGCAGGGTGATTAAGGTTAGATTAAACTGGGCTAGGTTTAACTTGACTCACGGTACTGGTGAAGTATTGGATGATAGTACATTGGGGAAGCTTAGTCATCGCATGTCTAGGAAGATATGGCTTCAACCTGGTACATTTGGCTAAGTGGAACTGACCGAAGTTACCCTCTATGAATCCTAACCAGTTAGACCAAGGTTTAGTACTAAGTTCAATGGGTAGGACTATTTGAAAAACCTCGAAGGCATGGTTACTTTAATGATGTCCTTATGACTTACCATAGCCTAGAAGTTTATCCAAAAAATGTCTACTTGTTGAACCCAAAGCTAAACCTAAATTTAACACAAAGTTAAACAAAACCCAAAAATTGAACCAAATTCATCTCACAAAAATTATAGGATTACCTGATTGAAAATTTAGATCGGGTGAGATAACTAAGGAATAAAAATTAATAGAAAATCATATTTAATAGAAAATTCAAATTTGAAATTTTAAAATCAAAATTTAATTAACTTAAAATTATTTTTCAAAATTAATTAAATTAAAATTATTTTTAAATATTTAATATTATTTTTCAAAATTAATTAAACTTAAAATTATTTTTCAAAATTTAATTAACTTAAAATATTTTTTAAAAATTTAATTAACTTAAAAATATTTTTCAAAAATTAATTAACTTAAAATTAGTTTTCAAAAATTAATTAACTTAAATTATTTTTCAAAAATCTAATTAACTTAAAATTAGTTTTCAAAAATTAATTAACTTAAAATAATTTTTGAAAATTTAATTAACTTAAAAATTTAAATTATTTTTCGAAAATTTAATTAACTTAAAATTAGTTTTCAAAAATTAATTATCTTAAAATTATTTTTCAAATTTTAATTAACTTAAAATTAGTTTTCAAAAATTAATTAATCTAAATTATTTTTCAAAATTTAATTAACTTAAAATTATTTTTTAAAATTAATTAACTTAAAATTATTTTTCAAAATTTAATTAACTTAAAATTATTTTTCAAAATTTAATTAACTTAAAATTATTTTTCAAAAATTAATTAACTTAAAATTTACTTAAGTAAAAACAACCATCTTACAATTATTCATAGGCATAACTGATTGGTAATATAGAATGAGTAAGATGGAAAATTAGAGAGCTTATTTCAATCAAACTATCTGTTGATCCATCGAAATGAATCCAATTCAAATACCTTATGTGTAGGAATTGGATCAATGGATGTTGGATAGTGGATGCTCCAGACATATGACTGGAGACAAATTGAAGTTCACTATAAGCTCAAATACAAGAACTTAGGATCAGTTGCATTCGGCAACGACGATCAACTCTAGGTAATCAGCGAGTAGCTAAATAGTTAGACATGTGACCGCGAACCTAAGTGCTTAACTTCAAATTTTTTCACTTAGGCTTAAACATTAAGGCTCTGATACCTTCCTTAAAGTAATCCGCTATTTTACAATTAATCTAACTCAACTCATGCTTGGACATTAAGGTTTTAAGCTCCTCTTTTGCCTTCAAAGATTTAAATTGACTATTCGTCTAAAAGAAAAATCCCTTCAAATTTAGCTAAGTTTTTGCAAAATTTTTATTGCTTTCAAAATTTTCCTAAGTTTTTCAAATCTCTCCCTTAATAACTGTTGAAAATTTAGCTAAAAATTTTCCCTTAATAACTATTGAAAATTTAGCTAAAAACTCTCCCTTAATAACTGTTGAAAATTTAGCTAAGACTCTCAAAGTATTCCAAGTTGCTTTTCAAATTCTAAAACATGCTTTTCAAAGAATTCAACTAGGCTTCAAAATTGGCTAAAGTTATATTTCAAAGTCAACTTTTTATTAGTCCTTTTTAAACTCAGCTGCAAGAAAAATTGATCTTTAGACTTTGATTTCACTTAGCTAAGACTTTCTAGAATGAACTATAAAACGCTAAGTGTCCTAAGGAATTTTTAAAGAAAATGGTTGAAACTATAGTTTTTACTATGTTACAAAGAAAATAATTTTAAACTTATTTTGAGACTTAGTCTTTTATTCTCTTACCTTTTTCTTAAATCTTCATAAAAAGTTAAGATTTTTTTAAAAACATGTTTATTTTTTGATAAATGGCAAAGGGGGAGAGTAGGGAAATTCAAAAGAAAATTTTTATTTTTAAGAAAGCCTTTATTAAGGGGGAGTCTGACAAAGTTTAAGATTTAGCTTAACCATGCTTGCATTCAAAATTTATTAAGCTTACTTACTTAAACTTTATGCATCTATTTTACTTAGCTTTGAATTTCAATTGTCATAATCAAAAAGAGGGAGATTGTTGGTGCGTGAAGCATCCGACGATCGACCGTTGTTTTGATAATGGCAAAGGAATTCAAAGTTAAGTTATTTTGTGATCTAATGTACTTAATTGAGTGTTTCAGGAAAGTCCTAGCTGCGGTTAGGCAGGTAGAAAACCCTAGGGGGGCGGTAACCCTAGGTCATAGGGGGTGGTAACCCTATGCGGAAAGTCTTGACGGGTCGAGAGCTTCAAGCAAAAGTCCTAGGGGGGTAACACTAGGTGGAAAGTCCTGGTGTCGCAAACCAGGTGAAAGACTGGACTAGCCGGGAAACGAAAGTCCAGCAGAAAATTCGGAAGCTTCAAACGTTGAGCAAAAGTCCAGTCGATCTAGAGGATCGCACTGGCAACAGGTAAATCTCCTGAGTGGAGTAGGTGAGGACGAGTTCCCCGTAGAGGGAACAGTAGGCGTTGGGTCGACCTAGGGTTTCCGATGGGAAATCCGAAGTCAAACCCGGACAGTCCGACGACTGTCAATTATATCTATCATATTGTTTCTGTGTTGACTTTGTTTTGCAGGGTTTGTGTTTGGGACTAACACATTTTGCAGAAACAAAGAAGCAATTTAGACCTCGGATGAACAGTGTCCGAGGCACCTCCATGGAGCTTGGAGGCGCCTCGGGTGCTAGCCGAAGCCAGCTATCCAGAGACGCTAGAGGCACCTCAGAGGTCACTGAAGGATCCTTGGACCAGGCGTTGGAGGCGCCTTGGAGCAGCTTGAAGGCGCCTTCAATGGGATAAGGTATGATCATATCAGAGTTGATCCACGCGTGCGACTCGGCGGCCTGGAGGCACCTCGGACAGGCTTGAAGGCGCCTCCAGCACTGTTTAAAAGGGGACTTCGAGCAGCAGCTTAGAACAAGCATTCACAAGCAATCCTTCTGAGTTCTACTGCTAATGAGTTCATCCCGAAGTGCTGCAGCAATCTTCCGACGACTCGGAGCTCTGTTTTCTTTAGAATCTGTCGTTCGATATAATTTACATTCTGCACTCATTGTAAATCTTAATCTGTACTATTGTTTCGAGCTTATAGTTGTTGCCCACCAGAAGCGATCAACGATCGCGGGCCTTGGAGTAAGAGTCGCCACAGGCTCCGAACCAAGTAACTCTTCGTGTCCTTGTGTGTTTGTGTTGTTCCCTTTTCTTTATTCCGCTGCTTAAACTCGTGTGATTTACAAATTCAAAAATAGTGAAAGCCACGAGCACTATTCACCCCCCCTCTAGCGTTTTCGATCCAACACATGTCTAGGAAGATATGACTTTGACCTAGTGTATTTGACTTAGTGAAACTAACTGAAACTATCCTTTATGAATCCTAATAAGTTAGACCAAAGTTTTACAATAAGTTCAGTAGATAGAACTATTTGAAAAACCTCGAAGACATGGTTACCCTAATGATGTCTAGGTGACTCACCATAACCCAGAAGTTTATCTGAAGAATGCCTATTTGCTAAAACCAAAGCTAAACTTGAATGTAACACAAAGTTAAATCCAACCCTAAAAATTCCATTTAATTCATCTCACAAAATTATAGGATACCCTAATTGAAAACATATATCGGGTGACATGACTAAGGATTTAACTTCAAAATTAAATTAAATTATAATTAAATCAAATCAAATTAACATTAACATTAACTTAAAATAAAATAAAATTGAATTAACTAAATTAAATTAAATTAAATTAAACTCAAGTTTAAATTTAAATTTAAATAAACTTAATCCTCGATTTAGTTAATAAGTGACTCCTATCTTTTGTAAAAAAATCAAGTGGATATTGAACAGTGGTTGTTCCATACACATTACTAGAGATCACACCAAGTTCACTCATTTAACATACAAAAGTTTAGGAATAGTTGCCTTTGGAAACAATGGTAAACTCAAGGTAATTGGGATAGGTAATATCGAACTCAAAACTAACTTTATTGTTAAAAAGGTATTATTAGTTGATAACTTCAAATATAATCTACTTAGCATTAGTCACCTGTGTGATTCTGGATATAAGGTTAGGTTTCTATCTTCTGAATGCTTAATCAAGCACTTAGATGACTCTAACATAAACCTAAAAGGGTTCAGGAAGAACAACATCTATGCAATCGACCTAACTATCTCTTCACTTAAGTGTCACCTGACACAGAAAGAAAAAACCTGGTTATGACATAGAAGAATATCCCACACAAACTTTAGAAACTTAACAAATTAAATAGTTTAGTTAAAGGCTTATCAAAATTACCCAACTTAGATTCAACAATCTATAATACTTGTCAACAAGGAAAGTAAACCTAATCAGCCCACAAATCAACTAATCAAACTCAAACCAATTCAATACTAGAATTATTGCACTTGGACCTATTTGACTCTCATGGAATTAAATCCATAAATGGGAGTCTCTATTCCCTAGTAATAATAGATGATTACTCAAGATTTACTTGGGTAAAATTCCTAAAAAATAAGATGAAACATTTGAAGTGTTCAGTAAATTCTACAAATAAACTGAAAATAAAAAAGATCAAAAAATCAAAAGAATCAGAAGTAATAACAGAGATGAATTTAAGAATCATAACTTTAATCTATTTTACCTTGAAAATGATTATCATCATGAATTTTTCATGCCCGAAAACACCTTAACAAAATTGAGTAGTAGAAAGAAAGAATATAACCCTACTTGAAGCCTCCAGGACAATGCTAAATGAGTATAAACTTCCAAAATATTTTTAGACAGAAACTGTTAGCACAGTCTGCTATGTACAAAATAGAACCACAATAAATAAAACTTATAATAAGACCTCATTTGAACTTTATTATAATAAAGAACCTAATATTAAATATTTTAAAGTATTTGGATGCCCAGTTTATATATTAAATACAAGAGAACACCTAGAAAAATTTATCTCAAAAGTAGAAAATGGAATTTTTGTGGGTTACTCATTAAATAGTAGGGGGTACAATGTATATAATAAGAATACACTAAGAATTGAAAAGACCACAAATGTAAAATTTGAAGAATCTAATCTGAACCAAGAACAAACTCATATTCAACCAATTAACTTTATTAGAGGTAGCACTAATCTAGGGGGAGCAAGTGACGAAGAAGAACATCAAGAACAACAAACTAGAACCATAAGGGTTAACCCAAACTATCCACTTGACCAAGTAATTGGTGACCCAGACCTAAGAGTCCAAACTAGATCATTCTTTAGAAACCTAGGTCAAATAGCTTTAATCTCTAACATCGAACCAAAAATAATAGAAGAATCATTAAGTGATCCAGATTAGATCTTAACCATGCAAGAGGAACTAGCCCAATTTGAAAGAAATGAAGTATGAGATTTAGTTCCATTACCAAAAAATAAAAGGATAATCAAAACCAAATGGGTCTTTAGAAACAAACTAAATGAAAAAGGGGAAGTTGTTAGAAACAAGGCCAGATTAGTAGCAAAAGGATTCAACCAAATTGAGGGACTTGACTACGATGAAACATATGCACTAGTTACTAGACTTGAATCAATTAGAATGTTACTGAGTTATGCAGGTCATAAGGGATTCACATTATATCAAATGGATGTTAAATCAGCCTTTCTAAATGGGCTAATTAAGGAAGAGGTGTATGTAGGCCAACCCCCTAGGTTTGAAGACTTAGAATACCTGAATCATGTGTTCAAATTAAAGAAAGCCTTGTATGGCTTAAAGCAAGCCCTCAGAGCTTGGTATGAAAGGAAGACCATATATTTAATCTCAAAAGCTTTAAACAAGGTCAAATAGACCTAACCCTTTTTTGTAAAAGTAATTAATCAAGATCTATTTATAGCTCAATTCTATGTGGACGACATAATATTTGGCTCAACTAACTCAAAACTATTTTAAGAATTCATAACGCTAATGGAACAGGAGTTTGAAATGAGTTTAATAGGACAACTAACATTCTTCCTAGGTCTACAAATCAAACAAACAAATGAAGATAACTATGTTTAGCAACAAAAGTATACACTTAAATTACTTAAGAAATTTGGAATGGAAAACTCCAAAGATATTAAAACTCCAATAGCTACTAATACAATCCTAGATAATGACCTAAGTGGAAAACCTATAGACCTCAAATATTGTAGAAGTGTCATAGGAAGCCTATTGTACCTAACTGCAAGTCATTCAGATATCTCATTTGTAGTCAATATGTGTGCTAGGTACCATACTTGTGCCAAGGAATCACACTTGGCTTGTGTTAAAAGAATTTTTCGATACTTAAAAGGTACGTCCAACGTAGGAATGTGGAACCCTCAGGTAGGAAATTTTGAACTCTTAGGGTACTCTGCCTCTGATTATACTAGTAGTAATCTCAATCAGAAAAGCATAAGTCGTGATTGTCAACTACTTGGATCTTCACTTGTCGGCTGGTTTAGTAAAAAGCAGCACTGTGTTACTTATCTACTACTGAGGCAAAGTATATTGCAATAGGAGAATGCGTTACACAACTATTATGGATGATGCATACCCTAAAAGACTACAATCTAAATTTTATACACACAAAAGTGTTAATTGATAATATTAGTTCAATCAACTTAACAAAAAATCCAGTACATCATTCAAGAACTAAATACATTGAAATAAAATACCACTTTATCAGGGATCATGCCGCTAAAGGAGATATTGAACTCAATTATATTGAGTCTTAATCCAACTTAGCTGACATCTTCACCAAACCACTCCCTAAAAGTGAATTTAGCAACTTGCAACGACAACTAGAAATGTATTTCATAGAATAGGACTGCTATTTTTTTACTTTCTTTTAAAATAGTTTGCAACTTCTAGGAAATATCTTTACTTTTATTTTCTTAAAATTCCCATTTCCTTAGACTTTCAAAATTGATTTTAATCTTAGTCTAGATCAAATTCATAGAAAGCATGTTCATATAGATTTAGGACTTGAACATCTCACAAACACACTAGGACTCCCTTGATTGTGTATTCCAAAACTTAGAACGGCGTGAGATGTGTAGGCCCTTTGCATGTACTTAAGATGCTTATATTTGTGCATTAACATAAGTATGGGTGTGAAATACCAAATTACAGTGATCAGATTAAGTAATCTATCTTAGTTAAATACTAATTGGATACAAATACTTAACTTGACTAACCAAGTGAACACTGCTATCTTCTGATAGTTATTTAGTAACTACTGGCTAGACATGGAAGGGCACTTGCCAGGTGTTTAGATTATTTTAATATCATATTCAGGGGGAGGATATTTAAAACTAATTTTTAAAATAATTTTAAAATATAAAGTGTCTTTGAAAACTACTTTATATATACTTTGAAAAATGTTTTCAAAAATACATGTATACTTTTAAAAAACATTCTTTTTGAAAAATATTACTTTTTCAATTATGTTGACAACATTTTTCTGCAAGTGGGTTAAAAAAATATAATCCAACCACTATCAAAATCTTAAAAATATTTTCAAACTCTTGTTTACGATAATTTAAAAATCATTGCACTAAAATTCTTCAAAACTCATTTCAAAATTATCCTTGAAAATCATTTTGCAAAAGTACTTTCCAAACAACTGTCTTGCTATATTTGAAACTTACCTTGAAAACTATTTTTTCAAAACTATTCCAACTTTAAACTTTACAGTTAGTTTTGTGACAGTTAACTTTCAAATCTTGTATGCAATTTCTAAACCTTCCTTGCACAAATTCTGGTAATTTTTATAAAATACAAGTGTTTTAAAAACTGTTTTAAACATACATTAAACATTGATTTTACTTTAGAAAGTTTTTTTTAATAAAATGGTTTATAAAATTTTTTAACTCCTGCCCCCGATAATCTTGAGAGTTTCTCGTGTTAAAAGTTTTTTTTGTTATTCTCATTGATTATTTTATTCTTATTTGTCATTTATCTACTCATGTTTTTTGATGAATGTCAAAGGGGGAGGGTTGGGGTTAAGATAGAAAACAAATGATAATCAGAATAACTTAACCCTAAAAATGATAAAGAGAACGAAACTAACTAACTCATTTTTTGCTTCTCTTATAATCATTTTGTGTGTATTTTATTTTTCCTTTTTTCCTAACTTAACCTAGGTTGTTATTAGATCAAAAAGGAGGAGATTGTTAATGTAGTTTGCACTAAGAGTCTAACTCAAGTTTTGATGAATGACAAGTGAGTTAAGTTAGGTGTTTTTGTTATCTAATTGCATTACCGAGTGTGAAGGAATTGACGAGTCCAAAAGACTAGACACCAGGCTGAAATTCAGCTAGGTCTAAGGTATCGGATAGCTTATATGAAGTTCAGATAGGTCAATAGGTCGACCGGATATCTGGAAGAAAGTTCGGTTGGGTCCACGGGATCGGACAATTGCATCCAATGGACCAGACAATTGGCATGAAGACCTGGTGGGTGAAAAGTCTAGTCAAACTAACTACAACATAGTAAGTAAAGGTAAGTCACTAAAGGAGAGTGACACTATGAGGGCGTGCCCTAGTTGAGGTACAATAGGTGTCAGTCCAGGTTAGGTCCATTTTGGTTCCCTAATCTGAGACCTTGAATAGTTCTTGGTCTTGAGAGGACAAGAACTAATTACTACTTTCTATTTTTCATTGTGCTAACTTTGTTTTGCAAGTTAGATGTTTTAGTTTTGGACTAACACAACTTACAAGGCAAAAGGAGCAAAAAGTTTTTGGATGAACAGTACCCGAAGGCACCTTCAATGTCTATGGAAGGCGCCTTCACATTGTTCATGGAAGGCGCCTTCAATGGCTTATAGGCGCCTTCCACAAGATAGAATTCAGACCTCATCGCGGATAGAAGTCGGGCTGTTCAGGATCAGATTTCTCGGGTTAGAGGCACCTTCAATGGCTATAGAAGGTGTCTTCCAAGCTCTTTATAAGGATGCTCGCCAAAGCTTCAAACACAACACTCATACGAGCTTCTATGCATCCAAACAGCTTTTCGACTGCTCTGGGCTCCTTCTGCGAAGCTGCTATGCCTGACTAGTGCTATAAGGATTTCCGATCGTAGCTGATAGATTGACACACAAACTCTCTCACATCTAAGTGTTGGTAATGGAATTATTTCCTTGTACTTAATTATTGCAAAAGAACAAGTGTAGTGTGTTGCACTTGTTCTAACTTTCCTTGTACTCAATTTCCTCTTCCGAAGGTACCAAAAGAGATATTTTAATGGATTACCCATTAATAGGTCCGCGGGACCTGAGTCTTGGAGTAGGAGTCACCGAACGCTCTGAACTAAGTAAACCTCTTGTGTTTGTATGGTTTTGTTGTTTATTCTCCGCTGCATTCATACACTGATTTAAAAACTAAAAAGATTAATTTTTGAAAATCATGTGATTCACCCCCCCCCCCCCTCTCACATGCGATCTAATCCAATAGAAAATACCCTGAGCTAAAAATCAAAAGGCAAATAAACTTGCTAAAATGGTGAGTGTGTTAGCCACATTGACCTTGGATGTCCCGATTATTCGAGTCCAATTAGTCTCATAAATAGAGCAAGTCCTAGTGGACAATGAGTTAGTTGATTGGCGGACCCCCTTTATCTCCTTTCTAAAGGAAGAAACTCTACCAGCTCAGTTTGTTTTGGTTGGTGATGGTTTATATAAGGTTTTCTCTAGCCCTTTGCTCAGATGCCATAACCCCAAAAATGTTGAATACATCCTAAGATAAATCCATTAAGGTAGTTAGGCAACCACGTTGGTGGGCATACACTAGTAAAAAAAGTTTTGCTAGCAGGCTACTTCTAGCCCACTCTATAAGTGGATGCAATGCAGCTAGTTCGCACCTATGTAAATTGTCAAAAGCATCAACACGTACCTCTCTGAAGCCCCAACTGAATTACTAAAGGTATCCACCATGTCCTGCCCCTTTAATCAATATGGAATGGATATCGTAGGTCCTTTCCTAATGGAACTCAGCTAGAAGAGATTCCTCTTAGTGGTGGTTGTTTATTTCTCTAAGTGGGTGAAAGTTGAACCTTCAACAAGGATTATGGAAGAAGTGGTACTTAAGTTTCTATGAAGAACATTATTTATCAATATGACCTCCCTCGTAGGTTGGTATCTATAATAGTTGACAGTTTTAGAGGCGCAAGCTCAAGGATGGTACGAAGGATTTGGCATTTAGTAGACTTTCACCTCGGCTGCTTACCATCAAAGTAACGGATAAACAAAGGTGGCTAATCGAGAAATCATTCGAGGTCTCAGGATCAAGCTACACCATGTAGGCAGCAGTTGGGTAGACTATGTCAAGCATGCTCTCATGCAATCGAGTCCAGTATTCCCACGCAACCAAGTCCAAGCATGCTCCCATGCGATCGAGTCCAAGCGGCCTCCCATGCGATCGAGTCCAAATGTACTCCCATGTGACTGAGTTTAGGCATGCTCCCATGTGACCAAGTCCAAGCGTGCTCTCACGCAATCCGGCCTAAGCATGCTCCCATACGACTAAGTCCAAACATGCCCCTATACAATCGAAGATGCTCGGGCCCCTACGCCAAGTTCAAGTGTACTCCTATGTAATCAAAGACACTTAGGATATACCCTGAGTCTAAAGACACTTGGGTCATACACCGAGTCCATATATGTTACCATAAAATTGAAGACAAGGGTGTCATGCATCAAATACCCACATAAACTTAGAGCCCTCTGAGTCCTGCTATCCATGACCGGCCACACAATTTAGAAGAATATTCAAAAGTAAGGGTCTCTTTCATTTCATTTCAAGACTTGCACCTTTGAAGGATTACAATAAGCAAAACATAATCAAACTACTCTAGTCGACTAGCTCCTCCTCCAAGATGTTGTCACAAACCCTTCGCAGGTTTATAGTTTTCTCAGATAAATTAGCAAGCAATTACCTAGCATTGTGTAGCTATTTGACTGCGCCATCAATCCCATTCTGAGCATATCATAAAATTTCTTTGACAACAAGAACTCGTCATTCTTGGCGACTCAACATTTCTCTTCTCCAACTAGATAGCCTTCGAACTTCACCTCCTTTTTTTCTAATTGACCCCTTTAAACCTCTAGCGTGATCTTTAGAACCTTCGTCTCAGCTTTTCGAGCCATGGATTCGGTCCTCCCTTCCTCCAGCTCGGCCCTCATCCCCTCTATCTTTGTCTTCCAAGTCTTTGGCTTAGCCTTTATCGCCTCTAAAGAAGTTGTGGTCTTCTTTCTTCTCTAGTGAGGCCTATGATTTCAATTTTTCTAGAAGAGCCTCAACCTCACCTTGACTATCTTCGGAAGATGTCACCTCAGTTTCAGTCAAGTCTAGCTCCTGTTGCATCAGATGTAGTTACGCTGCTTGGGCAACGATTTCAGCTTTCAATCACTCAATCTCAACCCTATCCAACCCCAATCCTTGATGGCACAAGGCCTGTTGACTCTCTAATTTGGCTAACTAAGCTTGCATATCTTAGTGGGATTGAAGGATGGCAGGGACTCAGATGGATAGCTCCATCATCATGATCAATAACCACAATGAGGATAAGATATTGATCACAAAAAATTGAAGCACAACTATGCTTTGACACAATAAATTCTACAAATTCTTACCTGGTTGAGAACGGTGCCACCAACTCTACCAGGGAGCCGAAGGATTGTGCTACGCTACCTCTTTAGTCTCAGACCACATCATGACCAGTCGGTGGGTTAATGTTGAGAAAACGGGGCTGGGATATCAAGAGATCTCTTGCCCCTGAGGCACATCTAGTGTATCATGCAAATCCCTACCTACTCTTTGAGGTGAAGTGGTTGACTCAAGGTCTGATAATTACCATTTTGATACGGGATTTTAGCCTTATTTCAGTATTTTTAATTTGCTTATACGATTTAAAATGAATTTATTATGTGTTATATGAGTAGATTTATTATTTTAGTCCTTAATAAAATTTATGTCATAATTGTGGATTTATTCTCTAATATTTGTAATTGGCTTTGTAGGTACTCAAGGTGGCCACGAACCCAAGTCAAGCCAAACCGATTGAATTCAAAGAAAAAGGTTAAAGAAGGAAGCAATCTGGAACATCCATTCAAATCATGGGTTAATCTGGGTCGTTAATCAACATTCGACTCATCCTTCTCAAGAGAAAACATATCACAGTCATTGATTAAGATGTAGAACTTTGGATCCAAATTTAGAATGATCCACAAGCGTTGCATCAGATCTAGGTTAATTTTCACTGTTGATCAAGATCTGTGATGGAAGGCTTGGATTCAAATGGGGAAGCTTCTGTAATGGAAAGGGATGGTGATTTTGGAGTAGAGGCGTAAAGTAGGGGATCGACGATCATTTCTCTTCCTCTATCACCAGCCACCTGAGTTTCATCCACCGAGGTCAACATTCCTCCATCATCAGAACGAAGCAAGGGGATTTAGCTAAATCATCCGCATGCCATCACCAAAGCTCCGCCCATCACCTTCATCAGTATCCCGACACTACTCATCTATCACAACAAATGGCCATCGGAGATTTAAGGAGATTCCCTTATCAACCAACCATCCATTTTCCATTCTATCCACATCCGACTCTATCCTCTTCCTCCTCTATTGACTCCAGCGATCTACACTGTAAGCCATAATCAAAAGTCAAGGGAATTCCCTTCTTCTAGCCATCTTCAATTCATCCATAGCACCTCCAATATCATATCCATCTCTATCTTGATCTAAAGTACAACCTTTTTCTTCCTCAAGGAAGAAGTCATAGTATCTACTTCTACACGACCAAGCCAACTGATACAAGCTTAGGGTGTTGGGTGTAGGATCAAAAAGCGCTAAAGGGGGGTGAATAGCGCTCGTGGTTAATTCGTTCATTTCAAGTAAACTCAAAGTAAATACACAGTGGAAATAAGAGAGAGACAAACAAAACACAAACACCAAGGATTTACTTGGTTTGGAGCTTGTGGTGCATCCTACTCCAAGGCTCGCACATGAGAGTGCTTTCGATGGGCAATCACTATAAGCTCAAGAATCTTTTACAAATAATTAAATACAAGTATTGAAATTAAAATATTATACCAACAATATAAAAGATGATGGAAGTAGTCCTCGATTGTCAAAACAGCAACTTAGCATCGTTGAATCATTTCAGCATAGAACGAAGCTTCGAAATTGCTTGTAGAATTGTTGTTCGAAGTAGTTGGCCGAGATCCCTTTTTATAGCAGCTTCAAGCTTGATCCAAATCCCCTAATCTTCGGGATCAAGCCTTGACTCTACTCAAATCAATCGACCGATCCCCTGGTTCAGTCGACCAAACCTGCTGAACTTGTCCGGCCTTCCGTCCAGATGTAGCCTCTCTGGATAGCGTCTGCGTTCGGTCAACCGATCCCATTATTCGGTCGACCGATCAGTAGATGGTCTCTGCCTCATCTGATCTGATCAACTCGCTTGACCAGGTCTCTGTCTATCTTCGATTCAGTCGACCGATCCTGAGATTCGATCGACTGATCCCTCTGGTCAACCCTTCACCGAGAGCTGGATTCTGATCCTTTGTGTACTAGGGTTCGATC
Source organism: Zingiber officinale (assembly GCF_018446385.1). Classification (NCBI taxonomy): domain Eukaryota; kingdom Viridiplantae; phylum Streptophyta; class Magnoliopsida; order Zingiberales; family Zingiberaceae; genus Zingiber; species Zingiber officinale. The sequence continues at coordinate 91,649,193 of NC_055994.1, read as the reverse complement.
GACCTATCCGGTCATTCAGTTGATCGATCAAGGTTATGTTTGATCCTACATAACTATTAGTTTCTTGCAAAATAGAGTTAAATAATATGAAACAAATAAGTTGACAGCCTTTGGACTGCCCAATTTTGACTTCAGATTTCCTCCAAAACCCTAGGTCGAATCGAGGTTTACTGTTCCCTCGTCGGGGAATGCGTCCTCACCTACTCCTCTCAAGAGAGATTACCTATTGCCAGATCAGTCCTCCAGACCAACTAGACTTTCCGCCTAAGATTACCACCCCCTAGGGTTTTCCTCAGCCTAGGGTTACTACCCCTAGGACCTAGGGTTACCACCCTCTAGGGTTTTCCACGTACCTAACCGCAGTTAGGACTTTCCATCACCTAGGGTTACCACCCCCTAGGGTTTTCCACCTGCCTAAAATCTACTAGGACTTTTGTCTAAGTACACTTAGAACTTTTCCCGCAAGCTCATTCAAACCTGTTAGATAACAAGTAACCTTAACTTTGAACTCTTTTCCATTATTAAAACACAGGTTTGATCGTGTGATGCTTCCCGCGCCAACAATCTCCCCCTTTTTGATTATGATAACACAATTCAAAGTTAAGTAAAAAACATAAAGCAATAAAGTGATACTCAGGAAGAGAAATGCAATCAAGAAATGTAGCAGAAATGTAAATTACATTTAGTACAACTAGCTCCCCCTTAACTACTCATTCACTTTTTAATTACTTAACTTTCACTTTCTTCAAGTGCAATTAAAAAGATGCAATATTTAGAACAACTTGTTGTAGCTCCCCCTTAATCACTTATAAACTTTTAAATTACTTAACTTTCACTTTTCTCTCCCCCTTTGCCATATATCAAAAATATTAAACAAAGAGAAGGATGTAAAGATAGGAAATTCTTAGCTCCCCCTGAAAGGTAGCTCTTACTTGAGAGAAAAAACAAAAAAAAAATATTGGCAAGTTCGTAGCTTTGGAAGTAGACTTTAATTTAAGAACTTAAGCTTTGAAAGTGATTTAGGGTTTACCAAAAACCTAGCTAGATTTAAGATTTGAAATTGACTTAGCTTTTCAAAAAAAATTAGATAAACTTAAGTTTTGAAAATTATTATTTTGAAAAACACTTATCTAAATTAAAAATATTTTTGAAAATACTTAGCTTTTTCAAAAAATAACTTTATCAAGTACTTAGTTAAGTACATAGCTTTAAAAGATATGGATAAAAGCTCAGTTAAGTACTTAGATTAAAAAGGATTTTCATGCTTAGTTAAGTACTTAGTTAAAAAAAACTTTTGATAAAAATACTTTAGCTTAAAAATAATTTTGTTTAAACACAAAGAAGAAAAAAATTAAATTTTTTTTCCAAAAATACTTTTAATTTGTAAGTTTGAAAAAGAATATTTTAACTTTCAAAGATTTTTAACTTGGCTCCTTTCACTCCCCCTTGATTAATACCAAAAAACCTCTTTAAGTTTTAAAGTCCTAGAGTCCAAGCATGAGTAACAACATATTTTCAAGCTTAAACATCTACTGTTAAATAAATGTCTAACCTTTAGCTATTAGTTGTTTACCATGAGATAGTAGCTTTCACTTAGTTAGTCAAATTAAGTAAGTGTTCCAATTAGTTTGACTAAGCATGGATAACTTAATTTGATTAATTTGAATTTAGTATTTATTTTCCAGACTTATGTTGATGCACAGACATAAACATTCTGAAGTCCAGACAGTATCCTATGCATCTCACACCATTCTAAGTATTTTTCATACACAAGCAAGGTAATCGTAGTATGTTTGTGAGATGCTCTGGCTGAGACCTAGGGGAACATGCTTTCTAGGGGGTAAATACCTAGGCTAAGTCCAAATTTTGAAAAACTAATAAAATTAGAATTTTGAAAATATTTTTCCTAGAATTTTAAAACCAAGCTGATTTTTTTATTTTTTTTATATAATAAAGAGAAATATTTTTAAAAGTAAGATATATTCTACTAAGCGCATTCCTATTTGTCTTCTAAGTACACTGAACTCAAGTTCAGGTAAGGGTTTTGTGAAAATATTAGTCAGGTTTGACTTGGACTCAACATAGTTAAGTACAATGTCACCCTTAGCTTCATGATCTCTTACAAAGTGATGTTTTACTTCTATGTGTTTAGTCCTTGAGTGTTGGATAGGATTTTTGGTTAAGTTAATAGAATTTACATTATCAATTGAAATTTTTATATTTTTATATTCTAATTGATAGTCCTTTAAGGTATACATCATCCATAATAGTTGAGATGCACATTCCCCCATGAGTATGTAATTTACTTCAGTAGTGGATAAAGCAACACAGTGTTACTTTCTGCTTGACCAACTTACTAGACACTGACCTAGAAATTGATAGCTTCCACTTGTGCTTTTTCTATCTAGTTTGCACCCGGCATAGTCTGAGTCAGAATAGTCAATTAGGTTAAAGGTGCTAGTCCTAGGGTACCAAAGTCTTACATTTAAGGTTCTCTTAATGTATCTAAGTATACTTTTAACATTTGTTAAGTGTGATTATTTTACACAAGATTGGTACCTAGCACAAATACATACTGCAAATAGAATATCAGGTTGACTTACAGTTAAGTATAATAGACTTCCTATAGCACTTCGGTAATATTTTAAATATACTGGTTTTCCTTTTAAGTCAGAGTCAATTTTAACATTAGTTGTTATTGGGGTATTTATATTTTTAGAATTTTCCATATCAAACTTTCTAATTAGTTCCTTAGCATATTTTGTTTGAAAAATGTATATTCCTTCTTTGGTTTGTTTAATTTGTAGGCCTAAGAAAAAGTTAAGTTCCCCAACTAAGCTCATTCAAATTCACTTTCCATTAATTTAGTAAATTCTTTTAGAAATTTAGTATTGGTTGAGTCAAAAATTATATCATCTACGTAAATTTGGACTATAAAGATGTCTTTTTTTAAGATTTCTATAAATAAAGTTTGATCTATTTGAGTCAACCCCTGACTTCTAGGGTGCGCCTGACTTTTGGGGCGCACCTAGATTCCTTGGCCTCCTGACTCCTTGATACCCTTACCTAGCCTCTTATCTCCTTAATGAATCGCTAGCCTCTCATCTCCTTAATGACTCAATTCAGGATGCAAGACAATTCAAAGAAAAGGATAATCATCGCTAGATCTCAAATTATTTTGAAAAGAGGATAATCATCGCAAAAATAAAAGCGATAGCAGTGTGAATAAGTATGTCTTAGATTATTTAAGGAATTAAATAATAGTAACGTGAAAATTGAAATGAAAGAAAAAAGTATGTCAATCTCCCTATAAAAGGTAGTTCCTTTCGACATCCAAGGTATAGACACATATACATCTAAATTCTAATATTATTCTTTTCTCTTTCATCTCTTTAATTTGAACATCGGAGTAATTACATCGGAGAATTCTTAATCGTCATTCTAATCTCTTTTCCTCTTATATGTTATCGTCTAGGTTCATAAAATCACATCATCCTTATTTTAATTAAGTGATTAACGATTAAATTAGTAAGAGAGTCAACTCATCAATGACCACTCATCAATGTTCATAAATAGATCAACATCGTCCCCTCGGAGCGGTGCGATGGTTAAGGCATGGGGTGTTGCCACATGAGGTCTTGGGGTCGAAACTCAGTGTGACTGATCATAACCTCTCCCATGTCTTGATTATTTGCACTAATGGTTAGTAGCCACCCGTGATTTACCTCCTCCGTGTTGATCTAGGGATAGGTTGGTGGGGTCGCTGGGGGCGAGCATCCATATTTTTAACATTTCGTGTTGACCTTGGGACAGATTGACGGAGACACTGAGAGCGAGTGTATTCATTTTTTTTTTGTCACCATAAATAGATCAACATGCATCAGCCCGTCATTAATTCCTTTATTAAATGCATAAGAAAAATATTTTTATTTTATTTTTTTGTGGAATTCTTATGGCTACCCGAATAATATGTGTGGCAATTATCAAAGTCATTTTAGTGTTTCTTGCAAGATTTTTTTTAAAAAAAAATAATCTAAAACTTATTAGAAAAGCAAAGAAAATAGTTTTACTGCATAATTGATGAGAAATTAAATTGAGATGTCTTAGTTTTAGTCTCAATTGGCAGTGGAGTCAGACTTTTCCAGGGCCATCTACTAGGCCCAGGCCTAAAACCAGGCCCAAGAAATATACTTTGTTTTTTCTTTTATCCTCGGAACATGATTCGGTGATAAATATTTAAAAAAAAAACCCTAGTGATTAGGGGGTCAAAACTCGTAAAGGATTCATTGTCTCTGTAAACTCTTTCCTAGACATTTGCTAACTTTACCTCCCTCCAAATAGTAGTGGGCAGTCTGAGGAGCGACCGTTCCATATTTTCTAATTTGTTTTTGTTTTAGGAAGTATAAAGCATGAATTTAAGATTAAAAAAAAAATGAAAGGAATTAATAGTATTAGATTATATTTTCTAGATAGTATCACATATCAACTATCAACTATGGGTTTGGCTATTACTATGCCACCAAAATCTAGTTTTCAACTCAAAATTTAATCCACACAACTAAATTATGCAAACTATAAATGACACAATTCATTTCTCACCTCTAAATAAAAACATAACTTTAATATATATTTATTATCTACTTGTAATTACTAAACCACTCAAATTGCCTCAATTACTTTCATTCATTTCATTGGCACGTGTCATCAGGAAAAAAAAAACTCCTCCGGCATTTTAATTACTTACCAATCCATTATAACCTGATCCATAATTTATCTCTCTTTATATATCTTCGAGACAAACTATAAAAAAATACATGGATGAGTATAATCACACCGGAAGAAGTACGAGCCAGAGGCATTGTCCAGATCGAGCTATGTGGGTAGACTTGAACGGAGAGAGAAAGTCCGGAACAGATTAATAGTGATCAGATGCTTGCGGAGAGATCCAGAACAGGTCAAAAGTGATAGGATGCATCTGGAAAGGCCCAAAGTAGGTCAAGAGTGATCGGATGCTTACGAAGAAGCCCGGAACATATCAAAAATGATTGGATGCTTGAGAGGAGGTTTGAACCATGAGAATAATGATGGTCCTTTATTTGAGGGGAGGATTGCTAGGAATATAATCAAAGTCTCGCATGGAAAATTAATGGAAAAGATCATAAATTTAAAAGAGAAATATATCATCATTGGTATAAGACTTTTTTTATAACTTAAAAATAAATCTATGAGTATTTAGGTCTCATATAAATAATATCATATCATTATAGATATACGTGAATTCTTTTAGCCCTACACTCACTTGACCCAACTTATGTACATGTATAAATGATATATACATTACAGCAAAGTGTAATAATCCTCATCCCGAAGGTCCCTCCAAATTATCCTATGGGCTATAAAAGTTGAGTTGAGCTTTGGGGTGTTTAAACTTGTTTGATAAGATAACTGAGTTAAGTCAAGCCAAGCTTAAAATGAACAACGCCTTTAAAATGATTGTTCAAGCTTGACTTGGTCTATTTTTTATGAGTTTGAGCTTGTTTGAAGCTTAGCTTAAGCTTAGTTCGTTTAGATGTTATCGAACTCTCAATTCAAGCTTAGCTTGAGCTTGGTTCGAGCTTAGTTTGTTTAGATATGATCGAACTCTCAATTCAAGCTTGTTTGATTATTTGAAACTTTTACTTGTTTGATTGGTTATTGAGCTTGATAATTCAAACTTATTTGTTTATTTTATTTTATTATATTATATTTTATTTTTATTTATTTAGCATATTAATAATAGTTTAATTAATAAACATGATACGTAAATATTATTTACCAATATTGTTCATAAACGTTGTTCACGAACATTAAAGAGTTGAACACATATGTGTTCAAGTTTATTTATTTAGTTTAATGAGCTGTTCAAGCTTGTTTGTTTAATTTAATGAGTTATTCAAGTTTATTTGTTTAATTAATCTTGTATATATTGAATGAATATAAATAAATTTTTACCAAGCTGAATATTAAATTTATTTATAAAATATTTGATTCATTTATGATCTAATGATTTGTAAAAGAGGTAAATAGTAACCTTTTGCGTGAAAGAATTAGATGGCCATAATGTATTTCATATCTCATGACTTATTACAATAATATTACATGCAACACCAACTGTACCAATAGATATAGGGGCACAAATGATACAGACATCACCACACATTGCTTTCTCCCAAACTAAAATTACAAACCAAAGGATCACATATATTTATTTATTTATTGTATGTATATCGAGAAGTTTGGAATTCACCATGCATTAATAATTGCATCCATTAAGTGCTTGGCAAAATCTCAATTAATTGGTGCATTTATTAATGGCCGTCTTTGAATGGTACTAAAAGCTAAGCTAGCTAGCTACCTCAATGTCTTGTTGTATTTCAGGAAATTGCATTAATTATATAATGCTACAAATAAAATTATTAACGTAGTGTTGAAAAAGAAGGCTTTATCATTAGTATTATTATTAACAATAATATATTTCTTTACTTGGAAGTTGCAGCTTTCAGTGCATGGCCCACGGCATGATCTGCTCTGAAGCATGTCTTTTGGAGGAACCATGTGGTGGTTGATTGAGAAATTCACTTTTTTTTAAAAAAAAAAATGTCTCCGAGTTTTAAACTCCATTTTTTTTATTCTTTTGACTATTAACATAATTATTCAACAAAAAAAGTAAAGAAGTAAAATTACAAAAATTTGCAAAAAAAAAAAAAAAGAAATATTGATATTATTTTTATAATTCAAATGTCGAATGTTTTTAAACCGACTAAAAAATAACTAATTCAGCCGTATAAAAAATTTCTATTGAATATTATTAAGATAAATTTAAAAATATAAGGGGTGAATATCCCAACATCTTAAATTTTTTATTTCACAACAAAAAAATATTTTATAGTACGTCATAATTAGAAATCAAATGTGATTATTTGGGACACTATATAGGTGCTCTGCCACTATATCATAATTAGGGATATAATATTTTTTTTATTTATTTTTTAGTTAACATCAAATATCCAACTTATATCAACTAATTTTAGATATGACTAGTTCGATCTTACGAAAATTTTTCACCGACTACTAGGATAAATCGAGAAGTACTAGTAGTAGGTGATCTATGTGTAGGTAGTTTTGAGAGCATGAAAACTAAAACGAAGCAATTAAAATAATGCGGTAACCACTCACAGTGATCTCTCGAAGAACCACAACCAAAAACGCAGATCGATGAAGAGATTGCCGCTGTCGGAAGCGCGATCACGGAGCTGCCGGAAAGCGCTTCAAGGTTCATGAGCCAAATCCCAACCTACGGATGTTCTCTCTTTGCTCGCACACGATCACCTCCGCTGCTCCTCTGATAACCTCGATCGTTTGCTCGCTCTTCACCTCCCCTTCGAATCTGTGCTTGGACGCACCTTAAATAAGAAGGCTGAGGAAGACGAAGGGGAAAGGGCACCCCTTCGTCTCCCTGGCGTTTGCAGCAAACATCAGTTTGCAGCAGCGAAAGAGACGAACCCTTTCGTCTCCAGCAACGCCTAAACGTCCAACATCTCTCACTCGTCCAAGTCAATTCATATGGTCACATAGACCATGTCAGTCACATAGACTACAAGATGATCAAGTCACGAAGACCAAAGAGAAATTAGTCTCAAAGACTAAATAAGTCACATAGACTTTATGAGGATCAAGTCACGAAGATCAGAGCAAAATTTAGTCACAAAGACCAAATATAAACATCCATTCCATACATTAGGGAAAATGGTTCGTGCGACAGCAAACACAGTGAGCATTCAATTGCTAAGAAGATTGTCACACCTTACTTAGCTGCTCCATAGAACAAATCAGAGACATAAATATCCATAGAATGAATCAAAGACATAAATGACTTGCTTTTACCCCAGATTAGATTATTTACATCATCATGAACATCTCTAATCCCTCATATTGACCATATGTCAAGAGCATGTTCAACATCTCCAATCAAACAAATTATTCACAATTACATTTTATGTACTGAACTAAAAATGTAACCGGTACCAGTGAATAAATGTCACAGATGTAAATCAATCTTAATCTTCCTTTTTAGCTAGAATCCATTCATTATAATCAGTCGCTTTCCTAGTAATGCTTCATAGACCGAATCATCCATAGCCAATAGGAAACATGCTAAAGTAGCAAACACTGATCAGAACTTCAAGTAGATAGCTAAATAGTCACTTAGGGTAAAATCGAGATTAACTTATAATCTCAAGGGTCTCACATAATAGAGAAGAAGGGATTCATTCTCCTACTATCCTTCTTATCGCCATAGCACATGTGGTATGAATCACATGCTGCGATGTTATTCTCTTTTCCAAAAAGAGCGCATGTTTTTCCCAAAATTTAACATTGTACAGATTTCGATCTAGACATTCCCAATGTCTAATCCTGAATTCAACATATGAATTATAATATGGCCTCAAGCAGATTCAGTAAATGGTGGGTGCATTTACTTCAATCATTACACAAATGATCTCATCTTGACACAAATATCAAGGCAACATTAACTTATGGGTATGTCTCTATTCACAGCTACATAAGTTGTCCCATAAGCAATGGTTTTACCTCTATTCGTACTTAACAAATAGAGATGATTGTCCATGTGAGTGGACCAATCCCAATCTGCCAACATGCTTATCGAGACTTTTTGTTCGAATGTAATCAAGACATATACACTAAATAGATCATGATATTTTTCATTTATCAAAATGTCTTTACAATTGTTACATTCTTCGAAGTCCCAAAGACTTCATATGCCCATGAAATAACTCTTTAGTCAATGACTTAGTAAAAGGATCAACAAGCATATTCCGTGTAGGGATGTACTCAAGAATAACCTTTTTCTTGCCAACAATATCTCTTACAAAATTATATTTAATTTCTATATGTTTGCCTTTACTGTGATATTTGGGATCCTTGGAAAAAGCTATCGCAGCTTGACTGTCACAGTACATAGTAACAGGACTCCCACTATCTTCAGCAATCTTCAGATGCTTTAGGAACCTTCTTAGCAGACAGCCTCTTGTACAGCCGCTGCACAAGCCACATACTCAGCTTCCATTGTCGACAAGGCTGCACAAGCCTGCTTCTTGCTGTTCCATGAGATGACGCCATCATTCAGCAAGAAGACATAGTCAGATGTGGATTTTTCTGTCATCAAGGTCCCCTGCCCAATCTGCATCTGAGTAGCCACTTAGGCTCATATCTGATCCTTGGAAACAGAGGCAATAATCAGCTGTTCCTTTAAGATATCTGAATATTCTCTTCACCGATTTCTAGTGTCTCGATCCTGGGTTTGACTGGAAACGACTACCTAAGCCAACAGCATAGCTTATATCGGGACGAGTACACAACATAGTGTACATCAAACTACCAATAACACTGGCATATGGTTTTTTCTTCATTTCGTCTATTTCCTCAGGAGTCTTGGGATACATACTTTTGCTCAAAACAGTACCTTTTGCTATAGGCGTCTGTTCAATATTGCAATCTAACATATTGAAGTGTTGCAGCATCTTAGTAATATAAGCTTCTTGAAACAAACCCAAAAGTCTCTTTGATCGGTCTCTAACGATCTTCACTTCTAAGATGTACTCTGCTTCTCCCTTATCTATTATGTTAAATTATAATGAAAGCCAACTTTTGACTTCTATCACACTCTTTATGTCACTTCCAGCTATTAGCATATCATCAACATATAATGATAAAATGACAAGCTTTCCTTTTTTTCCTTTCTTAGTTAACACAATGATCCTCATTGATCATTTCGAAGCTATAAGATAATATTACTTCATTAAATTTTATGTTCCATTGTCTTGACGCTTGCTTTAGCTCATATATAGACTTCCAAAGTCTACATACTCTTTTCTCTTGGCCTTCAGCAACATAACCTTCTGGTTGTATCATATAGATTTCTTCGTCAAGATTACCATTAAGGAAAGCCGTTTTTACATCCATTTGATGTAATTCCATGTCATAGTGTGCCACTATAGCTAGGATGACACGTATTGATACAAACTTCACAACTAGGGAGAATGTCTCTTCAAAGTCAATACCCTCCATTTGGGTATATCCTTTTGCAACCAATCGAGCTTTGTATCGATTAATCGATCCATCTGTTTTCCTCTTTACTTTGAGAATCCACTTATTCCCAATAACCCTTGTAAAATACCTGAAAATAGGCGAATATTAATAAGGGAATTTTCCGGAATTTTTGGAAATTTTTCGGAGTTCGTATGGACGAGTTAACGGGGACAAAAACGGGGCCCGGAAAAGCCTGTTTAGGCTACCCCATTTAAGTGAGGAAAAGTTGAATTTACTTATTTATTTTCCTATTTTCTTTTTCTTTCTCCCTACACGCCGTTTCCCTTTTCCCCCACAAACCTGCGCGTGCCCAGCTTCTTCTCTTTCCCTCACGCGAGCCCTAACCGGCGCCGCAAACCGCCGGTTCCTCCCTCTCCTCTGCCGACGCCGACGACGCCAGGGACCAGAGAGCCGCCTCTCCTCTTCGCTGGCCGACGCAGACCCGGACTCCTATCTTCTGCCTTAGCATCGTCTGGCATTCTCCCATCTCTGCCGACGACGCCACTTCCGCTGAGCACCGCCGGTTGCCGCTGTCTGTGAGCCCTAGCCTGTGTCCAGGCACGACCATCCCGCGGCCACTACAGCCTGTCCTCGTGCGCTGCCCTGTTGATCACCGCCGACTCCTTGTTCTTGAGCCGTGCCCTAGACCCGAGCCAACAAGGTGAGATTGTGCCGAAGGATTTGGATTGGTGGAGCACCCGATTGTTTGATCTCAGGCTGTGGTGTTGTTTCTTGTTTCCAGCAGGACTTCTAGCTTGTTCCGGCAGCCAACATCTTTGACTTTGGATCAACAGTGATACATTCACATTGAGGTGAGGTTTGTTTTGTTTTCGGGTTGATGCAGAGTGATAATATTGTAGTAATGGATTGTTTTAATTTGTTGAGGAGAAGGAGGTTGGATGTTTGTTTGGGTAAGGAACTGAATCCGATTAGACATCTAGTTGATAATCTTTAATTGATTTTTGAATTCATTAATCTGTTGAGATTGGAGATTTGATTTCATTTCCAGTTGTGGATTTAACTAGAGTTTAGTTACAGATTTAGATTCATTAGTAATTATTTATTTGAGGAATTGTTAAGGTGGATTATGTTAATAGAAAATGATTATCAGGTGTTGGACGAGTTTTGGAAGAAAAGGGTGAGGTCATAAGATTGGATTTATTGAGGTTTTGGCTTGCATTATCCTATCTACGATAAACCTAAGTGTTGATTGTATATTTATTTCAGGGTTTTGATTTGAGACAAGAGCTCTGATTAGAGGACATACAACACGATCTACATTGGAGGCGGGTACCTCTTGACTTATCTTTTATGATATTGTCATTGGATATGCATAGTATTTTATAACTACAAGCAATGAATATGTTTGCCTTTGGTATGTCACTGTTTGATATCCATAGCATGTTAGATTTGTCACCTGTGAAGTGTCCGTACTTATATCTCGTGATTTGTTGCCATGAGTACCTTATTGCCATGAGTATCTTAGTTTCTAGAGTGACATACCATGCTTTACTGGGGTTAGGGTTAGACTCTGGATTTTTGTTTCTGACATGTATATCCAAATTATCTGATACTTAGGTTTTTATGCCATGCTTGGATTGTGTATTTCTATTGGTATATCATATATGATTTGTGTACCTAGATCTTGTGGTTTTGATCTGTGCATATTGTAGGTACATATGCTATGGAAGGGGGATATGTTTAGGATCTAGGTTGTTATACCATAGAGGACCAGTATACTCTGGATCCGTGGATTTGACATACTGATACTATGGTACCCATATTATGTATATATGGATTTTTCTTTATGCTGATCAGGACATTCCATACTTATTATGTTCAGGACATAGGTTTTTGATATTCTATCTGACCTGTGTACTCTAGATCTTGGTATGTGACCATCGATTTTACCGTACTCATTTTATACGTATGGATATGGTTATGTTGATCAGTTTATGACCATGCTTAGTGTCATGCATCATGATTGCATGCTGCGCGATTGTCGGCTCTACTATGGTTGAGCACATCGCCAGTTACATGTACTGCACCACCACCACTCATGGATTAGTGGTATATCAGACAGGTGTGTGGCGGTTCTGCAGTTTGGCTCCGTTGGTCTGAGGACTCAGCGTGGTAGCCGGCAGTCAGTTCCGCTCTGTTTGGCTCCGTTGGCATTTAGTGTAGCAGCGTAGTAGCCGGCAGACGGTGGACTCTGTTTGGCTCCGTTGGTCAGGTGGCTCAGCGTGGTAGCCGGCAGAGATACCTCCCCGTCATCGTATACCGGGAGATGAGAGCATTGAGCTCCCCCATTTATGATTTGGGGTCACGAGACAGGAGTACTCGAGGATCCCGTCCACTCGGTCACTCATCGGGAGTACGAGAGAGTGCACGGTTGTCACGCCCTACCCACCTCGGTCTCACCATTTGTGTGTGAGATGATCGACTGGGTGACCAGACGCATCATTAGCATCATATGCATTGATGCATTTATATTTTTATAATTGCATTTGGTTGCTGCATTTTTGTTGGATACATACTTTGACTGCATACAGGATTATTGACACTTTGGTTTGACGACCCTTTGTCTGGATAGGAGTTCCCGGTGAGTATCTTCCTCAGTTACCTTTCAGTTTTGCGTATTCCCTATATATGATTAGGAAGCTGTATTCCATGTTTGTTGCTGTTAGATATATCTTACTACTCATGTCCATTGGTATTCGCTGAGTTGTTGAACTCACCCCCGTTGACACTATCTTTTTCAGGTACCAGGTTGGTTTTGGTGTCGCTTGGAATATCTTGTCTGCTGGTACCCACGTCACATCAGAAGACTTGTCAGTTTCACGTATGTTTTGTTTGTTTATGTATCAGTTTGTTTAGCTCTGTACTCCGGTTTTATTTTTGGAGTGTTGATGTGGATATGTGGTATTTTGTATTTGTTATTGGTTGTGTAAGCCTAGCCGGCTAGCAGTCTTTGTGTTTTGGTTTTTTTCCAGCCGAGTGGGCTGATGATATATATATAACTGCGTGGTTGTGTGTATATATTCCAGCCGCCTGTGGCTGATGTATATTGTGTATGTAGAAAGTTTCAGATTGTCCGCCGTACAGGAGAGGTGCTGCCGAAATTTCTTCGGACAGGGACTCCTCCGGGGCGTGACAGCCCTTCGGCCTGGAGGAAGATCGACTAAATCCCAAACTTGATTCTTTCTCATTGACTACATTTCTTCATCCATTGCAACTTTCCATTCTTTTCTAATTGACCTGCTCAAAGCTTCCTCAACTGTTCGAGGTTCCTCATCGTCAACTGGGAGAACCATTAATGCCTCATTCTCAATATCAAACCTTCTCCGAGGAATAATCTGACGACTACTTCTTCGAAGGTTAGACTGTTGAGAAACTAACTCATTCAGTGGTAAATTACTCCCACTCGGTTGACTAGATTCAGGCATCTCCTGATTCGTTGATAAAGAAACATTATCCTCATCCTCTATCTCATATAGAGGAATTGTCTTATCAACTTCATCTCGTGTTAGGAACTCAGTTTCTAGAAAAATAGCATCTCTTGACTCTATCTCAGAGATGGTTCCATTTTGTCGCTCACCAATAAAAACATAACCCTTAGAAGTCTCAGAGTACCTTATAAAGATACACTTCTTACTTCTGGGTCCTAATTTTTCATATTCGTGAGTTTTATCATGAACGTAGGCAGCTGACCCCCAAGGTCTTAGATTACTCAAATCCGGCTTTCTGCCTGTCCAACGTTCATATGGGGTAGATGGAACTGACTTTGAAGGCACTTTGTTAAGTATATAGGTCTCAACTAATAATGCATCTGCCCAATAGGAGATTGGCAAATTAGCCTGCGCTATCATAGACCTAACCATTTCAAGAAGAGTCCTATTTGTTCTTTCATCCTTTCTTAGGTAAACACAATGATCCTCATTGATCATTTCGAAGCCATAAGATAATATTACTTCATTAAATCTTATGTTTCATTGTCTTGACGCTTGCTTTAGCCCATATATAGACTTCCGAAGTCTATATACTCTTTTCTCTTGGCCTTCAGCAACATAACATTCTGGTTGTACCATATAGATTTCTTCGTCAAGATTACCATTAAGAAAAGCCGTTTTTACATCCATTTGATGTAATTCCATGTCATAGTGTGCTACTATAGCTAGGATGACACGTATTGACACAAACTTCACAACTAGGGAGAATGTCTCTTCAAAGTCAATACCCTCCATTTGGGTATATCCTTTTGCAACCAATCGAGCTTTGTATCGATTAATCGATCCATCTGCTTTCCTCTTTACTTTGAGAATCCACTTATTCCCAATAGCCCTTCGACCTGGAGGAAGATCGACTAAATCCCAAACTTGATTCTTTCTCATTGACTCCATTTCTTCATCCATTGCAACTTTCCATTCTTTTCTAACTGACCTGCTCAAAGCTTCCTCAACTGTTCGAGGTTCCTCATCGTCAATTGGGAGAACCATTAATGCCTCATTCTCAATATCAAACCTTCTCCGAGGAATAATCTGACGACTACTTCTTCGAAGGTTAGACTGTTGAGAAACTGACTCATTCAGTGGCAAATTACTCCCACTCGGTTGACTAGATTCAGGCATCTCCTGATTCGTTGATAAAGAAACATTATCCTCATCCTCTATCTCATATAGAAGAATTGTCTTATCAACTTCATCTCGTGTTGGGAACTCAGTTTCTAGAAAAGTAGCATCTCTTGACTCTATCTCAGAGATGGTTCCATCTTGTCGCTCACCAATAAAAACATAGCCCTTAGAAGTCTCAGAGTACCTTATAAAGATACACTTTTTACCTTTGAGTCCTAATTTTCCATATTCGTGAGTCTTATCATGAACGTAGGCAGCTGACCCCCAAGGTCTTAGATTACTCAAATCCGGCTTTCTGCCTGTCCAACGTTCATGTGGGGTAGATGGAACTAACTTTGAAGGCACTTTGTTAAGTATATAGGTCGCAACTAATAATGCATCTGCCCAATAGGAGATTGACAAATTAGCCTGCACCATCATAGACCTAACCATTTCAAGAAGAGTCCTATTTCTTCTTTCAGCAACCCCATTTTGCTGTGGAGTTCCAGGGATAGTTAGCTGTCTAATAATCTCTTTCTCATTACACATTGTATTGAACTGATCAGACATTCTCCTCCACGGTCAGTGCGCAAGGTTTTAACCTTACGTTCCAATTGATTCTCAACTTCGTTCAAGTAACAAATAAAGCAATCCAATGCTTCAGATTTATGAGAAATCAAATACACATGACCAAAACGTGTGAAGTCATCGATAAATGTAATGAAATAAGAACTCTCATTTCTAGCCTTCACATTTATTGGACCACAAATATCCGAATGAATTAATTGCAATGGTGATTTAGCCCTAATAGTCTTACCAAATGATTTTCTAGTCGTCTTTCCTGCAAGACAATGCTCACATATAGACAAGTTAATCTTAGCATGAGTGTCTAATAGGCCCTCCTTAGCTAATCTATTCATTCGTTCTTGTCCTATATGTCCCAATCTAGCATGCCAAATTTCATCATTAACATCAGCATTACTAGTAAGAGCAATGTTTGAAAAACAACCATCATTATTATTTGGTTCCACATCAAGAATCATAAAACCACTTGTTACAAAACCATACCCAATTAACACAAAGTTAATTCGAAGTTCCACACAACGGCTATAAAAATTTACATTGTAACCTAAATCAAGAAGACAAATGACGGAAACCAGATTCCGTCGAATCTCAGGAGCGTACAGGACATCATGTAGAAACAAGGTGCCTCCACCACGTAGGTTGAGCTTGCAAGTGTCAATTCCTTTGACTTTAATTCTTGCATTATTTCCCACATATATCCATTTGTTGCCAGCTGGTACCCGATGGTACTCCACATATGTAGCTCGATCACGAGCTACGTGGTTCGTTGCTCCTGAATCTACAATCCACAAAGGATACGAATCAGCTAACAACACTGTACTTGCAACATATTGCTCGTGGAAAGAAGACAAAGATGGATCTACCTTTTTAGGCTCAGCACACTCCCGAGCAAAATGACCCTTCTTGCCACAGTTGAAGCAAGTCAACTTGCTCCTAGGTTTTTGTCCATTTTTCTTTCCTTTCTTCTTGATTTTGTTTTTCGCAGCAACAACATTAGCCTCCTTTCTTTTTTCCTTTCCTTTCTTGAACCATTTGTTCTTATTCTTGAAACCAGAACCTTCAGCTACAAAAGCTTGACCAGAAATCTTTGCAGATTCAATGTTCTCCGCCTCAAGTTTCACATGGCGTGAGACATCAGTGAAAGTCTTGATACTCTCACTATGGGTCAGATTCTGTTTCATCGTTTCCCAAGAATCAGGAAGAGAACGAATAACTGCCTGAACCTGTTGTTCATCGGTCAACGCATAACCAGCAGTCTTAAGCTCTCGAATCATGTTACCCATCTCCCTGAGATGTTGGGTCATGGTAACATTCGAGCGCTTTTCACAACTATCAAACTTGATAGTTAGCTGACGGAGCTTACTCAGACAGCATGAGCCGATGGTAATGGCTCATACTCAAATACCAAGTCATCCACCATTGAACTAATCAATATATCCTTAGCAATGGAGTCCTTCCTTTTCCATGCCTTATAGGCATCAACGTCACGTCTGTGCTGTGCTAAAGAACCATCAACCGGTTCCTCCATAATTTGGTTTACAGCCTCTAGAACTTCTTGTTCCTCAAGAACATATTGTATCTTGAGGTGCCAGATTTTGTAGTTATCCCCATAATTTCTCACCCTTATTGAGTTCAGCTATGATGTTTTTAGTTGCCATAATCTACATAAATAAACAAATTATTTATTATTTTAGTGTAATTCATATATGTGCAACTATTTATTAACTCAGTGTAAATTAGAGTTAGTTTACAAAATCAAGTGATAACATTGTTTTCACTCATTATTTGTATGTTCTAATCTAATCATCACTGATCAATTATATTACACATATCCCAACTAATGAACAAATCATTTTATATGAACGAATCATATTTATATGAACTAATCATATCATGAAATGAACTAATCATTTTCAAGTTAGTTAACATATAACATAACTTTTATTATATAATTCTGTTCGTACAAAGCAACAGAAATTATTACATGACTCAAAAACTAGATGAGCTAACACTGCTCGTACATAACGACAGTAAACAGAACACTAATAAACTAGATAGGCCAGCACTACTCCCACTAGGACAAACACTAGTATAACAGCCAACACTATCCCTATTAACCTAGACTCATTTGGGATAATCTCAGATGGGGCAGTTTCAAGATTCTCCATTAGATCCATTTCTGGATCTTCCTCAAGCATCTCCTAGTCCTCTTCAGACTCTTCAGGCTCTTCTTCACCCATATTGTGAAGTAGTTCCTCACACAGTACTGAATATGTGACACACCCTTGATGACGCCCCCATACATAGTCTACTATTATCCTGGGATACTCTGGCAATGAATGCATCAATGCCCAGATCCTATAACTGTCCAGGACTGGAAACTCTTCTTGCTCAAGTTTCCAAAATAGTCTATCTAGCCGTCTAACATGTCCGTCAACTCCATAAGCAGACTTATACTCTATCTCCTGAATCTCCTCTTGGAGCTAGTTTCGCCGCACTTCGCGACGAGTCAATGTGGTAATCGTCCGTGCCATATGAAAAATTGAATTTAAATAAGTTAGTACAAAACCGACTAACCAGTACAAAACTAGTTTAATTCAATTTATATAGGCATACCATCATTATAAATCAAGAAAAATAAATCTTCTCGATTTTCAGGAGTTTAAGTTGACTGACCCATTAGACCGGTCAATCAGGAGTCTGGATGTTAAACTTAGTCTATTGCCCTCATTAGAACTAATCTAATTGTACATATGTTCTGTTATCGTTTAAGTTCATTTGAGTCAATCACAGACTTATTAATCAAACTCAGGTTCGTTTGACTCGTCCAATTGCCCATTGGATTAAGTCAGACTCATTAGAACAAATCCAATGTTTCTGATCAAATTTGACACAACGGAACTAATCCGGTCATATTTGATCAGCCCAACTTTTGTAATCAAGAATACCCAATTAATTTAATAATAAACCGAACTGGTTAAACCAACAAATAATTTAAACTAGCTTAAGATATCATTGAATCAAACTGGTCTACTTAAATTAATTAATAATTTAAACCAGACCTAGGTTTGATCGACCAAGTTACCAGACCTAGGTTTGATCGACCAAGTTGGTATAGTTCCATTTTCAGTAAATTGAACCATAAATTAATTAAATATATTTATTAATTAATTAAATACATATAAATATGTATTATAAATTAATTAATAAATATTTAATTAAATTTTAGATATTCTCTACGTGAAGGAAAAAATGAAACATGCATACATTTTTTTTTATTTTTATTTACACGTTTTCATTTTTTTTCTCTTACACGATTTTTTCAAATGTGCACTAGTATTCATGCAGGCAAGAAACGAACGGTACTGTACACTGTTCATACCATTTTTTTTTTCTCTTTTTAATCGATTGAAGAATCGATTAAACTTTTTGAATCGATTAATGAATCGATTCAGCACAGACACAATAGCTTTTAATCGATTCATCCATAGTGTTGAATCGATTTTGTACATTTTTTTTTCTCTGTTGCGATTTTGAATCAATTGGAATACAATTTCAATTGATTCATTCCAATTTTGAATCGATTGATTAATTGATTCAATTGATGAACAGTATCGTCTTCTTCGCGACAGAAGAAGAAAAACGCGAGCTTTTTCACGTCGATTTTCATGCTTTCAAAATTATGCATGTTCTGATACCATTGTAGGTTGTTTTGAGAGCATGAAAACTAAAACGAAGCAATTAAAATAATGCGGTAACCACTCATAGTGATCTCCCGAAGAACCGCAACCAAAGACGCAGATCGATGAAGAGATTGCCGTTGTCGGAAGCGCGATCACGGAGCTGTCGGAAAGCGCTTCAAGGTTCACGAGCCAAATCCCAACCTACGGATGTTCTCCCTTTGCTCGCACACGATCACCTCCGCTACTCCTCTGATAACCTCGATCGCTTGTTCGCTCTTCACCTCCCCTTCGGATTTGTGCTTGGACGCACCTTAAATAAGAAGGTTGAGGAAGACGAAAGGGAAAGGACACCCCTTCGTCTCCCTAGCGTTTGCAGCAAACATCAGTTTGCAGCAGCGAAAGGGACGAACCCTTTCGTCTCCAGTAACACCTAAGCGTCCAACATTATGAGTTCAACGTTCTTAAGTCAATCATTCATTAAAAGAAATTCATCGATTAATTCGTTGAAATTGAGATTCAATCCTATGATTTTTTTTTAATTATCACCGGATATTCAGTTCTTTGAAACAACTAATCCTGGAGGTGACCATATAAGCCCGATCCTATAGAATTTCTACCGACCACTAAGATAAATCAAGAAACTCTTATAAAGATTCATTCAGACAGTCAATATTCTTAGATCCACTTCTCAGGTAAGAAAAAATCTTCTACAATACACCTCAACTAAATTCAAATTTAAATCTCATAATTATTTATTAGAGGATGTAACAATTGGATAGAATATGATATTAATCTTACAAAAATATTTAGATGAAAATTTTTCCACAGATCCCAACATGTAAAATAAATAAATAATTGACTCATCAAATTGAAGAATATATAATATTCCTTATGTTCTTCTCTTATTTATTTATTTTATTAAAAAGTGAATTTTAAACCTATTGATATAAATAATGAATTGGCAGTATAACAATAGCTTTGTCCTTTTTTTAAGACAATCTAAATTGATTGTCTCCATTATTTATACATTTACATATCAAATTCATATTATATTTTAAATAATTTCATATCCACCAAAAAAATTATTCTAAATTAATCGAAATGAGGCATGTATAAGAAGCTTGTTAAGTTAAGGGAAATCTTAAAATATTTTGTAGTTTCATTTGAATTGAAATCTTATATATATGTATATTAATTTACACCTTAAAATGTGCGTTTTATTTTATTTTAAAATTTTCCCAAACAATTTAAAATAAAATAAATTAAAATTTTAGTTATAATCAATTTGTTGAGTGCGATATTGCATAAATACTAAATAAACTGCCTTTATTTTAGTTTATTAATTTATTTTGAATATTTGAGTAAATGAGTGATTACTTAGGAGACTAAAATAAATATTTTAATAATAAAATTAAAATTTTAAAAAATAAATAGCATGATCTAGTAAATTGCCTATTAAATATATAAAATCCAGCCAATAAATCTATCGAGGATTCGATTTTCGACTTCTTCTTTCTTCTTCACAGCGAAGAAAATGCGCTTCTTCCACTGCCTCCTCCTCCTCCTCCTCCTCCTCCGGCCCTCCTCTGCCGAGGACGCAAGCTCTATCCACGCTGAGGAGCACCGCGCCCTCCTGTCCATCAAGTCAGCCCTCTCAGACTCCGCCTCCGCCTCCGCCGCTGCCGCCATAGCCGCCTGGGACGCCGCCTCCGACCACTGCTCCTGGACCGGAGTTACCTGCGACAGCAACGGAAGCACTGTCCTCTCGCTCGACCTCTCCGGCCGCAACCTCTCTGGCTTTCTCCCCCCGGCCGTCGCCCGCCTCCGCTCCCTCAGCCGCCTCTCCGTCGCCGCTAACTCACTCTCCGGCCCCATCCCTCCTGACCTCTCCCTTCTCCTCGCCCTCCGCCACCTCAACCTCTCCAACAACATCTTCAATGGCTCCTTCCCACCCGCACTCTCCCGCCTCACCGACCTCCGCGTCCTCGACGTCTACAACAACAACCTCACCGGCCCACTCCCCCTCGCGGTGGAGGCCATGCCCTTTCTCCGCCATCTCCACTTCGGCGGTAACTTCTTCTCCGGCGCCATTCCCCCGGAGTACGGCCGCTGGCGTTTCCTTGAGTACCTCGCTCTCTCCGGCAACGAGCTAACTGGCCCCATCCCCCCGGAGATCGGTAACCTCACCTCGCTGCGCGAGCTCTACATAGGTTACTACAATAGCTACGACGGCAGCCTCCCGCCGGAGATTGGCAACCTCTCTTCGTTAACCCGCCTCGACGCAGCCAACTGCGGCCTCTCTAGCCGCATCCCGCCCGAAATGGGAAACCTTCACAACCTCGACACCCTCTTCCTTCAGGTGAATGGGCTTTCCGGCGAGATCCCGTCGGAGCTCGGTCGACTCCAAAGCCTCAAGTCGGTCGACCTCTCCAACAATGCGTTCACGGGGGAGATCCCTCCGAGTTTCGCCAAGCTCAGCAACCTCACCCTGCTCAACCTCTTCCGCAACAAGCTCTTCGGTGCCATCCCGGAGTTCGTCGGCGACCTCCCCCGGCTCGAGGTGCTCCAGGTTTGGGAAAACAACTTCACCGGGAGCATCCCCCGGCGGCTCGGCACCAACGGACACCTGCAACTCCTCGACGTTTCGTCGAACAAGATCACTGGCTCCCTGCCCCCGGATCTCTGCGCCGGCGGCAAACTTGAGACCTTGATCGCTCTCGGCAACTTCCTCTTCGGCTCGATTCCGGACTCGCTCGGCCGCTGCGAATCCTTGAGACGCATCAGAATGGGGGAGAACTACCTCAACGGAAGCATTCCACAAGGCCTATTTAACTTGCCGAATCTGTCTCAGGTTGAGTTCCAGGACAACCTCCTCACCGGCGGCTTCCCCGACACTGGCAACTCTACCATCTCTCCTAATCTCGGACAAATTTGCCTCTCCAACAACCGTCTTACCGATCCTCTGCCGCCGTCCATTGGGAGCTTTTCCGGCCTCCAAAAGCTGCTGCTGAACCAGAACGCTTTCACCGGCAGCATCCCTCCAGAGGTCGGGAGGCTGCAGCAGCTCTCCAAGATGGACTTCAGCGGGAACCAGTTCTCCGGCAGGATCGCGCCGGAGATTAGCAAATGCAAACTTCTGACTTTTGTGGACCTCAGTAGAAACAATCTCTCCAGCGAGGTTCCGGCGGAGTTAGCGGCGATGCGGATCTTGAACTACCTCAACCTGTCGAGGAACCATCTGGAGGGCCAAATCCCAGCGGCCATCTCGACAATGCAGAGCCTGACGGCAGTGGACTTCTCCTACAACAACCTCTCCGGCGTCGTCCCCAGCACTGGCCAGTTCAGCTACTTCAATGCCACTTCCTTCCTCGGCAACCCCGACCTCTGCGGCCCTTACCTCGGCCCATGCAAGCCAGGGTTCGCCGGCGAGTCTCCCTCTGCTCGCGCCAAGGGCGTTCTTTCAGCCTCTTTCAAGCTCTTGCTCGTCATTGGCCTTCTTCTCTGTTCCATTGCCTTCGCCATTGCGGCCGTGGTCAAGGCCCGGTCTTTGAAGAAGGCCAACGACGCCCGGGCGTGGAAGCTCACCGCATTCCAGCGGCTTGACTTCACCTGCGACGACGTGTTGAACTGCTTGAAGGAGGAGAACATCATAGGCAAAGGCGGGGCCGGAATTGTCTACAAGGGCGCCATGCCCAACAGCGAACAGGTGGCCGTCAAGCGGCTTCCGGTGATGCGGCTCGGCTCGTCGCACGACCACGGCTTCAACGCCGAGATCCAAACGCTAGGGAGGATTCGCCACCGGCACATTGTGAGATTGTTGGGTTGCTGCTCCAACCACGAGACCAATCTGTTGGTGTACGAGTACATGCCTAATGGGAGCCTCGGGGAGGTCCTCCACGGCAAGAAGGGTGGCCATTTGCATTGGGACACAAGGTACAAGATCGCCGTCGAGGCGGCAAAGGGCCTATGCTATCTCCACCATGATTGCTCCCCGTTGATCCTCCATCGAGACGTCAAGTCGAACAACATCCTCCTGGATTCCAACTTCGAAGCTCACGTCGCTGACTTCGGACTCGCCAAGTTCTTGCAGGATTCCGGCACTTCCGAGTGCATGTCTGCCATTGCTGGTTCTTATGGTTACATTGCTCCAGGTTACCTTCCCTCCCTGTTTTTCTTCACTTGTCTAAATTTCATAAACAACTCTCGTCGAATCTTCATCTCACTTCATGCAATTTTCTTATGGCTCCATTTAAATACCTTCATTTCTTCCCAATTCAAAGTCTACACACTGTTCAAGTCTTGTCAAATCTCATAAATAAATGCTCCTTGTTTGAAACTTGATGGCATAGTTCAAATCATTCGGACAAAACTAGGGTGAAGACCTTTGCGCATAGGCGCGAATCCTATGCTGCTTCTGCTTCATTAGATTCTATGTCCAGTGTTAATGAAGGACTATCACATCTTTTAATACTGATCCATAGCTCTTGTTCCTTGTAATAACTTGTAGTTTCATTACAAAGTTAAACTTCACACGCTTTGTAACTTGCGCAGAGTATGCCTACACTCTGAAGGTGGACGAGAAGAGTGACGTTTACAGCTTCGGTGTGGTTCTCCTGGAACTGGTAACCGGAAGGAAGCCCGTGGGTGAATTCGGCGATGGAGTGGACATCGTCCAATGGGTTAGGAAAATGACGGGCTCCGACAAGGAGGAGGTGACCAGAATCCTAGACCCGAGGCTTCCGACCGTCCCCCCCATCCACGAGGCAATGCACGTGTTCTACGTTGCAATTCTCTGTGTGGAGGAGCGAAGCGTCGAGCGGCCGACGATGAGGGAAGTCGTTCAGATCCTCACCGAGCTGCCAAAGCCAACACAAAAGCACGGAGAAGAAGAAGAGGACAACTCCGCCGGAAATGCAAATGGACCGGCACCCTGCTCGGAGTCAACTTCCAAGGAAACTCAACAAGAAGGAGGTTCAACCACATTGCCATCCGATCTTCTCAGCATTTAATGCCGTGCTATTAACTAAGAGTTTCGTGTTTGAAATTGAAATTGTTACTCCGCTGCCATTATTACTTCACAATCACGGCTCCCCTCCCTGTTTAGTGTGACGTTGCCAGTGTAAGGTTTCGATTTCAGTAACTAGTAGCAGATTTGGGTAAACTAAGAGCCCTGTTCCTATTGCCTATTTGTGCCTATTTGTGATTGCGATCATGTGATGACGGTGAACGAGAATGCAATGCGCCAAATTAGAGAGATTCCAAGTTTTCTGAATTAAATGTGCTGGACTGCTGCTTGGTGGCATGCAGCCATCTGATCTGACAGGCTTCCACACTGCAGAATTCAGAATTTTGTGTAGGTTCGAATTTTGCAATTGTAATTGCTCTGTGCATTTGAGATTGACACAAAGCACTGCTTATGCCTGCTTGTAGGCGTTCTCCGTTGATCAATTTGAGCTAAGATGGAGAAAGGCCACCTAAGAGTCAATTTAGCCGGCATAAAGAAGAATAATGATGACTCAATTGCCAAACATTATGCAAAAGATGCTTTTCTTTTCCTTAAACAGTGGCAGCACCCATCCAATTCTTCTACACTAGTGATTTGCATGATAGACTAGACCCCTCCCTGTCAATCCTACACGCTTAGCTGCACAGGGCAAGTAAGCTATAGCAGCAGATAGTCCAAACAAGTTACCTCTACTTCGAGGGCTACTCTTGAACACTGCATTAAAGAATCTTAACCATAATAATAGTTATAATAAAAAGGTAGAGAAGCATGGTTTCTCTAAAATGGCTTGGCCTGAGTGCATGCTTCCAGGTTTCTGTATTTTGTTTACGAATGTATAAAAAGGAAAGAGAGATAAACAATAACAATTTTGAAGGTTTGTGCATGATTCGATGCTACAGTGACTTACAGAGCACTCTCGTGCCTGCTCTCCTCTCCTCAGTCCTCTGCTCTGCTCTGCTCTCCTCTGTCCGGCTCTGCCTCTGTTCTGATTCTGCTCTTCCATTATCCATTTTATTTGTGCAAATATTATTTAATAAAAAAATTATCATCATGTTTAAGCTAACGAGTATCTTTGAAATTTAATATAGAGAGCATGGCCGTATATTGAAAGGAGCTGCCTCCCCATCCCCAGTCCATTCATAGCCGGAGGTGGAGTAAACGCAGCGGGGGCCGTCGCGAACAACCACGAAGACCACTATAACTTTCATACCGACACAGCCACGCGTACAGTTAGATCTTTGAAGTCAACCCGACACAGATTCATTAAAATCTTAGGCACTGATCCGTGCTACCCAATTGAGTTGAGATCGGCAATAAATTCCATCTAATTCACTTAGTTGAATATGGACAACTAATTTCAGATTTTATGGAACTCGATCTGATTTCCTTGGGTATAATTATAGCATTTCCCCTATAATCAGTAAGCACAGCGCAATATCTAAAAACTTAGGGGGAGAAATTATTGGCATGCTGTAAAAAGTGTGCGTGTCAGATGACGCGATGGTTATGATTGTGCTACCAGCGTGGACTCGCAACCACATGGAATGCAGGTGATGCCAAAGCTAATCCAGAGGGTGAAAGTTGAACAAGAAAAAAAAAATGTGAAGCTGTTGTTAATAAAAATGACAACACTGGAGTTTTAAAAAGCTGCGTACCTGATTAAAGTGATGCTTGTGATCACTCATTGCCATTGATTTGTTTCCTCTGCGTGCACAGTGCACTTTGACTCAAGGTACCATGGCCTAACCTGCAATCATTCAGAAATGGGTTAATATAAAGAATAAATCAAGCAGAAACACTAATGAAGTGATTGAAACTTGAAACATTTACAGAAACAGTGAGACCTTTGACAATAAATAACACGAGGAGGTACGAAGCAACAGGGAAGGGAGTAAATACCCATCGTACGTTGTACAGCAAGGCATTTCATGCATGTTTGTCAAACACTTTTATCTTCTATTCTTTTTATACTTTTTCGGAGGAAAGGTTAGAGATGGTCACACACATGATCACAATGAAACTGAAAAAGAAATTTTGGTAAACCTAATAGGTAGGTTGGATGTTCTTCCGATTCCCCTGTAAAATCCAGAATTTCAACGTTCACAAGGGAAAAAATACATGACAGAGAAAATGTGAGGCAGAAGAGACAAGTGTCATAAACATTGCCAGCCAACGATACAAATACAGACGATCCCAATCCCTCGACGACAAGAATTCGAGGGCCACCAGCATGGCTGATCCCTTGTTTGCACGCAATTCATGAGATCCTATGTTTTCTTTTTTAATTTTTTTTTTATTTCTGGTGCCACCAATCATTGCGCTGGCAAATCGACAAAAATATTCATTAAACACAAAACCTTTGTTCGGTAAAATTCCATGGCAAGAATTGCTCATGAATCTGGTCATGATGTGGAGACCCATCACATTCCTATCAGCAATTGATGCAAAGACATTGGTAAAAGGATCTTTCTTTTTTCCTTACCTTTTCTATAGAGCCTGAACAGCCAGCGATTAAGATAATGAATGATAATCAAAATGATTTCAATATACTTACTTGAGGGCGCCCTTTCACTTACAACATCTTAATGATTGTAAGTAAAATATATATTGTGCCGAGATTTCTTCAGTCGAGTTTAAAGAATCACCCTTGTATATTTAAATCTGAAACATTTCAGAAGTACAAGATTAATGACTTTGGCTCTAAAACCCTTATTCAGGTCTCGCAGCACAATCAAAAACATACAGGAAATTATTAGTGTGCATGGTTTCATAAATTAAATAATACTCGAATAAATGATGAGCTACCGTGAAAGTACCTTGAAGACTGGATCTGTTCCATGTACACAATAGGCTGGCTAATAAAGGACATCCTCTCGTTTAGACCTCCCTGACTCAAACACAGTAATACGAAAGTGGTTTTGACAAGGCATGAATGTCCTCTTCTCTGTTCGCTACAAAACAATTGCATGCATCCAAAACACTGAAGAGAAAAGTGAGAAATGTCATCGTACAAGCAAAGCTTAAGCAGCTGCTATTATGACATTACATTGGATTATCACTGTGGTGTTTGTATTATTAAATCAGCATTAACGCTCCTCAACTCCCTGAAACATTGCGTGAACTTAGCAAACACTAAGCAATATCTCACACGGCGAGACAAAATAGCATGTCATTTCAGCATTAGAGGTGGTGGTGCGTGGCTGGATTTCAATGTCAACTTCACATCATGTTTATCTATTCTCAGTCACATTGCTGAGGACAAGTCTCCTGTTTTTTTTACCCAATCAACGTGACGTCGAACAATTTGAGTTGATTCCCAGTCATGCAAACTTAAATGTATTTAGGTTGAAAGCATTTTGGTCATGTTCTGTACAGGAACACAATGTAGACTGACAATGGATCAGCCTATAAAGGTTTTTCTTCCATTTCTGATCCAGCGCACGTACCAGAGTTCCCGACAGAACTCTCAAGAACCCGAGGAAAGAACTATTTAATATAAATTTAATATGAGTTCCAGCAAACTGCTACATTGTTTCTCGCTGGAACAATCTCATGTAAACAAAAGCATCTAAAGATAAACTTCAATGGTGTTTCATATGTGACCTGCTAAGTTTCAGTTTTTAGGAACTCTCTTCAAACAGATTGCATACTGAGATTGAGATTCTTAAAGCAAACATATCAAGCAAGATTTCAAGATATCAAGACAGAACATATTCTTCCTCCTGGTGCATTACCACAATAATGGATGGTTTTACCAGAAATCCTTTTGGAACATTTCTCTCACTATGAAACCCATAGCAGGTAGAAACACGAGTGGAGAAGCATCTAATGATTAAGTTACTAGTTATGCCAATGGAGTTAAACAATTTGAATTCGATCAGCATAGAGAAGGATACTAGATGTATCCCTCCACCAAGACGCTTTCACTTAAGGTCCTGGATTCTAAGTTCTTTAATCTCAATGATTTCCAGCCAGAAGGCAAAGATGAATATTCATCACTTATACGCCAAAATGGATATATTTCCATAACAACTTTCTGTACCAAGTTTTCAACAAGAACACCTTCCAGAAGCTCAGAAAGAGATTTACTGTGCCCTCTGAAATCCAACAAAATACTGCACATCCCTCGCTTTCCACAATAATCTAGAATTGAACTTAGGGTAATGTTTTCAAGGATCACTACTTCAACGCCTTGCATTTCTGGTTGTATTTTCACTTCATTATCTGCCAAAACTATGATCTTTGATGCAAACTTCATTATGAACCCTGGAAGTTGTAATGAAGAACTTACACCCTTAGCTATCACAACGTGAAATGGTTGATTTGCTCCACTTTCATGAGATGTTGGTAGAGTGGATATTTTGGTTAACTGATCACCAGGGATTATAATTCCATCATGTTCCTGCAACAACTGTGAAAAATATCCACCAGGTTCATCTGCACCTTTTCCAAGTCGATTGGTAATGCTTCCGTTGAATGAGAGAGTATACCTATAGCCATCAAATACAAAATACAATAAGAATAAGAGAGATTCTTAGGGATGGGCGAGTAGGTTTGCTAAAATATACTTAACATTCATAATTTATCACATTTATTAAATTCCAACGTATATCATTACAAACATTTTAAAATTTATTATTCTAACCTATTTAAGCATGATGAATGAATGATAATTGATAATGACTCAAAAGTCAAAAAGGATTATTCTAGTTAAAAGTTGAAAAGAATCTGTATAATTGATAATTTTCTAAGATAATACAATATGAGAAAGATTGTCTACTTCCAACAAATATCGAGCTTTAGAATGTTTAATTGAATGAAAATATAGTCCATATAATGAAGGTTGTTGAGTTAAAGATCCAAGGTAGGAAAAATGATAGTATAGGAAGGTAGGTTTGTAAGATCCCAGCGAGATTTAGAACATTCCTAGGAGGATCTATGTGTAAGTTAGTTAGGATTCTAAGATCATAAGATCCCAAAGGCAATACTCACTACGATGATGGCAGGATTGTAAATCTATCATAATTTTTTTTTTGTTTTTAAGAGAACAGAATCACAACTCACCTTAATGTAACAAAAGGCCTCCCTGTAAGCATTCGATGAATGTATGCCTCATTGAGCTTTCTGCACAACATTTCCTCCACACCCACAGTAACGCCAATGCCTGAATCTCTGAGCCTTTCAACTCCTTTGGAAGCTACAATGGGATTTGGATCCACCATCCCAACAACCACATGCTTTACCTTAGCATTAATGAGAGCTTCAGTGCAAGGAGGAGTTCTTCCATAATGGTTACAAGGTTCAAGACTAACATATGCTGTTGCATTCTCAGCCAAAATTCCAGCATCTTTCAGTGCAAAAACCTGTAAAAATCATATTCTTCAAACAAAGAACTGGAAAGACAGGAAAATAATCGCCAAGACCTAACACAACCCTCAATTTATTTTCCTCTAAGTTTGGGGCTGACATTGAAGGGGAGCCTGAGCGCAATGGTAAAGTTGTTGTCGTATGATTGGGAGGTCAAGGGTTTGAGTTGCAAAAATTGTACCAATTGTCCTGTCCCCTCCCTTCCTCAACAATCACTCCAAGCCCCATACTTTCCTCTTCACTCAACAATTTAAGGAGCTTTTGGCTTCCACTTTCTTGTGACCACTATTTAATAAGGACACTTTTGCTAATATCGAATGATTCTACTTATTAGGTGTTTCAATCCTCTAAATCTTTTTCCTTTCGAATGTTTATGAGGATCATCAGTGACCATCTTGATTACTTAAAGAACATAAACAAGATTACTATTTATTCCTTCAGTTTAGTTTTCCTTTTTAATTAAACAAAAATTTTAACTTTCATTACTAGTTCTTCAAGTGACAAGTGTTTTATTTTATATTTTTTTTTAAAGAGGAAGATACACCATTGATCGGCAGCCAACAAACTTTTCTTCTTTTGAGAATTTAAGCTTGATTTTAAGGTAATATTTGCTTTTGAGTAGAATTTTGTGTTTTTCCTGAATTTTTAGTGAGGTTATAATATGGTTTGTTGTAAAACCAAACTTTTGTTTCCAACAAAAGTGATTTTCGTTGTTGTTCTACAACAAGGATACAAAAATGCCAATCAGATTTAGTTTGTCGGTTGGATTGTAGGAATTCAGACCCTCATAAAAAAAAAATCTTCATTAAGAGAGCAACTCATACATAGAACTCAGATGCCAAAAGCTTCTGCAAAGGGCCACTCTAGGGAAAATGCTCTGGTCACGCCAAAGATCTTCATTAATTTACCGCTAAGGTGACGACTTCACTAATAGCTCCAATCATGCCAAAAGCTTCAAACTTTGTATTTACATAACTACAAGAAAATTTTAACACTTGGGAAAGAGGATTCATGACAATAACACATAAACGCATATTTTTCTTGATTTTCATTTTACTTCAACGTTGCTGATTCAGGTAGCGAGATCACTATTAACAAACAAAGGGTCACATCGTTGGAGAAACAATTAACGAAGACAGAAAATTCAGTCAATGGCATCACACTGTTCTCTCTTTTTTTTTCCCCATATTTGCAAATAGAATAGATAACTCTACCATGTAATAAGAGTAATCAAATACCTCATATAACCAAACCATTTTTTTTCCCAATTGAAACTTGAATCGCGACGGCCATGAAAATAGAAGTCTACACCCGGAAAAGGATATATGGATCGGCGTACCTCGGCATGCGGCTGGCCGGCCTTAGGGTGGAACCCTTCTCCAACAATCTTGCCGTCCTTGACGATGACGCAGCCCACCATGGGGTTGGGAGAGGTACACCCGATGGCCGTCCTCGCCAATTCGACGCACCTTCTGATGTAGAACGCGTCGTCTTCCGCCGCGCAGCGTACACGGACCCTCGAGGTCATACTGCTCTTACACAGAGCGAGAGTGGTGGAACCAACCTGGAAGCAACGGCGGAGCGCAACGAATCCAAGATTGCATCTTGCGAGAGATAGATTTGCCGTCGGGGAGATGATGGAGTTGGGCATTATAGATTGGAAAACAAATCCGGTTGGAATTAGCCCTGAGATTTGGGGAATAGTCCGAATGGATGCGTGGGCGTACCCAGATTCTATGAGAGCAGATCTCCTTGACTTTTTTTTTTTTTTGTCTAGTGATGGATCACTTATATTTGTGTTTGAATCATGACCGTGATTCAATAGTAATTAGTTGTGATTTTTTTTCTAGGTTCATCGTCCCCATTAGGTTATAATTTGGTAGTGGATAAGTGGTCAGGTTGCTGGACATCGAGAAAGGATCTCCGTACGACCTCCGACTGCTCGTTCCGACACAAACTATAATATGGTAAGGACGGTGAACCCAGAAAAAAATCACAACCAATTACGGTCGGATCGATCCGACCGCAAATATGAGTGGTCCATCCCCTGTACCACAAAAGTGGTCCAGGAGATCCTGTCTCAAATTCTATCAGCAAAGATCTTCTGGACCCGAATTCTCTGGTCCACCATTGGACCATAAATTTCATATAAAAATCCGTTCACGTGCAAAATATGGAGGTAAGATCTCCTGGACCATAAGCAGGATCTCCTGGACCACTTTTTGTGGTCTAGGGGATGTGCAACTCGTATTTGTGATCGGATTATGGCCGCGATTCGGCAGCAAATGGTTGTGATCCCTTCCTGGGTTCACCATCCCCACCAGATTATAGTTTTTGTTCTGAGCGGGCGGCCGGAGGCCACCCTCACTCGACGTCCAGTAACCTGACCACTTATCCACCATTGGAGGCCTCCGAACGACCTCCGGACGACCTCCGGCCACTCGCTCCGAACAAAAACTATAACTTGGTGGGGACAGTGAACCCAGGAAGGGATCACAACAATTTACGGTCGGATCGCGACCACGATCCAACCACAAATACGAGTAATACATCCCCTGGACTACAAAAAAATGGTCCAAGAGATCTGTGCTCCAAAATGTGTGCACGTAGAAATGCAACTCACGCAGAAAACGCAGAGTTGACAACACAAAGCCCTAACCTCTCACGACCCTCAACCTCCGCAATCCGCCAGTGGCGGAAAAATCACTATAGCCTCCATCATCTCCGACGACTTTAGGGCTCCGTGCTACAACTTTACGTTTTCTACATGTGTTGCGTTTCTATGTGCACACATTTTACACGTGAATGGATTTTTATATGAAATTTGTGATACACGAGTGAATCAGAAAATTCGGATACAGAGGATCCGCGCGGGGGCACGTCAGTGTTACAATCTTTTCTTTGTTTTTTTTAAGGCGGCGCTAAACCAAGGGCGGAGCCAGGTGTAAACTTCTCCGGGCTATAGCCCGGGCGAATCAATTAAATGATGTATATTTTATCTATTTATGCCATTAATTTTTCATTCCTAAATAAAAAAAACAAGGTGTTTAGCCCGGGAAGCAATCTAAAAGGCATTGGTAACCCAAGCGAGCTACAAATCCTGGCTCCGCCAGTGCGCTAAACCATTTTTTAAATTATTTAGCAGACCAGATTTATTCGGACGTGAAGATTAGGATAGTCTCTCTTTTGTTTTTATTCATTTTATTTATTTGATTAATTCACTCAATTTAAAATTATGAAATAATTTTGTTAAAAGAAAATTAAGGGCTAATTTATTTGCAGGGAAGGAAACAATGAGCATTTTATGAGAAAAGAAAAATGACAGCATCTCTTTAATACGGAGTCCATAGGGCAACACTCTCATTGTTATAACTCAATACTATTTAATCAAATATATGATTTGTTGAACGGTTGATATAGTTGACCCACTTCAGAAGGTTGTTCTACATTAAAAATAAAAGTACATTAAATAATATGGGCTAAATAGTTGTTATCTTGTCCTATTTTTTATTATTTTTTTTATTTCTTTCACTAAATAAATATTTATTGATCATATTCGAAAATTAAAGAGACGACTAACTGAGAATGTGCTACTATGTTGACTGGATGTGGATCTTACTTCACTCTGTAACACAAGAAATATCAGTACCGAACTAAGAAAGGAGTCCCCGACGTTAGCCCTCCGACGCTCAAGTCAGTCACCGGAAAGAGGAAAGAAAATAAGGCAACAGTAAGTGTAGACATGAATAGTGAATAATACGTACCTCCCCCTTTTATATAACGCCCTAGCAGGCGACATACATGCTCCTCGAGGTATGGACACGTTCTCCAATTTATCATATGAAAGGATCTGTTAGGAAAGTACTTCTAACATCATACTTTAACAGGACATGTATATCCCTAACAAGACAGTAGAAGTTTCCATCGTACGATCCGCCTGTTGACCATGCCTTATGTCAACGACACTATTTCCTAGAAGGATATTAAGGGATACATCAATAATCCCTCTGCTCGGCCAAGCGGGATAGCCGCTCAGCTGTGAACTCCTCGGCTAGGTCGGACTCGACTGCTCTTCCTTGCGGTGACTCAACTCGGTTGCTTGTTTATGCCCGACCGGACTAACGCTCCGATCGTCCCAACGTTCCTCTGCTCTGTGATGAGCGCCTCTGATATTGGTTGTATGGCCATTCTGTTTGGACCAGCCCTTTGTCGGTCAGGCGATTCATGCTCGATCGACCACTATAGGAGAGCTCCGCTCGGGCCCCCTTTGGTGAGCCCATTGGTTCTCTAGCGTTGACCAACTTGACTTTGATCTCCACGTCGACTGTTATCTCCATCCTTTGACCCGCACTTAGTTGTCTCCCCTTTATCACCGCATCACAAGTCTTCCCCTTAAGTCTAGGCAAAGGAGGCTGCAAGTCCGACTGACTCGACAAGTAGCGTCTTTGGTGGCCTCCACGTCTGATCGGACCTTCTATGTTCTTGATCTCCTGATCGGATCACATAATCTTAGTCGTTCGGCTTCATTTTGCTAACTTGGGTGTGTAGTTGTCACTCGGATCATACCTCATAAGGCTAGTGGTGGATCGGTTGCTTAGTTATATCATAGTCAAATATCTATGTCGATCGGGATAGTTGACGACAACACTTAGCGAATTTTTCCATTTCTTTGCACTTTCTCGGATGAGTGCCCAATGATAGTGGCTGAAGTCATCTCAATTTTAGAAGACGGTGCAAATTTTTAATTATTATGGCTGAGCACGCCGCTCATGCTTGCTAATTAAGTCTCATTAATGTTTTTCCGTAGTCGACTGCCACGTGCCCAACTCACTGCCGCTACACGCTCGACGTGATAGGTGGATATCTGCTGATGATGTGACATGCACCTTTTCAAATTCTACGGCCAGATCTGATCCTGGTTTTGCGCAACCCTTGATCGGACGGCTCGAAGCAATTAACCGCGAGGTTTATAAACCCTTATTTACTCGTCGTCTCCTTCACATTGCCTTGCGCTTTCGTTTTCATTTTCAAGCATGCTCTGTGACGCTTCTCCTCCTCATCTTCGTCGACGACCTTTCTCAATAAGGTTCTTCTTTCTTTCCTTTGTTGAATCCATGCGTCGCTTCTTCTCGATTTCTTTGTTTTCGATGGCTGATTTTCTACCACCTCCTATGTCCGTTCTCGGGCTTTGGTATACTTCTACTGACTCCAAATTTAATGGGGATGAGATAGACCAAATGAAATCTACATACCATTTCTCCTCTGACTATCAGATAGTTATTCCCTCCATCTATGACTGACCTCATGAGCCTCCAGTCGACTTCCTGCCCTTCTTTGAGGACTAATTTTGTGTCGGTTTTTGATTTCCCATTCATCCTTTCTTTTTTGCTGTCTGTAAATATTTCTATATCTCCTTACATCAATTAGTGTTAAACTCGCTTAGATTGTTGTGCGAGATTGTTGTGTTATTTCGTCTGCACGACATCCCTTTAGTGCATCGGGTTTTTCATTATTTTTATTATCCTAAATTGTCTAAGTCGAGGACCTTTTGTTCCAAGCTCGAGTCGGCTCCGGCTTTTTTGATAAGATGCCTTCCTTCAATAAGTATTGGAGAGAGCACTATTTTTTTGTTCGCTTTACCGTTCGACCAAACTTCCCGATCGGCTGGTAGATGGAAGTGATGCAGCCTCCGTCGCTCGGGAGATACCGAAGTCGATCGGACTATCTCCAAGTAGCCTCCAGTTTAGCTGATCAAAAGTATCACATCCACCGGCTACTGTTGGAGGGCGTCCTATACGTGTTTGGACTGAGCCCGATCTACATGCGATTGTCATCTAGCCTAAGTATACTCTTTCTTCTCCTCATCTTTGAATCTAACTGATTTTTCTTTCTTTATTGCAGCCCAAATCATACTGAGGCCGCGTCTAAGCCGAAATCAATGCTGTAGGCGTGGTCGAACTGGAGAGTCGTGACCTACAACAGATCACCCACTCCGACGATCTGCTCTACAAGGCTGGAGGGACACATGCGCCGGCTAGCGAGGGTGGAGCGAGTCAGACAGTGGCTAGAGGAGCCGCGGCTGCTACAACTAACCTGCCTCCAAAACGACCTTCCATGTTGCCGATCGTGGTGCCCTTAGAGTCAACTACCTCTGGCGAACCTTTGATACGATGCAAGAGGCATGGTGGGGAAGCTTGATCCTGCTCGGCCACCTTCGCCTTGCACACTCCATCCATACCAGTTCACGCCCTTCCTCCGAGCGGGATGAGACATCATCGGCCGCCCTTCCCGAGTAAGGAGTCATCGCGCTCCATACTTCACTATCATTCGACCAGACGCCTTCGCTATTTGGGTTGACGTCGGGGACTATCTGTGTGTCGTTGATCACATACATGCCACCACACTCCTCGCCGGTAGCACAAGTATCCATTATTCTGTCGTCCCCGATGCCCAAGTCCACAGGCAAAGTGACTTCTGAGCCCTCTGGTCCGAGCGGCCAGAGGCATATAACGGTCATCATCCACTTGCCCACTGCTGAATGGCGTCAACTGGATGACACCGAGGCCTTTTCCCTTGAGCACCAAATTTAGATCCAAGGGTCGCTAGCACAGGTGTGGGCCGATGCTAGGGCCCGTGCGATGGTCATCTCCCCGGGGAAGCTCACGAACAACCACACCCGAATGACCACTAGGGTATGTATATTGCTTCGAGATTTACTTCTTATACCTTGCTCGGCACTTACATTCTTATTGGCACTGTAGTACTGGGTCGAGAGTCTGACAATGTGTCAAATGTTAGAATGTATACTAAAAGTCTAGTTTTTTGTAAACATTTATTTTGAACTAAGAATCACATTGGTCAAATGTCTACATTTATGCTAAGTGTAGTTGCCCATTTAATTTATATTGAAGATAACATGGTGTGAGAAGACACACAGAAGTTCATGTTATCAGTTTCTTATAAATTATAAATAGTTGCTCATGAACAAGATGGAATGGGGCAAACCATTGGAGTGGTTGTAGTGTAATTAGGTATTAGTTCATCTTGACTAATAAATTACACTAGTACACTATGAGTGTATTAAGCAGGACCATTTGAGGTAGTATCTTTTTATACTGACTATATAAAAGAACAATACCTCTGTTATTATGGAAGTGATACTCTTAATCATGATATAATAACAAACACATATACTTAATATTTATTTCTTTAATTTATCAAAGGGTGCGATTTAGCTCGTTAAATCAATAGGCCCGATAAGTTGGGAAATGATATTATTTATATGGTGTGTTGTTGATTATAGAATGAAACTGTGTCCTAGTAATCTAGGTTGATGATGCCCCCTTGAGGAGCTCATAAGGATTGTCATGTAAACTCTGAGGTGGACTCAGTCCGACATGACGATAAGGTTGAGTGGTACTACTCTTGGAGCTAGATATTAATTAAGCGAGTTGTCAGTAACTCATTTAATTAGTGGACATTCAATATCTTAAACACAAGGAGACTAACACATTCATGATAAGAAGGAACCCATATAGTAATATGGAATTGGTGCGGTAGTGCAATAATAACTCTTTAGTGGAATGAGATATTATTGATGAACTTGAGTTGGGTGTTCGGGGCGAACACGGGAAGCTCAAGCTCATCGGGAGACCAAAACTAATTCCTCCTCTCGGTCCCTATTGTAGCCTCTTATTTATAAAGTCTTATATCCACCAAAACCCACTTTCTTACCCACCTCTTAGTGGCCCACCAAGCCTAGCTTGGAGCCCAAGCTAGGGCCAGCCAAACCAAACCAAGTTAGGAGTCAAGTTGTGGTCGGCCCTAGCTTAGAGCCCAAGCAAGGGTGGCCGACCACATAAAGATTAAAAGGAGATTTTAAATTTTAAATCTTTTCTTATGTGGAAGCTATGGTTTTAAAAGAGAGTTTTTAAAAATTTTAAATCTTTCCTTTTATAGCTTTCTACAAAGGATTAAGAGAAAGATTTGATATCTTTCCTTATTTGTATTTAAAAGAAAGATTTTAATTTTTTATAAAACTTTCCTTTTTAGCAACCATCCACATGTTTTAAAAGAAAGATTTTAATTTATATAATTTTCCTTTTACAACCAACAAGGGAATTAAAGAAAGAAATTTTCTAATTAAAATTTCTTACCGGAAACAAATAAGGAAGTTTTAATTTTATGTTTAAAACTTTCCTTGTTTGGATTTAAAGGGAGGCCGGCCATGACAAGAAGAAAAGGAAGTTTTAATTTTTTGTTTTAAAACTTTCCTTTTTAGTCATTGGCAAAGAATATAAGGAAGTTTTAATTATGTTTAAAACTTTCCTTATTTGCCAAGACCAAGGAATATAAAAGAGATGGTAGAGGTGCCTCACCTCACAACACATCTTCTATTCCTCCTCTCTTTTTCCTTGTGGCAGGCCCTTCCTCTTCCCCTTTTCTTCTTTGATGGCCGACGACATCAACCTTTGTGGAGATATTGGTGGCCGGCCTATGCTTGGAGAAGGAGTAGAGAAAGGATGCATTGTTTCCTAGCATCCCTTGGAGATTGGTTGGTGGCCGGAACTCATCATCCTTGAAGGTTGTTGGTGCCCGAAACTTGGAAGTAAGAAGAGAAGGCTTGGGTGGATTTCATCTTGGTAGATCGTCGCCCACACGACGTCCAAGAGAATGAGAGGAATACAATAGAAGATCGAGAGGTCTATAAGCTACAAAAGGTATAACTAGTTATTAGTTTCCGCATCATAACTAGTTCATCTTTTGTATAGATCTTGAAAAACCAAACACAAGAGGTTATCGGTTTAAAGTTATCGTTTTTGTTATTGATTTTATGTTTTTGATTTCATGTTTCGATAATGTGTTTCTATTGAGGTCTCTTAGAGTGGCTCAACAAGCAGGTAAGCAACTTTAAGTTCAAAATCAACTCCGCCAACACTAGGAAGCTCCGAGCTATCAAAGACTTAGAGATCAAGAATAAAGAGGCTCGGGTCTTGACTCAAAATTTGAAAGAGGCTGAGGTAAATTTAATCACCGAGCGGGAGAGCCGATCGGCTGAACAAGCCTTAGTGAAGGTCTAGCTCACCGCCAAGGATGCCGAGCTAGCCTCATTAAGGACCGAGTTCGAGGCATCCCGATCAGCCTTCAAGATCTATCAAGAGGGGAGGTCGACCTGTTAGAGGTTGCAAGTGATTATCTCTGCTCGAACCCCTTCAATGATCGGCTCACGGACTGAGTGCTCTGCCTCTTCAACTTCGGCATTAATGGGACCCTCGACCAGTTAAAGGATGGTGGCTCTCTCCCTACCGCACTGACCAACAAGATCATCAATTGGGAGAAGCTGACCTAGTCACTTCGAGATGACATGCTGGATTATCTTGAGTGACCCCCCCCACCCAAATCTCTGCTTTGTAGGCCTTTGTTTGTACTATCTCCTGATACTTTGTAAAAAAATTCTAAATGTTAATGCATGATCGCCCGTCTGGCGTATCTTTCTTCTGTTAAATTTTACAAGTGTTCTTTCATGCATCGTCGTTCGACCCCCATGGGGTTGTATACCATTTTAGCGTCTTGTAAAAATTTTCTAAATATGATTCCTCTCTTTCCCGATTGTCTATGTAACCAGTCATTGAGATGTCCGAGTGTCCATTCTGGCATAAGCCGCATGGCTCTATTTCAGCGGAGTGTCTCTACTTTCGCTCACTACTTGACCTATTAACTTTACTTTCGGGCTCTATGGAGGCGTAGACAAGGGTTTATAGTCACTGCTCGACTGTTGACGTAGACAAGGGTTTATAATCGTCGCTCGGCTATTGACATAGACAAGGATTTATAGTGGTCATTCGATTATTGACGTAGATAACGGTTTATAGTCGTCGCTCGACTGTTGATTCGCCGACAAGGGTTTATAGTTATTACTCGACTGTTGATTTGTTGACAAGGGTTTATAGTCACCGCTTAACTATTGACGTAGACAAGGGTTTATAGTCGCCGCTCAACCTTTAACTTGGTCGATCGACACAAGAGTCTAGGACACTTGTGAATTTTATTTATTGTTCACCTGTATTTATAGGACATACATTGATACAATTTTATCTGGATTTAACCATGCACCTCTCATCTGACCATATAGGACTGGAGATGGTTCGCGCTTTAAGGTCGTTCAAGCCTTCTCCCATTCTCATCCTACAGGTTATAGGTGTTGGAACCCCAATGTGGTTTTGATGTGATCAACTAAGTTAGGTTAGGTCCTGTTGTGTTTAACCCTATGTCTAAGTGTGCAGGAACTTAGGAGCACAGGAAGTCGA
Organism: Zingiber officinale; assembly: GCF_018446385.1. Lineage (NCBI taxonomy): Eukaryota > Viridiplantae > Streptophyta > Magnoliopsida > Zingiberales > Zingiberaceae > Zingiber > Zingiber officinale. The sequence goes on along the minus strand of NC_055994.1, from coordinate 91,609,487 downwards.
GCAAAAGACACAACTAGCGAGAAGGACAGCATGGGAGAGAGCCGACAGGCTCAGTACGTCTGAGGGACGAGGTGTTGCAGAAAAGTACACTGGCGGACGAGAAGGGAACGTGCGATGTTTCAAAGGGATGACAAGTCGGAGCGGAAGATTGCTTGAGGAGAAGGTCGGAAGTTGGGTTCGGGTGAGCTCTATTTCGGATGGCCGAAATCACCCAAGCGAGCGGAGCCGGAGCTGAAGACCCAGATCAAGGCGAGCAGAACCGGAGAAGAGGGCCTGAATCCAAAAATGTCAACCCTGTTGACTTTTAGGGTTTGGGCACCCGGAACCTCATTTTTATCCATTTCAACGTGGATGTTGACTGTTGCATCAGAGATAGATTTCTATCCACTCCAGGCACCTGGAACGCTTCTAGGCTCCTCGACCAAGGCAATAAATGCAGTCTTGGTCCAAGAAGCTAAATAGAACAAGCAATTACTGAAACAACACTTGTCCATTTTCCTTTCTAGTTTAGCTTCATCTTTCTATGCATAAATTGCTGTAAAGAGGCTTCTCCTCCTGAAGGAAAATTTAGTGTGTTTCACTTCCTTGGATTAACAACCTCCCTGGTTGTAACCAAGTAAATTCCGAAGCCTCTTTCTTTTTAGTTCATTATTTGTTCTATGTTTATGCAAGTGTTTAATTAAGTTATAAGTCTGAGAAGGGTTCATTGGTTTTGAATTTGTGCAGGGCTATTTAACCTCCCTTCTAGCCGGCCAATGGTTCAACAAGTGGTATCAGAGCCAGGATATCTCAGAAGGACTAATCGTCGACTGAAGCAACGAGATGACCAGAGCTAACATCTATCCACCAATGTTCGAGGGGGAGTTCGCGTTTTGGAAGTGACGAATGGAGGTATTTCTTAAAATAGATTTTAATATTTTATTAATAATGAAATATGGTTATGAAGCACCAAAGGACACAAACGGAGAAGAAATTGAAAAACACCTCTGGACCAAAAAGCAGCGCGACGATTTTATATCAAATGGTAAGGTTGAATATCATCTAATAAGCATACTACCGGTGGAGTATCTCGACAGAATTGCCAACTATCAAAGTGCAAAAGAACTTTGGGAAAAGTTCTTGAAGCTCTACGAAGAACCAATTGAAGCCGAATCCAACTCCTCGATGGACATTGTGTCATCGTTAGAAGCTGAAAATAAGGAAATTGCTAGGACAACCCTTATAGATGAATTCCTTCCTGGGGACACAGAAAGCTCATCCCAGATGAGCATCATGAAGGGGGAGAATCTTCGGAAGAAAGTAGCTCTTCAAGGGGAGTATCAGAAATCGATAAGATAAGTCAAGTACAGTCTCTACCTCCTAACCAATTGTTTAAATTTATAAAAATATTGTCGAAAGAGTCTTGCAAATTATAAATAGAGAATAAAAAATTATGAAAAGAAAATAAGAAATTAAAAGGTACTCTAACAACGACCTCTAAATTGGAAGATTTTGATAAAATCAAAATAGAAAATGACAAATTGAAACTGGAAAATGATCAATTGAAAATAGAAGTATAAAATTTGAAAAATCATACATGTTCAAAATTCTACTTCGAATTTTAGAAATTATAAAGAACTACATTGGAAATTTAAATATCACAAAGGGAAAATTAAAAAATTGTCAAGAAAAATTTAACTTAACAAATTTCTTATTAATCCGGTAGGAAGGAATCTATTTTGGATTCCAAAATCTTTCTTGAACTAATTTTCTTTGTCTTTGTTTAAAATAATGCAAAGTTTAAAAAATTATTTCACAAGATTATTTTTTCTGAGTTGATTTAAAAAAAAAAAACAATGTCATTTTCTCTGATTAAAGATATTTTTCTGAAAATTCTTGTTATTTATGAATTCTTTTTGAGTTAAATGAATATAAATCTTCAATATTAAAAGTGTAAACCTTGAAAATCTATTTCTCTTGTGTTAAATGCATGTTCTATTACATTTGTCAGGAAATAGTTCAAGATTTTTTTACCGTTAATAATTTTAAAGATTTTAATTCTGCGCTCAATGCTTTAAATAATTATTCAAACATTTTTTTGTAATTTTAACTTGAAAATTTATTAAAATTATTTTTTGTCTTGCTTGTAAATTTGTTTTAGAAAGTTTTTGTTCAATACCATGAAATTTCAAAAAAAAAATCACTAGTTTAACTAAGAATTTCTTTTCAGACTTAAACTTTATCATTGTTAAAAAAAATACCCTTAGAATTTTTTTTAGAACCCCAATTTTTATATGATCAAAGGGGGAGAAGGGAGAATTAAGTCTAGGGGGGTAGCTTAAAATTTTTGTTACTTTTTACACTTTATTGCAAAATTTATTATTTTAACTTTATAGTTGTTTACCCTAATTTAACTTGGGTTGCTCGCATCAAAAAGCAGGAGATTGTTGGAATCCCAAGATGGTTTTGATGTGATCAACTAAGTTAGGTTATGTCCTGTTGTGTTTAACCCTGTGTCTAAGTGTGCAGGAACTTAGGAGCACAAGAAGTCGAGCAAAAGACACAACTAGCGAGAAGGATGGCATGGGAGAGAGCCGACGGGCTCAGTACGTCTGAGTGACGAGGTGTTGCAGAAGAGTACACTGGCGGACGAGAAGGGAACGTGTGGTGTTTCTGAGGGACGAGAAGCTGGAGTGGATGATTGCTCGGGGAGCAAAAGACGCAGCTAGCGAGAAGGTCGACACGGGAGAGAGCCGATGGGCTCAGTGCGTCCGAGGGACGAAGCTGCGGAAGAGTACGCTGGCGGACGAGAAGGAAGCATGCGATGATTCCGAGGTATGAGAAGCCAGAGCGGAAGCTTGCTCGAGGAGAAGGCTGGAAGTTGGTTCGGGTGAGCCCTATTCCGAATGGCTAAAATCACCCAAATGAGCGGAGCTGGAGTGGAAGACCCAGACCGAGGTGAGCAGAACCGGAGCAGAGGGCCTGGACCGAAAAAGTCAACCCTATTGACTTTTAGGGTCCGGGCGCTTGGAACCTCATTTTTATCCACTTCGACGTGGATGTTGATTGTTACATCAGGGATATAATTCTATCCACTTTAGGCGCCTGGAACGCTTCCAGGCACTTCGACCAAGACTATAAATACAACCTTGATCTAAGAAGCTAAATAGAACACATAATTACTGAAACAATACTTGTGTGCTTTCCTTTCTAGTTTAGCTTCATCTTTCTATGCGTAAATTGTTGTTAAGAGGTTTCTCCGCCTGAAGGAGAATTTAGTGTGCTTTATTTCCTTGGATTAACAACCTCCCTAGTTGTAACCAAGTAAATTCCGGAGCCTCTTTCTTTTTAGTTCATTATTTGTTCTATGTTTATGTAAGTGTTTAATTAAGTTATAAGTTTGAGAAGGGTTCGTTTGTTTTGATTTTGTGCAGGGCTATTCAACCCCCCTTCTAGCCAGCCAACGGTCCAACAATAGGCTACCGAGAGGAGCTTCTAAATGATTCTATAGGTACCCCCTATGGAGCCTCCAGCTTGGTGACATCGCCGACCAACTTCACTCTTCTCCACACCAAGTTGTCGACTTGGAATGACCTTGGGATCATCCTCCGGTTGTAGTTCTGGTTCATACGCTGCCTGTATGTCATGAGCCAGACGGCGGCCTTATCCCGGGCTTTGCCCACCAAGTCGAGCTCCATGAGTCTCCGCTCGGTATTTCCATTGTCGTAGAGCTGCACCTACTTCGACTTCCACTAGAACCACTGTTTCACCTTCGTACACTAGATGGAACGGTGTGATGTCGGTCGCCTCTCTTAGTGTGGTGTGATGGACCTTCAAGAGACTAGGGAGTTCATCGACCCAGCTACCTCCAGTGTGGTCGAGCCAATCCTGTAACCCTTTGAGGATTTCTCGATTGGTGACTTTCGCCTGGCCGTTGCTCTGGGGGTAGGCCACTGAGGTGAAAGCCTACACAATGCCATAACCTTCACACCACTCCTTGAGCCTCCGTCTTGCGAACTGTCGTCTGTTGTCCGAAATGAGCTGGCGAGAGATGCTGAACCGACATAAGATATTTTTCCAGATAAACTTGAACCCACTTTGAGAAATAATCTATTGCAATAAGTAGAAATCTTCACTGACTGGTTGCCATTGGAAATGATCCAATGATATCCATGCCTTACTGGTCGAACGGATAAGACATTGTGGATGCCTTCATCTCCTTGGTGGGTCAGTGCGAGATGCTATGATATTTTTGACATGATAAGTAGGTGGCTACTGTCCGAGCAACATCATCCTACAAGGTGGGCCAAAAAAATATCCCGCTAACAAGATCTTTCGAGCTAGTGATCTGTCGCTCGGGTGACTTCTGCAGAAGCCTTGATGCACCTCTTACAAGATGTATTCAAAGTCCTCCGATCTGACACACTTGAGCAGCGGCCTTGAAAAAGCTCTTTTATATAACTGATCCCCGATTAGGGTGAATCGCCCGACCCTCCTTTTCAACAAGTAAGCTTCATTCTGATCAGCTGGTGTGCTGCTTGATCAGAGGAACTCTATCAATGTTGTCCTCCAATCGCTCGAAAAGGTTATTACATCCATCATATCGATGTGCTCCACCAGTGAGACTTGTTCGATCGGTTGATCTATCACGATCGGCGATAATGAACTGGCTAACTTAGCCAACTCATTCGTGTCCTGGTTGTCCGACCATGGGATCTTCTATTTAACAACTTCTTGGAAGTTTGCCTTCGACTTCTCAAAAGCTTCTGCATATAGTTTGAGTCGGGAGCTACCTATCTCGAACGTCCCCAATAGCTGCTGAGCCACCAGTTGAGAATCCGAGTGAATGAGAACTCTCGTGGCTCCTACATGCCGAGCTGCCTGTAAGCCGACTATCAGGGTCTCATACTCAGCTTCGATATTTGTAGCATGATAATCCAACCGCACGGACAACTGCATCCTGTCCTCTCGAGGTGAAATCAAGAGGATGTCGATCTCACTTCCTTGCCTGGTGGATGAACCATCTACGTAGATCTTCTAAGTGGCATTGGGCTCGGTGTTCTAGGCATCGGTCACAAAATCAGCTAAGGCATGGACCTTGATCGCCATTCATGGTTGATATTGTATGTCGAATTCGCTAAGCTCGGTGATCCATTTGATCAGTCATCCAGACGCTTCTAGATTAAGGAGAACTCTTCCCGATGCGCTATTGGTCATCACCACAATTGGATGTGAGAGAAAGTGCACGAGTTAAGGAAAAACCTCAGAGCGGTGAGTACGAGGGTGTACGCCAATTTTTCAAGACTGGTGTAGCGGGATTCTGCATCTTTTAATGTATGACTTAGAAAGTACATGAGTTGTTGCTCAGAGTCGTTCTGGCGCACCAACGCCGAGCCAACCGTATAGTCGGTGGACAACAAGTAGATCCAGAGCGGCTCGCCAGCGCTTAGCTTGGCTAATACAGGTAAGGAGGCAAGGTGCTCCTTAAGCTACTCCAACACCTCGCCGCACTCTGCATTCCATTGGAATTTCATCGCTCAGTGCAGCACCTTGAAGAACGAGTGACTCAAGTCAGATGATTTAGAGATGAACTTTGATAGTGTGGCCATCTGTCCTATCAGTCATTAGGCCTCCTTCAAGTTGCAGGGCAAGGGCATGTCATCCAACACCTTCACTGTGCTCGAATTCGCTTAGATCCCCCATTCAGTGACAATGTATCCGAGGAAACGACCACTCTTTGCTCCGAACAAGAACTTGTTCAGGTTCAGCTTTATCTCATATGCCATCAGAGTTCGGCAAGTTTCTCCAATATCTGTGCAAAGGTCACTGGCTGGTAGAGATTTTATTAATATATCATCAACATATATCTCCATGTTGTGATCGATCTGCCATCGGAATAGCTTGTTTATTAATCTCTGATAAGTGGTGCCGATATTTTTCAATCCGAATGGCATCATATTGTAACAGTAAGTCCCGTCGGTCGTAATGAAGTTGACCTTCTCTTAATCTTCATAGGCGAGCGGTACTTGATGGTAACTTTGGTATACGTAGAGCATGCAGATCAGCTCACAACCCGCCGTGGAGTCCACCATTTGGTCTATCCAGGGCAGTGGATAGAAGTCCTTCGAGTAGGCCTTGTTCAGATCACGGAAGTCGATGCACCCTCGCCACTTGTTGCTCGGCTTGGAGACCAACACGACGTTGGTCAACCAGCTCGGGAACTGAACCTCACGGATGTGGCCGGCTTCTAGTAGTTTTTCTATCTCCGCTTGGATGATCTAGTTCTACTCCGCACTGAAGTCCCTCTTTCGCTACTTTACCGGCCGAGCGTCCGGTCATATATGAAACTCGTGCTGAGCTATGTTTGGCGAGATGCCCAGGAGCTCGTGTGGTAACCAGGCGAACACATCATGGTTTCGCCTAAGGCAGGTGACTAGCTCTTCCTTCTTCTCCTCTATCAGGTCAGCGACGATGACAGTGGTGGCTTCCGACCGACTGGGATGGATCTGTTGGACCCCGTGGTAGTTTTGATGTGATCAACTAAGTTGGTTAGGTCCTACTTTGTGTTTGATCCCTGTGTCTAAGTATGCAGGAGCTTAGGAGCACAGGAAATCGAACGGAAGACGCAGCTAGCGAGAAGGACGACACGGGAAGGGAGCCGACGGGCTCGGTGCGTCCGAAGGATGAGAGAGCTGCGGAAGAGTACTCCGGTGGGCGTGAAGAATGTGCATGGCGTTCGAGGGACGTTAAGCCAAGACGGAAGGCTGCTCGAGGAGAAGGTAGGGAATTGGGTCCGGGTGAGCCCTATTCCGGTTGGCCACACTCACCCAAAAGAACGGAGTGTCAGAAGCTGAAGAAAGCAAGCTGGAATTCGAGCTGCCAGCTTGGAGGCGCCTCCATCAGGCTTGGAGGCGCCTCCAGCTTGAAGGCGCCTTCAGCCTTGTTAAAGGCGCCTTCAACAGGTCAAACTGACTGTTTCGAGCTGCGGATAAAGTTTTATCCGCTCACCCCTTGGAGGCGCCTTGGAGCCCTATTGGAGGCGCCTTGGACCCTCGAGATCAGATTTCCAGAGGCTATTTAAAGGCCCCTGGAGCTAGGAATTTTAAACAACTCAAGCAATCAATTGTGTAGCCATTCCGAGCAATAATTCTAAGCTTCCAAAGTGTAAAAGGTTTCTCCGCCTTCAGTAAAGGAGATTCTTTTTAGTGCGCTTCTCATTGCCCTGGATTAACAACCTCCTTGGTTGTAACCAGGTTAAATTCCTGTTTCTTTTCTATTTACTGCTTTATTACTTTATTTCTTTATTTACTATTGCACTAATTGAGTTGAAAGCACGAGAAGGGTATAGTTTATTTTTGTTTTCAGCAATTCACCCCCCTCTTGCCGGCCTCCGCTGCACCTACAATTGGTATCAGAGCCTGATCACCTCAGAAGGACTAACCGCCAACTGAAGCACTACGATCAAGACGATGGCCGGAGCGAACATCCATCCCCCGAAGTTCGACGGAGACTTCGCCACATGGAAGTGCAAAATAGAGGTATTTTTTAAAACCGAATTTGACATTCTTTTAATAATGAAATATGGATATGCAGTTCCGAAAGATAAGGAGGAAAACACCTGGACGAAAAAGGAGCAAGCAGATTTCGTCGCCAACGAAAAGGCTGAGTTCCACCTACTCAACGTTCTGCCGCCTCAGGAGGTAAATCGGATCGGAAGCTACGACTTCGCGAAAGATCTCTGGGAAAAATTCCTGGAGCTTCACGAAGGTACCTCCGAAGCAAAGCTAGCGAGGTGCGACATCCTCCGGACCCAGTTGACGAACCTCCAGATGAACCAAGGCGAGAAGGTAGCGCAACTCCAAGCGAGGATCAAAGAGCTGATAACTCAACTCAACAACCTTGGAGAAGAAATAACGAATCGGGACTCGATCTGGTACGCGCTCAACGCCTTCTCGAGAACTCCCGAGTGGGCCTCCTTAGTAGATGCGTACTACATCTCTAAGGGCTTCGAGGTAAGTACTTTAGAACAATTGTTTTCTACTTTTGAACTTCATGAATCTCAAGTTGCAGAGCCCAATGGAGTAGGGAAGACCAGTCAGAACATTGCCTTAAAGGCAAAAATAAACTGTTCTGACTCAGAAGCCTCGGTCAACGAATCCTAAGCGGCACTACTGGTAAGACGCTTCAATAAATTCTTTAAATCTAATAAATTTAGATCGCAGACAAAGAGGCATCAAAGGAAAAGGACGATTCGTTGCTACAACTGCAACGAAGAAGGGCACATAAAGGAGGACTGCCCAAAATTGAAGAGCAAACAGAAGGATAAGGAAAGGAGCAAGAATCTAGCTCGACCCAAACACAACCTAAAGGCCACGTGGGATGATTCGCCGTCCTTCGAATCAGAAGTCAAAGAATTCTCAGGAATAACACTGATGGCCAACCATCAGCTAGAAGAAACGTCTAGCTCAGAGATGAGCATCGATGAAGGGGGAGGAACATCAGAAGAAGAAAGCAGCAGTCAAGGGGGAGCGTCACCAGATCAGGTAAGTAAGGTACGCAATCTAACCCCGACTCAGTCTTTTAAATTTATCAAGTCTTTGTCCAAAGAATTAGATCAATTAGAAAAAGAAAATACTAAATTGAAATTGATCCTTGCAAAAGCATGCCTAGTAGAAAAGTATGATAATTTAAAGTTAGAAAATGAAAAATTAAAAGTTGAAATTGAGAAATTGAAATATCATGATGCATGCTTAAATAAATTTCTTAAATTAAAATTACGAATTTATGGAAAATTAAATTAGTACATTAGAAAACACCAAGGTCAACTTAGAAAAGTGCCCAAAAATCTTGTACCCCCTAAGTTTTTGACCAACCCTGTAGGAAAGAACTTTTATTGGGTTTCAAAATCTTTGCTAGTTTAAATTTCTCTTTTAGTTAAAAGCTTACAATGAGAAAATTAAACATTGAAATTCTTTATGGAAGTTGTTGTTACTCCAATATCCAAGAAGGCCTAGTGCCTCACCACGACCTGGAAACTAAAATATTGAAAGAAAATGTTTAATTAACTTTCTAAAAAAGCATTAAACAAGAATTAAATAATACTTTGAAAGTTTTTCAAATATTTTTGAAAAATTCTAAAAAATCGATTTTGACTTAGAAATTATTGTGAAAAAGTCATAGATTTTTTTTAGAATTTTACTAAGAATTATTTTTAAAAAAATTAATTTTTCCTTGGAAAATTTTTGAAAAATTCAAAAATTCATTTGACTTGAAATTTTTTTTAAAAAAAAAATTCAAAATTTATTCGACTTAGAAAATTTTTTTTCATAAACCTCATTCTTACTTAGAATTTTTTTTTTAAAATATTCAATTTTCTGAGATATCATTTTTATTAAATAGAAATTTTATCTAAAGTTAAAAAAAAAAATTCTAAAATATTTTTTGAGTTCTCACCCCGTTTTTGTTGTGATCAAAGGGGGAGAGAAATGTTACAAGTTAAGGAGATAAGGACAAATTAAGGGGGTGTTAGAAAGTTTAAAATTTTAATATTTTCTAAAATGTGTTGCAATTTTATTTATTGCAAAACTTATGCTTAACATGCTAGTTTAGTAATTTTTCTTTAAAATTACTTTTTGTGTCTATTTTAACCCTAACTTGAACTTGGGTTGATGCACATCAAAAAGGGGGAGATTGTTGGACCCCGTGGTAGTTTTGATGTGATCAACCAAGTTGGTTAGATCCTGCTTTGTGTTTGATCTCTGTGTCTAAGTGTGCAGGAGCGCAGGAAGTCGAGCGAAAGACACAGCTAGTGAGAAAGACGACACGGGAAGGGAGTCGACGGGCTCGGTGCGTCCGAAGGACGAGAGAGCTGCAGAAGAGTACTCTGGTGGGCGTGAAGAACGTATGCGGCGTTAGAGGGACGTTAAGCCAGGACGAAAGGCTTCTCGAGGAGAAGGCCGGGAATTGTGTTCGGGTGAGCCCTATTCCGGTTGGCCGCACTCACCCAAAAGAACGGAGCGTCGGAAGCTGAAGCAAGCAAGCTAGAATTCGAGCTGCCAGCTTGGAGGTGCCTCCATCAGGCTTGGAGGCGCCTCCAGCTTGAAGGCGCCTCCAGCTTGAAGGCGCCTTCAGCCTTGTTGAAGGCGCCTTCAACAGATCAAATTGAACGTTTCGAGCTGCGGATAAAGTTTTATCCGCTCACCCCTTGGAGGCGCCTTGGACCCCTATTGGAGGCGCTTTGGACTCTCGAGATCAGATTTCCAGAGGCGATTTAAAGGCCCCTGGAGCTAGGAATTTTAAACAACTCAAGCAATCAATTGTGTAGCCATTCCTAGCAATAGTTCTAAGCTTCCAAAGTGTAAAAGGCTTTTCCGCCTTCAGTAAAGGAGATTCTTTTTAGTGCGCTTCTCATTGCCCTGGATTAACGACCTCCTTGATTGTAACCAGGTTAAATTCCTGTTTCTTTTCTGTTTACTGCTTTATTACTTTACTGCTTTATTTACTATTGCACTAATTGAGTTGAAAGCACGAGGAGGGTATAGTTTATTTTTGTTTTCAGCAATTCACCCCCCTCTTGCCGGCCTCCGCTGCACCTACAGGATCTAGACTTTCTCCTTTTCCTCATAGACCAGTGCGGGAGGTTCCTCCATGATGACGTTCACCTCCAAATGTTGAATCTTTCGTACTGCCTTCGCCTCTATCTTGACCATCTCGGCGTAACATCGCCGAACGACCAACTGGTTACCTTTGACTTCGCCTATCTCATTGTCCACCGGGAACTTTATTTTATGGCAGAAGGTGGATACCACCGCTCGAAACTCATTGAGGGCTGGTCTGCCCAATATAACATTGTAGGCAGACGGTACGCCCACCACAATGAAGTTTGTGGTCCTTGTCCTCTTGAGCAGTTCTTCTCCGAGCGATATGGCCAGCCGTGCCTGGCCGATCGACAATACTTCATTGCCTGTGAACCTATAGAGTGGGTTTTGTCATTGGCTGCAACTCGCATTGGTCAATTTACAGCGGGTTGAACGCCTTCTTAAATATAATATTCACCGAAGTACCTGTATCAACAAAAGTCTGATGAATAGTATAATAATCTATCACCGCTCGGATGATCAAGGCGTCATTGTACGGGATCTCTACTCCCTCCAAGTCTCGGGGGCCGAAGTTGATCTCGAGTCCCTCAGTCTTCTCCTTGCTGCATCCAATAGTATGTATTTCTAGACGTCGGACTGTTGGTTGCTACTCGGAATATCGTACCGGTTCCCCTGTACAAAAATTTTATACAAGTCCTGAACCTTTCCTAACAACCTATTGTGTTCTTTAGAAATTAAATTTGAAATCACAAACAGAACTTAACATTATTGATTTCAAATTCAATTTATCTGTTCTTAGAGGTTTAGACTTGGATCGCAAATGATACTTAACATTATTGATCCAAATCCACCTATGTTACAAATTTAATTAAATATTTATTTCAGAAATCGGCTTCCAAGTTAAACATGACGAGGCACTAGGCCTTCTTGGTTATGAGAGTATCCACCACTTCCTAGACAAAGTCTTTCAACGAAATTCAATATTTAATCTCCTTATAGTAACCCTAGGTTTAACTAATAAGAACAATCGAATCACAAGATCGAAAAACAAAAGAAACACAAATTAGAATCATAAATCCAAAACCTAGAATCGTTAACCTCTTGTGTTTGGTATTTCAAGATCTAAACAAAAGAATAAACTAGTTATGATGCGGAAACTAATAACTAGTTATACCTTTTGGAGCTTATAGACCTCACGATCTTCTGTCGTATTCCTCTTCTTATCTCGGACGTCGTATGGGCGACGATCTACTGAGACAAGAATCCACCCAAGCCTCCTTCTTTTTCTTGCAAGTTTCGGCCACCACCACCAAGCTCTAAGCTAAGGGATGCTAGGAAACAAAACCTCCTTTCTCTCCTTCTTCCTCTAACAAGATCCGGCCACCTTGAACTCCTTGAGATTAGATGCCGCCGGCCACCTTGGAAGAAGAATAGGAGGAAGAAGAGGGATGACGGCTGACCACCACCAAGGAAGAGAAGAGAGGAATAATAGAAGTATCGTTATGAGGTGAGGCACCTCTACCCTCTCTTTTATATTCCTTGGTCTTGGCAAATAAGGAAAGTTTTAATAAAAACTTCTTTATTTTCCTTGCCAATGAAAGGAAAATTTAATTAATTAAAAAAATTTCCTTTTATTCTTTTAATGGCCGGCCCCTACAAGTCCTCCAAACAAGGAAAGTTTTAAACACAAAATTAAAACTTCCTAATTTGTTTCTGGAAATTTTTAAAATAAAAATTTCTCTTTTAAAAATTCCCTTCATGGTTGGTTATAAAAGGAAACTTTTATAAATTAAAATATCTCTATTAAAACTTGTGGATGACTACAATAAGGAAAGTTTTCTCCAAAATTAAAATCTTCCTTTCAATCTACAAATAATGAAAGATATCAAACATTTCTCTTAATCCTTTGTAGAAACTATAAATGGTAAAATTTAATTTTAAAACTCTGTTTTAAAATCATGTCTTCCACATTAGGAAAAATTTTAAAATAAAATCCTTTTTATTTTTATTGTGGACGACCACCTAAGCTTGGGCTCCAAGCTAGGGTCGACCACCACTTGATCCATCCAAGGCATATCTTGGCCGTCTCTTGCTTGGGCTCCAAGCTTGGCTTGGACGACCACCTATGGATGGGTAAGAAGGTGGGTTTAGGTGGATATAAGACTTTATAAATAAGAGGCTACGACAGGGACCGCGAGGAGGAATTGATTTTGGTCTCCCAATGAACTTGAGCTTCCCGTGTTTGCCCCGAACACCCAACTTGAGTTCATCAATAGTATCTCATTCCACTAAAGAGTTATTATTGCACTACCACACTAATCCCATATTACTATATGGGCTCCTTCTTATCATGAGTGTGTTAGACTCTCTGTGTTTAAGATATAGATTGTCTACTAATTAAATGAGTTACTGACAACTCACTTAATTAATATCTAGCTCCAAGAGTAGTACCACTCAACTTCATTGTCATGTTGGACTAAGTCCACTTACAGGGTTTACATGACAATCCTTATGAGCTCCTCAAGGGGACACCATTAACCTAGATTACTAGGACACAGTTTCATTCTATAATCAACAACACACCATATAAATAATATCATTTCCCAACTTATCGGGCATATTAATTTAACGAGCTAAATCACACCCTTTGATAAATTAAAGAAATAAGTATTAAATATATGTGCTTATTATTATATCATGATTAAGAGTGTGTACTTCCATAATAACAGAGGTATTATTCTTTTATATAGTCAGTATAAAAAGAAATTACCTCAAATGGTCCTGCTCAATACACTCAGAGTGTAGTAGTGTAATTTTATAGTCAAGATAAACTAATACAAAAATACACTACGACTATTCCAATGGTTTGTTCCTTTTCATCTTAGTCGTGAGCTACTTTTTATAACTTATAAGGAACTGATAACATGATCTTCTACGTGTGACACCACACACCATGTTATCTACAATATAAATTAATTGAACAACTACACTTAGCATATAAATGTAGACATTTGACCAATGTGATTCTTTATTTCAAAATAAATGTTTACAAAAAGCTAGGCTTTTAGTATACACTCTAACAATCTCCCACTTATACTAAAAGACTATGCTGTCATAAACACTGCCATACATCTGATTCTCATTCCTTCAACATGCCGATTAAAAGCTTTCGCCGGAAGGGCCTAAGTGAAAGGATCTGCCAAGTTATCTACTGATGCAAGTTTGGCGACAACAACTTCTCCTCGCTTTACGATGTCTCGTATCAGGTGGTACTTGCGCTCTATGTGTTTACTCGCCTTATGGGCTCATGGTTCCTTTGAGTTTGCTACTGCACCGCTATTATCACAATAAATTATGATGATTTTGGACAAACCAGGAATCACATCTAAGTCCATTAGGAAGTTCCTAAGCCATACAGCTTCTTCGGCTGCCTCAGAGGTTGCCACATACTTAGCTTCCATGGTTGAGTTTGAAACGCATTTATGCTTAACATTCCTCCATGCTATGGCTCCACCTCCTAAAGTAAACACATAGCCTGATGTAGACTTACTATTGTCCCTATCTAATTGGAAGTCAGAATCCGTGTAACCCACAGGGAGCAAATCATCTGCTTGGTGTGCCAGCATATAATCTCTAGTCCTTCTCAGGTACTTTAATATATGTTTTACGGTAGTCCAATGTCCTTGTCCAGGGTTACTTTGATATCTGCTAACCATGGCCACGATAAAATAGATATCTGGTCTCATGCATAACATAGCATACATTAGGCTTCCTACAGCTGAAGCATAAGGAACTGCCTTCATTTCTTCTATCTCTTTTGATGTCTTCGGAGACATCTCTTTAGATAGAGATACTCCATGCCTAAAAGGTAGAAAACCTTTCTTGGAGTCTTACATGTTAAAACGAGCTAGGATTGTATCGATATATGAAGCTTGGGTTAAGCACAACATTCTTTTCTTGCGATCTCTTATTACTTTGATCCCGAGAATATGTGTGCATTCTCCTAAATCCTTCATATCGAATTGCTTGGACAACCATACCCTTACTTCCGACAACACTTTGATATTATTTCCAACTAACAAAATGTCATCTACATATAGTATAAGAAATACTACCACATTTCCATTACACTTCTTGTATACACAAGACTCATCCGGACATTGAATAAATCCATACGACTGGATTACTTCATTAAATTGGATGTTTCAAGACCTTGAAGCTTGCTTCAATCCATAAATAGATCGATTTTGCTTATAAACTAAATGCTCTTTGCCCTTTGCTATGAATCCCTCTGGTTGCTTCATATGGATGTTCTCTTCAAGACTTCCATTAAGGAAAGATGTCTTGACATCCATTTGTCAAACTTCATAATCCATATGAGCGACAATAGATAAGAGTATCCGGATAGACTTAAGCATGGCCACCGGCGAAAAAGTTTCCTCATAATCGATTCCCTCTTTCTGAGTGTACCCCTTCGCAACAAGCCTTACTTTGAAGGTTTCCACCTTCCCATCTATCCCTCTTTTCCTTTTGAAGATCCACTTACATCCAATGGCTTTTACACCATTTGGTGGTTCTACAAGCTCCCAGACCTTATTAGAATACATAGATTCTATTTCAGAATTCATCGCTCTTTGCCAAAATACTGCATCTTTATCTTGGAGTGCTTCGTCATATGTCCGGGGATCAGGTTCATGTTCACTAGGGATCAAGTCCGACGACTCTCCTAAAAACATGAATCTCTCAGGTTGCCTCACAACCCTCCCACTACAACGAGGCACTGTCTGTAACTGTGCATCATTTGTAACACGTATTGCAGTTTCTTGTGATATTTCATCTTGTACTGTTGGTACTAGACTAGATGTGTCCTCTCTAATTTCTTCTAGAACAATTTCACTCATGGGCTTATGGTTCATTACATAACCTTCCTCTAAAAATTGAGCATTGGTGCTAACAATGATCTTCTGATTTTTAGGATTATAAAACAAACCACCTTTCATTCCCTTAGGATATCCTACAAACAGACAAACTTCTGTACGTGATTCCAACTTGTCAGTATCTCCCTTCAGCACATGTGTTGGACTACCCTATATCCGAATATGACTCAGACTAGGCTTATGCCCATTCCACAATTCCATGGGAGTAGAGGATACTGATTTAGAAGATACCATATTCGGAATGTATACTGATGTTTCCAGAGCATATCCCCAGAATGAATTTGGTAATTCTGAATAACTCATCATCGATCTAACCATTTCCAGAATAGTCTTATTCCTTCATTCTGCCACACCATTCTATTGGGGTGTACAGGTGCAGACAATTGGGATTGAATCCCGACCTCTGATAAGTAATTCCTAAATTCTCCAAAGAGGTATTCGCCACCATGATCAGACCGTAGTGTCTTGATACTTTTACCATGACGTTTCTCCGCATAAGCCTGGTACTCTTTGAACTTATCAAAGTATTCAGACTTGCGACGCATCAAGTAAATGTACCCATATCTCGAATAGTCATCTATGAATCACCGTCGGTCGGCCCACCGGCGATCATTCCAATCTCTCCTCGAGCGGCGTTATTTTGGTTCTCCTCCTCCTAAGCTGAGGTCCTAGTCCGCTCAGCAGAAGCTCGGGCGGGACTTGTGTTATTTCTCCTTTGAGGCTGACGAGGGCGCTGCTCGTCTGCCCGTCTGTCTTCTTCCCTTCGCCTGGTTGATTAGCGCCTATGTTGTCGATCGGGCGATGGTGACAAATGCTGATATCCACTTGGAGCTGGTCTGCTTGCAATGGGTGTCAGGTCATGGCAGTCGTGCGTGTTGTACGTCGGCAATTGATGGAAGGAGCAAAATAATGACGTCTATGACTTGCTCTTTGCATCTTTCGGACAACCGACTGCTAATATTGCACAACATGTATCCTTGGCTCCTGATGTAGTTGTATTATTCTCGATTGGGGGCCTTTCGATGGTTGATGGTTAGTGGTCGGTCGTCGTTCCGCAGGAACAACATGCTCAGCAGGTGCTTCCTTCCTTGTGTCGCCTGGGCTTCCTCGACATTTATGCATTCGGTGGCTCTCCGGAGTAGGTGGTCGAAGTCCTTTGGCGGTCTCTGGATGAGGGAGTGGAAGAATTCCCCTTCAGTAAGCCCCTGGGTGAAGGTATTCACCAATATCTCCAAGGAGACCGATGTAATATCCATGGCCTCCTAGTTGAACCACTTAATGTAGGCTCTCAGCGCCTCCTTGGGCCCCTGCTTCAATGTGAACAGGTTAATACTTGTCTTCTGGTAGCGACAACTGTTGGCAAAGTGGTGCAAGAACGCCGCTCGAAAATCCTTAAAACTATGAATTGATCTGATCGGTAGGCGTCTGAACCAGCGTTGCACCGATCCGAAAAGGGTGGTGAGGAAGACCCGACACTTTACTCCATTGGTGTACTGATGGAGCATGACCACGATGTCGAACTTCGCCAGGTGGTCATCCAGATCAATCATTCCATTGTATTCCTCGATCATCAGTGGGGTGTAATGTCGGAGTAGGGGGTCGTCTAGAATCCCTTGAGAGAATTGCCGGTTGATTCGCTCGAGCGAATCATCATCCCGTGGTGCTTTCCCCTTCCATGGATCCTGCACCAAACCATCATTTGATGAGGATCCTGGTTCCCTGTCCGCTCGGCCTAGCTCCCCTGATGGAGTATGAAACAGTGGCCGATGGAAGGGGATCAGCGCATTGGGTGTGTCCTAGTATGTGCTGGTCGGCTTCTTATTCTATCCCTGAATGAATGCATGCTCTGCTCGGTCTTTATATCCTGCTTAATGACCCGTTGCTGATACGGCAGGCTTATGTACTTGGCGCTCGACCAGTGCCTATTGTTGTTGTTGCTCTACCATTTTTGCAGCTCAGGTTTGTATCAGCATATGCAACTCCTCCTTTGTTAAAGTCACCATGGTGAGTCATCCAACATCCTCTATATTCACGTATTGGATGCAAGAGGGCCCACAGATGACATCAATATGATCCTGTCTAAAAATAGCGGAGATGGTTAGCTGGGGATGTGGCTGCTATGTTGACTGGATGTAAACCTCGCTCCGCTCTACAACACAAGAAACGTCAATGTCGAGCCAGGGAAGGGGTCCTCAGCGTTGGCCCTCTGACACTCAAATCAGTCACCGAAAAGAGGGAAGAAAATGGAGCAATAGTAAGCGTAGGCATGAACAGTGAATAATGTGTACCTCTGTCGGTGCATGGATTGTTGGATCGAGAAGCGCTAAAGGGGGGGGGGGGTGAATAGCGCTCGTGGCTATTTCGTTCGATAAAAGAAACGTTTTAAGAGTAAGGCAGCGGAAATAAGTAAAGCAACCACATAGAGGACACCAGGGGTTTACGTGGTTCGGAGCCTATGGCGACTCCTACTCCAAGGCCCGCGATCGAAGATCGCTTTCAGTGGGCAATCACTATCAATCCGAAAAACTTTTACAATTGAGGATTACAAGTGCTGAATAAAATAAAGGATACCGACAATACAGAAGAATTGAAGAAACAAGGTCGTCAGTTGTCGGAGTAGCAGCGTATGGTGGAAGAGTTCAGAGAGCGTTCAAAAGCACCGGTAGTTTTGTTCGAGATCGATGTAAGGATGCTTCCCGAGGCTCCCTTTTATAGGCTCTGCAAGACTGATCCAGATTCCCAAGTCTCGGGATCAGGTTTGACCCGAGGCGGATCGGTCGACCGATCCCTGCGTTCGATCGACCGATCAGGCGATCTCCTCCTCATTCGATCCACCCGATCCGCTCGCTCCGCTTCGATCTGGTCAAGTCTTATCCCTCCATTCGGTCGACTGATCCCGTCATTCGGTCGATCGATCTGCTTCTCTGACCCAATCAACCTGGCATGATCCAATCGTCACTGATCCTTGGTTCGGTCGACCGATCCCAAGGTTCGATCGACCGATCCCAAGGTTCGATCGACCGATCCTCTGGTCGAGCCTGGTCCAATCTCTGGGATTATGATCTGCAGGCTTGGGGGTTCGGTCGACCGATCCTAATCAGTTCTAGCCCTGCACAAAACTGTTAGTTTCTTGCACAACAGAGTTAGACCAAAACAGAATATATAAGAAGCTTAAGTTTGATAGTCTTCGAACTGTCCGGTTCTAACTTCGGATTTCCGACTGAAAATCCTAAGTCGAACCGACGCCTACTGTTCCCTCTTCCGGGGAACGTGTCCTCACCTACTCCCCTCAGAAGAGATTACCTGATGCCAGTCCGATCATCCAAACCGACTGGACTTTCTGCCTAGGGTTACCACCCCCTAGGACCTAGGGTTATCCCCCCTAGGGTTTTTCTCCACCTAGGGTTACCACCTCCTAAGACCTAAGGTTACCACCCCTTAGGATTTCTCCTCCACCTAGGGTTACCACCCCTTAGGACCTAAGGTTACCGCCCCTTAGGATTTTTCACCACCTAGGGTTACAACCCCCTAGGACCTAGGGTTATCACCCCCTAGGGTTTTTAACCTGCCTAACCGCAGTTAGGACTTTTCTACAAACTTATTCACACACATTAGATCACAAACCAACTTAACTTGAACCCTTTGACATAATCAAAACACCGGTTCGATCGTCGGATGCTTCCCGCACCAACAATCTCCCCCTTTTTGATTATGACAACATAATTCAAAGTTAAGTAAAAATATGACAAGATTTAAATATGAAATTAAGGACATTAAACATGAGCATGAATGTGTAAAAATTTGAAAAACTTATCCTCCTCCTTATGTTTGAATTCTTAATTCTTAAGTTGCTTTAACTTTGACTTTTCTCTCTCCCTTTGACATAAATCAAAAAAGATAAGTAGAGAGAAAAATATTCTATTTAATTTTAAGTTCCCCCTAAAGAGTAGCACTTTACAATTGAAAATGACTTAGTATTTCAAAGAGAATTGTTTTGAAAAAAAAAAAAATTTGCCTTGAAAAAGACACTTAAGTTAGAAAGTGCCTTGGGCAATACTTAGCATTTTCAACAAAACAAATTTGCTAAACTTAAGTTTTTGAAAAATACTTAGTCAGATTTAAAGAGCTTTTTGAAAAATACTTAGTTAAATTTGTAAAGCTTTTGCAAGAACACTTAGTTTTTTAGAATAAATTTCCTTGTCATACTTCTAGCTAAGTGAAATAATAAAAAAAATTGAAAAACACATCTTTTTTCCTTTAGAAATTGATTTAATAGCTAGAATTGAAAAATATTTTAACCAAGTGAAAGTAATTTTTGTCTTGAAAAAGTGGCTTAGCTAAAAGAAGATTTTAGAACAAAGTGCTTTTGTTAAAGCCTTAGGTTTAATGAACGAAGTGAAAACTTTAGTTTTGAAAAAGTCACTAGGTCAAATTTGAGATGGTTTTGAAAAAAAGTTCAGATTAAGTGCTTGAAAATATTTTTCAAAAACTTTTAAAAGAGAGAAGACAAAAACATAAGTTTTTTTTTTATAAATGCTTTTGCTTTTATTTTACTTCTTTGCACTCCCCCTTAATTAATGCCAGAAATTTCTTTGAGTTTTAGGGAATTAGTATATCCTAGAGTCCAAGCATGAGTAATTTTGAAATTTAACATAAATCATTTAATCCCCTGAGCCAAATGTCTAACCACTAGCTACTAACTACTTACCTAGAGGGTAACAACTTTCAATTGGTTAGTCAAGTTAAGTTGAAAATCCAATTAGATTTAACTAAGTCAGGACCACTTAACTTGATTACTGTATTTTTTATATTTAACGCCCAGACTTACTGCGATGCACAAAAATAAGCATACTGAAGTCTAGGTTGTACCCTATGCATCTCACGCTATTCTAAGTTTATTTCCCACAAACGACGTCAATATGATCATGTCCGAAAATAGCAGAGATGGTTAGCTGGGGATGTGGCTGCTATGTTGACTGGATGTAGACCTCGCTCCGCTGTGCAAACACAAGAAATGTCAATGCCGAGCCAGGGAAGGGGTCCCCGGCGTTGGCTCTCCGACACTCAAATCAGTCACCGAAAAGAGGGAAGAAAATGGAGCAATAGTAAGCGCAGGCATGAATAGTGAATAATATGTACCTCCATTGGTGCATGGATTGTTGGATCGAGAAGCGCTAAAGGTGGGGGGGGGGGGGGTGAATAGCGCTCGTGGCTATTTCGTTCGATAAAAGAAACGTTTAAGAATAAGGCAGCGGAAATAAGTAAAGCAACCACACAGAGGACACCAGGGGGTTACTTGGTTCGGAGCCTATGGCGACTCCTACTCCAAGGCCCACGATCAAAGATCGCTTTCGGTGGGCAATCACTATCAATCCGAAAAACTTTTACAATTGAGGATTACAAGTGCTGAATAAAATAAAGGATACCGACAATACAGAAGAATTGAAGAAACGAGGTCGTCAGTTGTCGGAGTAGCAGTGCGTGGTGGAAGCGTCCAAAGAGCGTTCAAAAGCACCGGTAGTTCTGTTCGAGATCGATGTAAGGCTGCTTCCCGAGGCTCCCTTTTATAGGCTCTGTAAGACTGATCCAGATCCCCAAGTCTCGGGATCAGGTTTGACCCAAGGCGGATCGGTCGACCGATCCCTACGTTCGGTCGACCGATCAGGCGATCTCCTCCTCATCCGATCCACCTGATCCGCTCGCTCCGCTTCGATCTAGTCAAGTCTTATCCTGTCGTTCGGTCGACTGATCCCACCGTTCTGTCGACCGATCTTCTTCTTTGACCCGATCAACCTGGCATGATCCAATCGTCGCTAATCCTTGGTTCGGTCGACCGATCCCAAGGTTCGGTCCACCGATCCCAAGGTTCGGTCGACCGATCCTCTGGTTGAGCCTGGTCCAATCTCTGGGATTCTGATTTGTTGGCTTGGGGGTTCGGTCGACCGATCCCAAGGTTCGATCGACCAATTCCGGTTAGTTCTAGCCCTACACAAAACTGTTAGTTTCTTGCACAATAGAGTTAGACCAAAACAGAATATATAAGAAGCTTAAGTTTGACAATCTTCGGACTGTCCGGTTCTGACTTCGGATTTCCGATCGGAAACCCTAGGTCGAACCGAAGCCTACTATTCCCTCTTCCGGGGAATGCGTCCTCACCTACACCCCTCAGGAGAGATTACCTGATGCTAGTCCAGTCCTCCAAACTAACTGGACTTTCTGTTTAGGGTTACCACCCCTTATGACCTAGGGTTACCACCCCCTACGACCTAGGGTTACCAGCCCCTAGGGTTTTTCTCCACCTAGGGTTACCACCTCCTAGGACCTAAGGTTACCCCCCCCCCCTTAGGATTTCTCCTTCACCTAGGGTTACCACCCCCTAGGACTTAAGGTTACCACCCCTTAGGATTTTTCACCACCTAGGGTTACAACCCCCTAGGACCTAGGGTTATCACCCCCTAGGGTTTTCAACCTGCCTAACCGCAGTTAAGACTTTTTTGCAAACTTATTCACACACATTAGATCACAAACCAACTTAACTTGAACCCTTTGACATAATCAAAACACCGGTTCGATTGTTGGATGCTTCCCGTGCCAACAATCTCCCCCTTTTTGATTATGGCAACACGGTTCAAAGTTAAGTAAAAATATGACAAGATTTAAATATGAAATTATGGACATTAAACATGAGCATGAATGTGTAAAAATTTGAAAAACTTATGCTCCTCCTTATCTTTGAATTCTTAATTCTAAAGTTGCTTTAACTTTGACTTTTCTCTCTCCCTTTGACATAAATCAAAAAAGATAAGTAGAGAGAAAAATATTCTATTTAATTTTAAGTTCCCCCTGAAGAGTAGCACTTTACAGTTGAAAATGACTTAGTATTTCAAAGAGAATTGTTTTGAAAAAAAAAACAAATTTGCCTTGAAAAAGACACTTAAGTTAGAAAGTGCCTTGGGCAATACTTAGCATTTTCAACAAAACAAATTTGCTAAACTTAAGCTTTTGAAAAATACTTAGCCAGATTTAAAGAGCTTTTTGAAAAATACTTAGTTAAATTTGTAAAGCTTTTGCAAGAACATTTAGTTTTTTAGAATAAATTTCCTTGTCATACTTCTAGCTAAGTGAAATAATAAAAAAATTGAAAAACACATCTTTTTCCTTTAGAAATTGATTTAATTGCTAGAATTGAAAAATACTTTAACCAAGTGAAAGTAATTTTTGTCTTGAAAAAGTGGCTTAGCTAAAAGAAGATTTTAGAACAAAGTGCTTTTGTTAAAGCCTTAGGTTTAATGAACGAAGTGAAAACTTTAGTTTTGAAAAAGTCACTAGGTCAAATTTGAGATGGTTTTGAAAAAAAGTTCAGCTTAAGTTCTTGAAAATATTTTTCAAAAACTTTTAAAAGAGAGAAGACAAAAACATAAGTTTTTTTTTTTTGATAAATGCTTTTGCTTTTGTTTTACTTCTTTGCACTCCCCCTTAATTAATGCCAGAAATTTCTTTGAGTTTTAGGGAATTAGTATATCCTAGAGTCCAAGCATGAGTAATTTTGAAATTTAACATAAATCATTTAATCCCCTGAGCCAAATGTCTAACCACTAGCTACTAACTGCTTACCTAAAGGGTAACAACTTTCACTTGGTTAGTCAAGTTAAGTTGAAAATCCAATTATATTTGACTAAGTCAGGACCACTTAACTTGATTACTATATTTTTGGTATTTAACGCCCAGACTTACTACGATGCACAAAAATAAGCATACTGAAGTCTACACTGTACCCTATGCATCTCACGTCGTTCTAAGTTTATTTCTAACACAAGCAAGTTAAGCCTAGGTTGTTTGTGAGATGCTCTGGCTGCAACTAGGGGAACATTATTTCTAGGGTTAGTGCCTAGGCTAAATCCAAATTTTTGAAAGTCTAATAAATCTAGGATTTTAAAAACAACATTTTTCTTAGAATTTTACAAATACAAAAATCAAGCTGAAAACATTCTATTCTACTAAACACATTCCTATCTGTCTTCTAAGTGCACTGAACTCAAGTTCAGGTAAGGATTTTGTGAATATGTTGGCTAGATTTGATTTGGACTCAACATAGTTAAGTACAATATCTCCCCTAGCTACGCGATCCCTTACAAAATGATGTTTTACATCTATGTGTTTAGTCCTTGAATGGTGAATTGGGGTTTTGGTTAAATTGATTGAACTTATGTTGTCAATTGAGATTTTTCTATTTTGATATTCTAGTTGATAATCTTTAAGGGTATGCATCATCCATAGCAACTGAGATGCATATTCACCTAGGGCTATATATTCAGCTTCAGTGGTAGATAAAGCAACACAGTGTTGCTTTATGCTTGACCAACTTACTAGGTATTGTCCTAGAAATTGACAACTACCACTTGTGCTTTTTCTATCTAGCTTGCGCCCGACATAGTCTGAGTCAGAGTAGCCGGTTAGGTCAAAGGTGCAAGATCTAGGGTACTATAGTCCTACATTTAGGGTTTCCTTAATATACCTAAGGATTCTTTTGACAAGGGTTAAATGAGAATCTTTTGCACAAGATTGGTATCTTGCACACATACCTACTGCGAAAATAATGTCTGGTCGGCTCGCAGTTAGGTACAGTAGACTTCCTATCTTACTTCGATAGTATTTCAAGTCTACTAGTTTACCTTCTAAGTCTGAGTCAATTTTAGCATTAGTAGTCATTGGTGTATTAATAATTTTTGAGTTCTCCATTCCAAACTTTCTAATTAATTTCTTAGCATATTTAGTTTGATAAATATGAATTCCATCTTTGGTTTGCTTAATTTGTAAACCCAAGAAGAAATTAAGTTCACCTACCAGGGTCATTTCAAATTCATTTTTCATTAGTTTGGTGAATTCTTTTAGAAATTTAGAATTGGTTGATCCAAAAATAATATCATCTACGTACATTTGGGCTATAAAAATGTCTTTTTCTAAGGTTTTTACAAAAAGGGTTGGATCTATTTGACCTTGGTTGAATTCTTTTGATATTAGATAATTGGACAGATGTTCATACCAAGCCCTAGGTGCTTGTTTTAGTCTATATAGTGACTTTTTTAGTCTAAAGACATGGTTTGGTTGTTCTAAGTTCTCAAATCCTGGGGGTTGACCTACATATACCTCTTCTTTAATAAATCCATTTAAAAATGTGGATTTTACGTCCATTTGATATAGCTTGAACCCCTTATGTGCTGCATAGGCCAGCAGCATCCTAATGGATTCAAGTCTGGCTACAGAGGCATAGGTCTCATCATAGTCTAACCCTTCTACTTGATTGAACCCTTTAGCTACTAACCTAGCTTTGTTTCTAACTATTTCACCTTGATCATTTAATTTATTTCTAAAGACCCATTTAGTATCAATTATGGTCTTGTTAACGGGTTTAGGCACTAATTCCCAAACCTGATTTCTTTCAAATTGGGCCAATTCTTCTTACATTGTTAAGGTCCAGTCTAGGTCTGGTAGGGCTTCATCTATAGTTTTGGGTTCAATTTTAGAAATCAGGGCTATTTGGCTTAGGCTCCTGCAAGATGACCTAGTTCTGACTCCTTGAGTTGGGTCACCCAAAATTTGGCAGATGGGTGATTAGTGCTTATTCTAGTTGGTCTTATATTTGGGTTGGTAATTAGTTCTTGTGATTCATTAAGTTCAGGTTGAATTTCGCCATCATCTTCTGTGTTTCTTGAATTAACATTTTCTGTATTATTATTTATTATATTGGGTGATTTATTTTCTTCATCAAATATCACATTTATTGTTTCTTCAACTTTTAGGGTGTTTTTGTTATAAACTCTATATACCCTACTGGTTGTTGAGTACCCTAAAAATATCCCTGGGATTGTTTTTGACGAAAATTTTCCTAAGTAGTCTTTAGTGTTTAAAATGAATACTTTACACCCAAATACTTTTAAATAGTTTAAGTTAGGAATTTTATTATAGTAAATTTCATAGGGTGTTTTATTCTAAAGTTTGTTAATTAAAATCCTATTTTGTATATAACAGGCTGTATTAATTGCTTCAGCGCAGAATTAATTAGATAGTTTGTATTCATTTAGCATGGTCCTAATGACTTCTTGTAGAGTTCTATTTTTACATTCTACTATATCATTTTATTGAGGGGTCCTAGGGCAAGAGTATTCATGCTTATACCCATTAAGTTCACAAAATTCAATAAAGTTATGATTTTCAAATTCCCCCCATGATCACTTCTGATCCTTTTTATTTGAGTGTCTTTTTTATTTTCTATTAATTTACAAAGGATTTTAAATACTTCAAAAGTTTCATCTTTAGTTTTTAAAAATTTTATCCAAATAAATCTTGAGTAGCCATCGATTATTACTAAGCAATATTAGTTTTTGCTTAGTAACTTGGCTCCATGCGAATCAAACAAGTCTAGGTGAAAAAGCTCAAGTATTGAAGTTATTCTATTTAGGTTGGTTAACTTATGGTTTGACTTGGTTTGTTTACCATATTGACAAGCATCACATGTTGAATTATCAATGAATTTTAATTTGGGTAGACCTCTAACTAGACTATTTTGACTTATTTTTGAAATGAGTCTAGTATGAGTGTGACCCAGTCTCCTGTGCCACAACTCATTTTCCTCGTGTTGTGTCAGGAGACACTTTGAGGATGTTGGTAGGTTAATTGTGTATACATTATTTGTCCTAATGCCCTTAAGTATAATTTTAGGGTTATAAGCATTTTTAACTGTACACCCAGATTTGGTAAAGTTAACTAGGTAACCACTATCACATAATTGGCTGATGCTGAGTAAATTAAAGTTAAAATTTTCAACTAATAAAACTTTTCGAATAATAAAGTCTGAATTGAGTTCGATGTTACTTCTTCCGATTACCTTAAGTTTACCGTCATTGCTGAATGCAACTGAGCCTAGATTCTTTAACTTGAGTTTTGTGAACTTCAATCTATCTCCAGTTATATGTCTGGAGCATCTACTATCCAACATCTATTGATCCAATTCCTATACATAAAGTATCTGAATTGGAATCATTTTGATGAAAAGATAGTTCGATTGAAGTTAGCTCCCTAATGAGTAATTGTGAGATGATTTATTGTTAATATAATTAGATTTAAATAGGTGTTGGTTAAGTTAATTAAATTGATTAAGGTAATTTGATTTAATTCTTTTTAAAGAAGTTTTTAAAAGAGTTTCTAAATAAATTTTAAAAGAGTTTTAAATAAGTTTTTAAAAGAACTAAAAGAAATTTAAATAAGTTTTTAAAAGAGTTTTAAATAAGTTTTAAAAAGAATTTTAAATAAGTTTTTAAAAGAGTTTTAAATAAGTTTTAAAAAGAATTTTAAATAAGTTTTTTAAAAGAATTTTAAATAAGTTTTTAAGGAATTTTAAATACGTTTTAAAAGAGTTTTAAATAAGTTTTTAAAGGAATTTTAAATAAGTTTTCAAATAATTTTAAATAAGTTTTTAAAGGGATTTTAAATAAGTTTTTTTTAAAAAAAGAATTTTAAATAAGTTTTTAAAGGAATTTTAAATATGTTTTTTAAAAAAATTTAAATAAATTTTAAAAGGAATTTTAAATAAGTTTTTAAAATATTTTTAATTAAGTTTTTAAAGGAATTTTAAATAAGTTTTTAAAAAATTTTAAATAAGTTTTTAAAAAATTTTAAATAAGTTTTTAAAGGCATTTTAAATAAGTTTTTAAAAGTTTAAATAAGTTTTTTAAAAAAATTTAAATAAGTTTTTAAAGGAATTTTAAATAAGTTTTTAAAGAATTTTAAATAAGTTTTTAAAGGAATTTTAAATAAGTTTTTTAAAAAAAGTAAATAAGTTTTTAAAAAAATTTTACTTGATTTTAATTAATTTAATTTGGTTTTAATTAATTTAATTTGATTTTAATTTGATATTAATTTAATTTAATTTGATTTTAATTTAATTTAATTTTAATTTAATTTAATTTAATTTGATTTTAATTAATTTAATTTGATTTTAATTAATTTTGTCTTTGGTCATCTCACCCAATCTAAAATTTTCAATTAGGGATCCTATAATTTTGTGAGATGAATTTGGTTCAGTTATAGGATTTGGTTTAACTTTGTGTTAGATTCATTGTCACGCCCTAGAGGAGTCCCTGTCCGAGAAAATTTCGGCAGCATCTCCCCTGTACGGTGGACAATCTGAAACTTTTCTACAAGCACTAAATACCTCAGCCACATGCGGCTGGAATAATAACAACAAAATAAACTATCACCACGCAGTTTATATAAGTAAATAGAAAGATAATACCCTGACTCGAAATCAACCCTACTCCACTACACTCGTAAAGCTCAAATCCGATGAACTCACCTCTTCTGCCGTCCAGGCAGGCATGTAGTAGAATAAATCCAAATCTAAATCCATCGACATAATAAAATCCATACAATGTCCATAAGTAGAATAATTCAAAACATAACAAGTTCAAAACAGTTTAGAACAGAAAAGAAACCAAAAGAAAACCAATCATATCCTCGAGGTCTGCAGGGACCAGCAACTGGAACTCTCTCCTGACAGCATCAACTTGAAAATATCAACAATAGAGGCGGGGTGAGTCCAACACTCAGCAGGTACAATTGATATACAAGGTAGGGAAATAACACCTAGCACTAATCATGCGTACAGTCTTCTGATATAAGAAAGATAAAAATATGCATCTGAAGTAAACAGGAGAGAAACTGTACTAACCAGGACCTGAGTATAAGGTCAAACAGTCCGAGTGGTATAGGAATCCTGTATGCATGTCAAACATAGGTATCCAAACAATATGCAGCATATAAATGCAGCAAACACAAACACAAGCAATAAATGCATCATGCATATGATGCCAATGATGCGTCCTGGTCACCCCTGACGCCAGTCGATCATCTCACACACAATAGTGAGGCCGAGTGGGTAGGGCTGTGACAACCGTACACTCTGTCGTCACTACTCCTGATGAGTGACCGAGTGGACGGGATGCTGTCGGAGTACACCTATCCTCCTACCCCAAATCATAAATGGGGGAGCGCAATGCTCTCAACTCCCGGTACACGATGACGGGGAGGAATCCCTGCCGGATAACACGTTGTGTCACACTACCCATGAGCGGACCAACGGTGCCTAACAGAGTCCCTGCTGCAACACACTCTGCCTGAATCGACCACTAACCCATGAGTGGTGGTGTGTGCAGATCCATGTAACTGGCGATGTGCTCAACAATAATGGAGCGGACTATCGCACAGCATGCAATCATGCAAATGGTGCATGACAATAACCATAAAAACATCCTGACCTAATCCATATATATAGAAAAGTGCACCCTAGGTCAACGAATCATATCGAATCAAAGGTACACAGAAGGTATAAAAACCTAGGTCCTGACATGGTGAAGCATGATATATCATTACCCCCTATAAGCATGTATAAACTAATAAAGTATACATGGGATGCAAATCAAGCAATCAATCAATCCTGTATCAGATATTGGGTAGTGACTAACCGAAACAAATGAAGGACATAATTAATGCAACTTGTTAAATTCACTACTATGTATATCAAATGACATAAGTCAAAAGTACCCGCCTCCAAAAAAGAAAGGATCGTATCTGGTCCAAAGCCAACGTCGAGATACTCGTCTCGCGTCAAAACCCTAAGTCACGAACAAATAAATATATTTTATTTAGCTACAATTTACATAAATAGCTAAATAAATTCTTAAGAACTATTTAGGGCAAAACCCTAAGTCAACCTACTAACCATATAATTCAAATTCACTACAAAATGTATCACGATCCTACACTTTACCTCAAATCACAGCCACTGATTGCTGCTAATCGTTTACTGCTGAAATGAGGGCTGTCGGAACAGGGGCAACTGCTGGGAAAAAAACAAACAAACCAAATCATCAATTTTCCTTCCAAACTATGTTCCCAAAACATAACCATTACC